>NW_027205511.1:0-14632 GCF_024711535.1 Dipodomys merriami | reverse complement strand
TATTTCCTTAGAAGATGGTGCAGAGCTTTCAAAATAAAGATCATTTTAAAATATGTTTTACAGAGTTCAAAATCAAGCTAATTTTCTCTTGAACTCACATTCATGGTATTAAGAGTCAAGGAGTTAAAAGAGCGATGAAATTCAAATGATCAAACTTCTGATAGTCTGTATGACTGTAAAGTACTTGCTCCTTCAGCCAAGAATGGTCAGTATTAATTGAATATTGCTAGTATTAAATAAATATTGTCTAAAATAATATTATATGAGTTCAGGACTGTACGTCATACACATTCTGAGTTATAAATGTCTATATAGAAAATGACATAAGTTTTGCAGTTCCAAGTTCTTAACATCTAACTTACATTTAAAAAAAAAAAACCTGGAAATTTCAGGGGAAAATCAACAGCAGAGGAAATTATTTTAATCTCAACTCTTCCAATTGTGCTTCACTCTAAGCAGATCACTTGGCTTTGTTAGATCTCAGATTCTTCTTCTGGAAAATAATCAGCTTACCAGGCTGCCTGGCTCAGGTGTGTTGACATGAATAGAAGCTAATATTCAACTTCCAAAAGAAGCCTGACATTTCAAGTGACTGGTAGATCACTGGAAGTGTATCTGTGGAAAAACTCGCTGATTATATTCTAAAATGTGATGTTATAATGAGTTTACCAAGCAAAACCTTTTTAAAACTAAGGATATACAATTGTTGTCACTAGAAAATCCATTTCTTCACCTCCTCACTAAGTTAAAACAATTATTTGCAAAAATGAAAGGTACATTACTAGTCACATACACATATTGTTACATTTCTAAACAATTGTAAAATCATTTCATCAGGTGAGAATGGTCAGTATTGATTGACAAGTGTCTTAAGTATTAAAGGAATCATATTTTCCCTAGACTGAGACTTTCAACCACCAAACATTACAGAATAGCTGGTTAAGGCAAAGTAAGTTCCTCAGAGACAAGCATTTCCCATTTATATCAAATGCAAGGTGTTTGTTTAAAAAGAAATAGAGTAGAACTGCTTAAGAAAGAAGAATCTCAACTATCAACAATGAATGACAGTTTAATAAATCATCCTCTTAAGATTTTAATTAAAATTAACAAAATTAATTTGGATATTCAGCAAAGCTCCTAAAGGTCACAATGTCTACTAAAGAAAATGCAATTAAAGATGTAGTGTTCTTCTAAGTTTAAATTAGGAAATAACACATCTCTGGGGGCAAAATACCATTTTTCTTCCATCCAAAATGATTAGTTATTACACATAAAGAAAACAGTTAAGCAAAAAAGCACATTTCTCATTTATAAAGTCTAAGAGATCATCCCAAAACATCTTCCATGTTCTAGAATTGGAGAGTTAGGACACATCTTCCTGGAAGACATGGGTCACAAATTTGATATTCCATTTACCTTTGCTACTATGATTACAACTCGGTTAAAAGGTAATATTAATGCAAAAGAGGGATATTCATTTTGAATTATTAATACATGATAACACTGTGTTTTGTTCACTATTCTTCACTGTCCTTGCAAACAGTTTCAAATGAGAGGTGCCAAAGTATGAAGACTTTCAGCCACTGCTTTCCAAGCTCACTGTGCTGGGAATTGCCTTCTTGAGTTGTTAGCAGACACTGGGAACTGTCTTTGAAAGCAGACTATGAATTCACATGGTTCCTTACCTTCCACCAAGGAAATGTTTAAAACAATCCTCATCTGCCATTTTAATGTATTCTTCCCAAAGACTGCCATAAATATTTAATATAAGAAAGGAACTGTTTAAACACAACAGATAGCTTATGAAATTAAAGTTAGCTGATGGATTACACTGTCTACATAAAGCATTGTAAATAATGACAAAGAAAATATGAGTGGCATTGCATGTCTCCCTTGCATCTCTTGACATTTCTGAAGAAACATTCAAAAGACATTTAGATATGAAGGTCAGCCTAATTGACATCAAAGGGAGGCCAACTCTATAGAGCCACTTCCTTATTTCCCTATATAGAATATCTTGGTCCATTACCCCCATTGAAAAGAAAATGCAGGTATTTCTAGCTCCAAAATAATCCTAGCCTGCTACCCATGTTCACAAAGGTTACAAACTAGGAGGGACACCTTATATTAAGTCCCTGGTTTAGTTAGCTGATTCAAACAGGAATGAGCATCAACAGTGGCCATTTCTTAAAAGACATTCAAGATATGTCTGTCAAATGAGTTTATCATGTGTGTTTACATACTATATTCAAAATTTTTAAGGAAATATGCTTCCTTTTCTTTCTAATTTATTTTAACAACCAACTTGCCTGCTTTCCTTTCTCTGGAATATATACTTATTCTATATGAACAGACACAGAAAGCAGCTGGTGCCTCTTCTAATCTCTTGATTTTTCTGTCCAAGCCAAACAATTTCAACATCTTTTAATTTTTCTCAGCAGTCTCTTTTCCTGATCCATTTACACTGAATTCTCTAAAGAATAATAGAAAAAATTTCTCAATATGCATATATTATACCCAAAAATAACAAAATTAACCCTTACAAGAAAAACATACCCTTGACATAATTGAAGTGTTGCTACCCAGATTATATTTTTCTTGCTAGGTTAGTGCCAAGCTCTAGCTCTTTCCATAACTACCATAAAATTTAACATATGTTTATTGCTCTTTCTAACCAAATTGTCCATAGCTAGCTCCCATTCTTCTATTCTCTCAATGTCACCAATTGCTCCTATATGGTATTTTCTATTATCTTTTGTGCATATTTTCATTCCATTTACTAAATAAAATGCAACATTGTTTAGGCTAATATCATCTGCAAAAAAAAAAAATCCTTAGGCAATTTACAGAGTTCTGTTTCAGAATCCATGAAGAAACAGTGTGGATTCATTTTCCTAATGCGCTATGGGGGAAAATGCATTCAAATTTATCACGACATTTATTAATAGTGCTTTCTTTTTTTCCTTTTAGAAAGCTATACCTCCATCATAACTGGAAAATAAAACTGAGTAAAGGTAGTTCATAAATGCCTGAGCCTCTCTCTAAACAATCACTGTCTGTTAGGTGATGCTTTGACTATTGGGAGAAATTCTGGCATTTTCTTCTTTTTATTGCTAGTTATCACTTGTAGGTAAACATATATATATATATATATATATATGCATTATTACCCCCTCCATTATGTCATGGACTCTATAACTCTAACAAGGTAAAACAAGCTTAAAAAACATACTAAGGAAATCAAAAAAGCAAAGAATCTTTGAAAATAAAACATACTAAGGGAAAATGACAGCAAAATGGTCCTACATATTTGTAACATTCCACCAATTATAAGATGTGTCCCCAATTAAATAAATATACTCCAAAATTTATTAAACAATGTGTGCTTTCATTTTCTACTATGTGACAATATGCTCTAAAATATGTACATCCCTGTATTTCCTGGGTGAGTTCAGTTTTTGTTAAGCACCCCTCCACCTATCCTTCTCAAAAAAGTCCTACAACCAAAAATATGGTAAGAGGGAGAAAAAGGAAAAGCTCAAAATCAGAATTTTCTTTATAGCTTAAAATCCGGATTTTAAATGTATTACTCATTATGGAAATCTAGTAGGCCCTGTGAATGTTAGTAGGGCAATATTTGTTTAAATATAAAAATTGTTCATCAAATAGAATCACAGGGCTGAAATAAGGCTGATACGGTTCTTTTCTCTGCCATTCGTTCAGAATGTAATTTAAATCTTGTTCACATGTCCTGCTACATTTTATTTTAAAATGTTCTATTTTTTAAGAGTACAGCTCTGGAACACCTATCTGAGGTACATCACTGATTATTATAGCACAAAAATAAGTCAGGACCACTAAAGTAACTGCAAACCAGGTCTAGCATCTTCTAGCATAAGGAAAGTCTGACATATTTTTTCTACTTAAAAGACAAAAAATAGCAGAGACATGGTCAGTTGTTGAGAAACTACTCAGAAAGTTTCAATTTCCTATATAGCATCTCTTATTCATTTGCTGTTTTAGCCATGTGTAGAGAATGTACTCGAGAGAAGGTAAAGCTCAAATGGGAGAAATTACTCCACCAATAGGTACCAAAATGAAGTGACTCCTAGTAGTCATTGCTAGTAGTATTGCTAGCTGCTATAAGATAAATAGTCTGTGAAATCAAGTTCAGAGCTGATCCAGAGGCAAAGTGCTATTGTTAAAAGGAGTCGAAGCTAAAAATGGTCCAAGAAAGACATTCTAAAACAGGCTGAGACTAAACAATTCATGACTACTATGAAAATTGCAGTTCATTTTTTAAAAATTTTATTTAATCAATGTGTCATACTAAACCATGATAGTTGTGGGTAAATTATCTATATCTCCTGGGCCTTATATTTGTATATGCATCAATAGCAGCCTGTCTTGTTGGATCTCTTATGGCTCAAAGATCATTTAGATAAACTAATACAATGACTGTCCGAGTCAGCCCTTACACTAAATTCAAGCTATTGCTATTGTTATTTCATATTTGAAGAGAACATTTACTTAGAAAGTTTTGACCTATGCCCAGGAGCCCTAGAGTTTCCCCTATCCATTCCTGTATTAGTTTCATAGTTTCTGGTCTTACATTGAGGTCTTTCATCCACTTTGAATTGATGCTGGTACAAGATGATATGTGAGCATATAGTTTCAGTTTTCTGCACATGGATATCCAATCTTCCCAGCACCATTTGTTGAAGAGGCTGTCTTTCTACCAATTATGTTTAGGGTCCCCTTAGCAAATATCAGCTGGCTATCGATCTATGGGTTCATTTCTGGTTTTTCTATTCTGTTTCATTGGTCCTCAGGACTATTTTTGTGGCAGTATCAAGCTGTTTTTATGGCTTTGTAATAGCGTTTGAACTTTGGTATTGTTATTTATCTAACACTGTTCTGCATGCTAAGGATTGTTCTTGCTATTCACAGTCTTTTGTTATTCCATAAGAATTTTTGGATTGTTTTCTCTATCTCATTAAAGAAAGTTGTTGAGATATTCATGGGTATTGCATGGAATTTTTAAATTGCTATGGGTAATATTGCCATTTTCACAATAATTCTTCCAATCTAAGAGCACAGAATGTCTTTTCATTTCCTTACATTTTCCTCAGTTTGCTTTCTTAAGTTTTAAAAGTTTTCACTACAGAGGCCCTTCACATCTTTGGTTAAGATAATTCCTAGGTATTTTATTGTAAATTGCTTTGTTATATGGTACCCTCCTTTATACTTCTTAAAGATAATTTTTTAAGAGAATTCATTACATGTACCATAATATTAAGAAAAGCGAAAGGGTGGGTTGAAGGGAGGCTAAGAATGCTGAAGGGGGTGACAATGATCAAGATGAATTGCATTCATGAACTGCTTTGTTAAATGGAACCTCCTTTGTACTTCTTAAAGATAAAATTTTTTAAAAAGAATTAATGTCCTCAAAGCATAAGAAAAAAAGAAACAGAAAATTTAAAGAAGAAACTACATGTTTGAGGGACACTAGCAGATCTTGGTAAAAAACAGGCACTTGTTATGAAAGTAGCCCTGTCTCTTGATAACCACACTGCCAAATTACTAAACCAGTAACTAGGTAGAGGTTACATGAGTATCAGTCTATTGAAAGTATCTCATAAATGATTTATAGGCCTGTAAAATCTGAAAGCATTATTTCCATTGTAAGTTTTTCTTGGGTATATAGTCTACTTTTATAAAACTACCATCCTTGATGACTACTAACAGAACAGTAGATGATAGAAAAGAATCTTTACAAAAAACAGTAAGAGTTACTTCTATGTACAGTAGACAAGGAACATGAGGTTTTGGCAAGTTGAAATTTTTACAATATTGGAAAGATGACACAGAGGTCAGAATCAAAGGATGGCAATGAAATCTAAAATTTTCTAATACTGAGTCAACAATCACATCAATTTCAACTTGTCACTCAAGTATGGATCTAATCTATTCAGATCACTGATTCTGACCTCTACTCTCACCTGATCTTGGAGTTAACTTCTTTAGGGCAGGCTTTTGCTCTACCTCAAACCTTTATCTCTAACCCATTCCTCCCTCTATTTGGGGGAGGTACACGTAGAAATGACATCACCCAAGTGATTAATGCAGACCCTGCACTCTGCCCTTGTCACTGAAGCATAGCCTGACCAAATTTAGTGCTGGCATGCTAATGTGATGCCTCACAGGCTGCTGAAAACTGATACCATTCAAGTACTTTGTTGTGAGCACTAACCGCTGATTGAGTAATCACACAGTGTGAGTTTACTAAAAGGACAGTGAAAATGTGGCTTGATACTGAGCTTTCAGAAATAAAAGCTAGCACTGTACAAAACAAGCCCAATGAGAAAATGGCCAGTGTTTCTCTGAGCACTGTAAAAGTGTTAGGGTACTAGCTAGCCTTGAGCAAAAGAGGATCATGAACAGCATCCAGGCCTTGAGTTCAAGCCCATGACTGACAAAACAAACAAATAAACAAAAACCAGCTAAGAAAAAAGCCAGAAGTGACTACAAACTTGGTGGCTAGTAAAAATGGGTTCTAAGTGAATTTCCATTTTTAAAGTTCTCATTTCTGAATTTCCATTTTCAGGGAGATGTAAATTACATTTTTGGGCACTAGAAAATTAGTTCTCTGATGCTATTCTTGGGGAGGTAGTTTCATATGGTTGGAAAATTCTCCACATTATAGCAAGTGTTGAAAAAAGGCCAAAAGTCAGAAAACACCACAAAGGCCAACAAATACAAGGTTATATAATGCTAATATCAAGTAAACATTCGCATAAAAAAGAAAGTCAATGTCTTGACTTTGTCCCTTCCATATGAGGGCTACATTCTATGATGATGGTAGGCTTCAGATTCAATCATTTGAAGCATCTAAATATAAAGAATGAGTTTCCCAGAAGAAAATGGAATTCTGCCTTCAAACCCAAAAAAGCAACACTGACTCCTGGTGCAATTTCGAGCTAACCCTGGCTTTCCCAGAGAACTTCAGAATTGTGTGGATACAAACACAAATAATTGGCTGAATTTTTTTTATAGCCTTGACTAACACATTATCCTAAGATTGGGACATAGGTATAGATATGTGTTCTCATCACTTCTTTATAATAAACCCCACACTATGTAAATGTCTGGGATTAAAAAATAAAAACAGATTGGTAAAAAAATTCACCTTTGTACATCACTTTTATAATAATAATCATGGTGTATGTGTGTACACACCATTATATGTTATAGACAATTTGCTCCAGGAAAGGTAGAATGAGCTTGTGACTTTAAATGAGCATAATTATTCCACAATACTGTGAAATTTGGGAAATTATGTAATCACTTAATCACAATAATAAAAAAAAAAAAAAAACACCAGAAGTGGCGCGATGGCTCAAGTGGTAGAGCATGAGCCTTGAGCTGAATTGTTCAGGGACAGCTGCCAGGCCTAGAGCTCAAGCCCCACGACGAGAGAGAGAGAGAGAGAGAGAGAGAGAGAGAGAGAGAGAGAGAGAGAGAGAGAGAGAGAGAGAGAGAGAGAGAGAGAGAGAGGGAGAGAGAGAGAGAGAGAGAGAGAGAGAGAGAGGAGGAGAGAGAGAGAGAGAGAGAGAGAGAGAGAGAGAGAGAGAGAGAGAGAGAGATTATGTCTTTGTTGCCTTGTATATCCCTCCCCCATGGTACAACCCCTGCTTTCACTATATATGATCTTGGTATATGTGGAGGGGAAGGGAAAAAACAAATTATTAAAACAGGGATACAGGAGGACCCATTGCAACAATGAGATGTACAAGTAATATGTTGAAAAACGAACTTTACAACTTTGGTGGGGGGGGGGGACGGGGGGGAGGATACAAAGGGATGGGAAGGGGAAACAAAGCAGGAGGCTACGATACTTGATAAGAAATGTGCTCATTATATTACCCATGTAATTGTAACCCCTCTGTACAGTATTCTCACAATAAAAATATATTTAAAAAAAAGAAAATTAAAAAGCAGAATAAAAAATCAGTAATTTTATCCATTTCTGTCTTGATTAAGATTAAGAAGCAGTAATTACGATGCATGTCTGAAGGCAAGTGAATGCTCAGTAACACAAACGGCACTCAAATTTTGTCATAGTATACCAGAACTATGAAAAAAGTCTACACAAGGAGGATGTATATCAGTTACAGAAAACTACTGCATGCTATGCAAGAGTAGAATTTTTTAAAAATATGCTTATAGTATGTTAGGAAAAAAAGAATGCAGAAATAGCCAGGCAGAATTAATATCTCTTCCATAAGACAACCATTCAAAAACTCAACAATAAATTACTGGTAACTTTCTATGATGCATACAATATTGTTCTAGGCTTTGGGAAATATAATAAAGAAATAATAGTCTATCAAAAGAATCATACAAAAAAGGGATGAGATGAGAGAAGGATCCTAAACATAATATACTAACTTAGGTCATAAAAATTCCTATGAAGAAAGGTAAAACTGTATAGGAAAAACAGAGGTAGTTGGAGGGTATGGTGTTGGTGGTCTATATTTTAGAGAGGATTGGGTCAGGGAAGACATCCATGAAAAGGTGACATGTAAAACATGGATTCTTTACAGACAAGGGTGACTTCTGACCTCTCACAAGGTAGGGCTAGAAATAAATGCTTATTGATATCTTTAGTAAGTCTGATTTAATAAGTCTTATCAGTTACATTATTTGACAACTTAGGCATCCAATTCTAGTCTACTTATTGAGACATCTGTGCATCTTAAGGTACCTCTGATTTCATTGATTACCTATGCCATCTAGCTACTTGTGGATCAAGACACCTGTCATGTGTCCAGAGTCTTGAACACATCAAAGGCCTGATCAACACACTTTGCCTTCATAAAATTTCTCATGATCAGAAACCAGGAAACCAACCTCACCTCAAAAGATGCTTGTTGGCCTTTTACCCTAGGACCCAGGCCAAGGAAGCCTGCTATGTCCCGCCCAGGCAGAGAAAGTCAAAGAGGTCTGACTGAACTTCACTTCAGTGAGGGCACAAGAAACAAATAATAGCTGAAGAAAGTTAGAGGAGTAGAGGGAAGAATAATAGATATTTTATAAATTTGATGAAACAACAATAATACAATTTCCTGATAAAAAACAGGGACTTCATCCTAACACTTTTATTCAAACAAAATTGCAGTGGATTATGAGTACATCAATCACCATGTGGTAGAAAAATACAAGAACTATCAAACTTTTGGGTGGTCCTCCTCAGAGGAAAGTTGTCAGATCCATCTGACTTTGATCTCTCATTCACAGAAATAGCCTGGAGAAACTTCTCCACCCCATAAAAATAATAAATCTCAGAAGCCACACACTCTGCAGGCCAGAAAGCACCTCTGGTGAGAAATCTTCCTTTCAAGGCACTAAACAGATATTAACTCCTAAAATGCTGAACTAGAAACAGTATAGAGAAAACTCAGGGACAAAAGGCTGGACCACAAAACGTGGAGCTGGAGAATATTGGAAGAAGAATGGAAGAAAGAGAATATAAGAGAATATAGGGAAGGGGCAGAATTCATAGGATTCTTTACATCAGATATGCTTTATTGTCAGCAATCCCTACAGGCAATGTTAGAAAAAAACAAAATATTAAAGCTGGAAATTAAACTTAACTATGAATGCTGATCTAAAAGATTATAAATGTAAGTCTCTAATAACATGAAAACTTTATTTGAAAGTATCAGATTCTGGTCATTCTTAATAAAATTCATTTTAAAAGTTCTTTTAGGGTGACTTTGCCCATTTCAAAGATTATAGCACTGGTACTCACTAGACACTATGGTCAAAATGAACTATACAACTTGTCAGTGGGTATGGGAGAGGAAAACTAGAGAAGAGTGAGGGAAAGGGTGAAAATGTCCAAAAAGAAATGTTCTCTTTACCTGACTTATGTAACTGTAACCCTCTGTACATCACCTGTATAATAACAATAAAAAAGTTAAAAGAAATTTTAAACAAAAAGATTAATAATTTATGTGTATATGTGCAAAGTTAACAGGTGAAAAATATATAATTCTCCAGCCAAAGAAAAGTAATCTAAGTAAATAATCTCCTTTTCCTCATTTAGTCCTCTGTGTAGTTATTTGACTGATGGGCATCTTTCTTATCTACAAGTATAGAACAGTGTTTACTGCCAGAGAACTTATGCTTGATTCTGAGTTTCACCACTTAGTGGCTACTATTTCAGTGAACCACACCATCTCCTACCGCGTTGCAGTACCATGTGGAAAATGGAGTGAATGGATATTGCCGCTATGGTTTCAATATGTCTGCTGTGTTGGGAATATAACCCTGAGTGCAGTGGCATGGAGTGGTGGGACATTAAGGAGGCAAATGGGTCCTGAGGACTCTACCCTAAGTAAGAGATTAATGCCACAATTCCAGGGCTGAGTTAATTAACAAGAAAGTAAGTTTGTTATGACATCAGTTCAGCCCTGGCTTGCTCTTTCTCAAGTTCTCTCTTGCCCTCTCACACCTTCTACCAGGTTAAGATGAAGCAAGAAGGCCATCATCAGATGGAAGCTGTCCATGCAGGACTTCAAAGCCTTCAGAAATAGATCAAATAAACTTCTTTAGCTTGGAAAATACCTAATCATTGGTATTTTTGTAATAGTAGACAAATATGGACTAAGATGCTTTATTCACTGGCTATAACTCGGAGAATTTATATAAGTGTCTGGACATGACAATCACTCTCCAAAGCTATTATTTCTAATACAGTAGACTCTTGGTATTAGGGGAAGGCATGGTTCCAAGTAGACCACAGTTAGGAAAATCCATGAATGCTCAGGAGGCACAGAGATCAATGCTGTAGTGCAGGTACTTGATTCATTCTCATAACACTAAAGACATGCCATGTTCAACAAATCTCAAATATTTATGTTATAACCTATACTAAAGCACACTAATGTTTACCTTGATTGGGGGTACTACTTGTTTTTTGGGAGACATCATTTTACAAAATTAAGTTCTAGGAAACATTCAGTACATCACAGAGATTAAAACAAATGATTTTTAACACAGAACTGACTGAGCTTCTCCACATCAGCAGAGCTATGTAATCTGTATGTGGAAATATAAAAGTTCTGGTTTTGACATTCCTTTTGATTTATTATTCTGAATATGGTCAAAATGGTATGATTCTGAATCTGTGAATAGGTAGGCTTACTGTATAGATGCCATATTTCTATGTCTATAAGTGTTAGTAAGTATGAACTCTTTAATCAATGGCTTGCTATAACAGATAATATGAAGTCACTTAAATACTCTAAGAGGGATACCTTAACAAAGTACTACAAATTGAGTAGCTTGATGACAAAAATACCACAAATTGAGTAGCTTGATGACAAGAAATCAATTTGAAAGTTGGAGATTCACGGCAAATATTTCCGCATTTTTTAAATGTTACATTAGAAAACCGTCTCCTCCTCTCTGCTTTCATCCTCACATAGTTTCCCTGTATGCAAGTCTGCATCCAAATTTTCCCTTTTTATAAGCATACAATTATATTCAATCAGAGCCTAACTTAACTAATTTCATTATCAAATCTATTTCCAAATAATGTTACACTCTTGAGGTATTTGGGCTTAGAACTTCTAAATAAGAAAATGCAGATGGCACAGAGTTTCCCCACAACACTTTGCTCCTTCAGAAGAGCCAGCAAATCAGTCTGTAGCTATACCCACATTTTAAGTCTAAGAGCACTCTAACTCCTGGCTGGCACTCATTTGGCTCCCAGGCAATAAGTTCCAATAGCTGCTTCTGCAGCCCAAATCTATTTTCTCCACAGGTAAGACTGCCAGACAGAACACTCAGTTAAACTCAAATTTCAAATAAACAACGAATAATTTTTTTCAGTATAAATACATCCCACAAGCCTCATGTATTTTTATTGGCTAAAGTTGGCACTACACCCACAGGTGGTTGCATTGCCCCACTGAATTCTCAGGACAGACTTGCCTAGATTTCCTCCATAAAAAAGCCTGAGGTATCCTTTATACAGACAAATTCCCATGCTCCACTAAGGGCTACACACTCAGCCTTCCATGGGGGATACAGGGAAGGGGGTTGGGCAGAGGTCTGGAAAGCTGTTTGTATAACTGGGCATCCAGTTCATTCTTATCAAAGACAGCTGGAAAACACTGGTTTAAATAAGGACAAAGAAGAGCCAAAGAGTTATTAGTATAAGAAATACAAGGAAAAATGATACCCAAATGAAGAAATAACAGCTGGAATAACACATGTTTCTAATGTTTAACATAGGAAACAGGACTAGATAACCAAAGACAAGGCTTACCTTCTAGGAAGTAGGAGTGGTGTGATCACTATAGTAAGATGATAGTAAACATTAAAATAAGACCAAGGCTGCCCTGCTGATGGAAAGAGGCCATGCTGCTTAGCTTCTCCTGGCACTGGATCTTTGATGGCCTGCTTAGGAGGTGTGCCTGTTGCTGCCTTGGGATGCTTAACCTTCCTAGCACAGGAAAGCAATCTTTTCCCCTACAAGTGGCAACTGTGAGGACAGAACTGTGCTTAGTTTGTGGGTGGTCTCACTCAACTCTAACTACCAAAATAGGTTTCCAACACTGTAAAAATACAATAATATGCCAAGTCAAGGCAAGTACCTCATTAAAGTCAAGTTTTTTAGTTGATTTTAAATAAAGGACCTATGTATTGAAATAAGATTGCATATGTGTTATTAGCTTAGACTAGAGACCCTTAAAAGCTAATTGTCACTGATTCACAAAAGTAATGATAATGAACAAGACTCCTTGGATTAATGCTAAGGGATGCTGAACTGCATGTATTCTTTAGACATACACTTAGAGTTGGTAGAAAAAAATGCTAAGCCATTTTTTATCTTATCATTGGTTCTGATGTTCAAATCTCAATTTTCTTCTTACAAGATGTTTGGAAAGATTTCTGAACTCTGCCCTAGACAGGCTTAAATGTTACTTCACACATAAAACTTACACTAATCATATTACAGTTTTATTTCACTTCTGGATGTTAATGTATGCTGTTTACTTTTATTTTATATCATTTTGTTTCTTAGTAGAGACTGCAGCAATAGTCTAGGAACAAAAACCAGAAGGTAGGGAAGTCATCAAAATCAGTACTCTGAGACATATTGTTAGCAAGACACCAAAAAGCCATGTGAAAGTAAGCATATTCTCATGACTGAAAATGTATTGAGGATTCCCTTTAGAAAAATAATCAAGAAATAAAATTACTTCAACTTTAGTTAAAATACTCTCGTCAGATTACAATTGAGATAGACTATGATGGAATCAAACACTATATTAAATGTACAGTCTATTCAATAGAAGATTGTTACCTAGGATAAAAATGTTATTGTGCAAGCCAACTTCTTAGCAATTGGAAGCAACATTTTCCCCCTAAAGACATGGTAATATCTGAAGATTACATAATGCTTCAATTTCCAAATACATTATTTCTCTTAACACTCACAAATAAGGAATCTATTTACTTAAAGTACAATAACGGGTTGATGATACAGTAAGTATTAAAAGCAGAATTGTGTGATATCCAAGCCAGTATGTCTTTCCATTTGCCTGCAAACAAAATGGAGGAAGGAATTTATTGTAATTGTTTAATTACATTTGTATTTGTGATTAATATCTATTTTATAGAAATATGACTTTTTGAAGCAGTATTAATATTTTTCAAGTAACTCTACTTGGGCCCATCCAAATTCTGCTATACTAAGTATAGTAAAAATAGATGGTATTACGTTCTAGTAAGTAGATTTTGCATATTTAAGACAGTTGTCTTAGTTAAAAATACATTAACCTTTCTTTTATTTACATCTAAGAAATCTAGAACTGGAATTTGTAAAGGGAAAAAAACACCAACTATTATTAAGATCTCACATGACTCGATTCCATACTTCTATATTTTTTTCTGTGTCCAATGGCTAAGCTGAAATCCACAGATGGCCCTTTGCTTGCAGCAGCCAGTGTTTTCTGAATGAAGAAGTCACCATGATGAGAGAACAGGTTAAGTGACAGGAGACACAGAGACATAGAGATGCTGAAGGGTCTCAGGTAATCCTCACAGCTCCCCATTCTGCATCCAGCTTGTCTGTTCCAAGTACCTGTTTCCCACCAACAAATACTTAGCAGTAACCCACAAAACCAGCTGCCACACAGACACACAACTCCTTAAAGCTATCATGATGTTCTCCTCCATGGTCCACCTCTGCTGATGGCCTGCTTGTCTTCTAATTCACTCTAACTCCTTCCTGGTCCTCTGTCTCCTCAGGTCCACCTAAGCTGTGAATGTCTCTCTGTAGTAACTTGTAGCATAACTCACCATGATTTGGCTTCCCTTTGTCTGTATTGTATTGGGGGCTAAATCCAGAGCTTCCCACATACTAGGCAGTGCTCTACCACTGAACTATATCCCCAAACCTTTTTATTATTTCTGTGACAGTGTCTTGCTGTACACGCAGGCTGGTCTCAAGCATGTGATAAACTTGCTTCTACTTCCCCAGTACTAGGATTACAGATATAAACCACCATGCCTAGGACATAGTCACCATTTCTAAGTAAATATTGCTCAGTGA
>NW_027205510.1:0-14648 GCF_024711535.1 Dipodomys merriami | reverse complement strand
AGAGCAGAGCTACTTCAGAGATGTGTACACACTCTGCAAATGTAGAAACCTTCCATGCACATGATGATGTACTTGCCCATAATCACATACTACGTATCAGAAAATGTGCATTGCTGTTTAAACAAATCAGCAAATGTACTATAGATTGTAGAAGGAAAAACTTTTATTTATTGTGAAAATATCATACAAAGGGGTTACAATTACATAATTTGCAATAACTAGTATATGTCTGAGACAAGCAGAAATGGTCAGATAAGTTGATTTTAGGAGAAATGAACCTCTAGATCAGGATTCAAATGGTTTTTCTTTCATGCTATTGTTTCTAACATATTCATAAGATGATTTCTTTGTTGCTTTGTATGTCCCTCTCCCAAAGTATAACCCATTTTCACTGTATTTGATGTAGGAAAAATTTTTAATGAGGTTTCCACTGGCCCTTTAATCTTGTATACTCCTTATATTATATAATTGTAAAACTTACTTTTTCATTCTTAGCAGCATATGTTAATTCTATAGAGGGTTTATTTATACACATACATGTACATATGCAATGAACCTCAATCTCATAAGGTAGTGGTATTGATTCATATCTTCAATCTATTTATCGTTTTTGTGGGTTTTTTGTCAGTTATGGGGCTTGAACTCTGAGTTTGGGTGCTGTCCCTGGACTCTTCAGCTCAAGAAGAGTGCTCTACAGATTGAGCCACAGTGCCACTTCTGATTTTCTAGTGGATTTTTGGAGGTAAGTATCTCACAGGGGCTGGGAAGGTAGCTCAATGGTAGAGGGCTTGCCTTGCATGCATGAGGCCCTGGGTTCGATTCCTCAGCACCACATAAGCAAAAAGAAAAAAGCCAGAAGTGGAGCTGTGGCTCAAGTGGTAGAGCTCTAGCCTTGAGCTGAAGAGCTGAGGGACAGCGCCCAGGCCCAGAGTTCAGGTCCCACGACAGGACCCCCCCCCCAAAAAAAAAAATAGAGTCTCACAGATTTTCCTGCTCAGGCTGGCTTTGAACCGCATTCCTCAGATCTCAGCCTCCTGAGTAGCTAAGATTACAGGCGTGAGCCACAAGCATCCAGCTATTTATAATTTGTGAGAAACTACATATATTTCCATAGTATGAAATGATATTCCTATGAATTGTGTATAAGTGATCACTTTACTTCATTTTGCCAGCATTTTTATTTGTGTTCTTGGTGATAGACATTGTCATTGAAGTGTGAAAAATTCAATGTCTTTGGCTTTGCATTTCCTTTATGCCAAGGATGTTGAGCATCTATTTTTGTATTTTAATTGGCCCCATATACTTCCAGATGTCAGGAATATCTTTAAATTTGCTTGCCAATGTGTTCATTAACATTACTTAAGAGTTTAGATTTCTAACCTTCCTTCATATTCTGATAATTAAGTTCTTGGCTGATGTTAAGCTAATCTATAAGCCATCTATTCACCCTAGTTACTGTTTATTGTGTTGTGCCACATTTTTAATTCAGTGTAACCCCATTTGTCAAATTTTGCTCTTATTTACTGATTTATTTGAAGTTTTAATCAGTAGCTTACTGTCTAAATAAGATGTTTCTTCTTTTATGTTGTCTGTAATGTAGTGTTTTATTTTACATTTTAGCTCTTCAATTTTTATGGGCTAGAAAAACAAGGACCATTCACAACTTAGGGCATACTGGAATACCTGGAGACAGTGTCCAGGAGAAGATGACTGGAATTGTGGTCAGAGAGAGAGAAGCTCTGTGAGTGGAAATATTTACTCACCACAAGTGCTGCCCTTGTGTACACATGTGGGGCCTTTGGAGCCAGAGCGATCCTGCTTGTCTCATCGACTAGAAGTCTCCCTGAAGCCAGCAGTTGTTTCAAGTACTCAGAAAGTAATCTTGTGAAATGATTCAAATATCCATTTGATGTTTTTAAGAATCAACGATATAGGGTTGGGAAGGTAGCTCAGTGGTAGAGCGCTTGCCTTGCATGCATGAGGCCCTGGGTTCGATTCCTCGGCACCACATAAAAAAGAAGACAAAACCCGGAAGTGGCACTGTGGCTCAAGTGGTAGAGCGCTAGCCTTGAGCTGAAGAGCTGAGGGACAGTGCCCAGGCCCAGAGCTCAGGCCCCACAACCGGACCAAAAAAAAAAAAAAAAGAATCAATGATATATTAAATAAAGCTACAATTTACAAATTGTCCACATACACTAATAGGAATCATTATGCATTTCTGATCACAATAAGTAATGGAGGAAAGATTTTACCTGTTATAGGAATAACAGATATCTCCCTAGAGTAATTTTACATATCCCTAATGCCATAAGGGTATCATGGAGTAAATATAGACATTGTGACTTGGGTACAGATGAGTCTTTTACAAGGTATCCTACACTTAGACTTGTTGGAGTTGGTGAATTCTTCAAAATATGCAGCCTAACTCTGCCGACCATCTACTGGATGTTTGCCAACATCCACCTGGCACTGAACTATCTGTTCAAAATATGAGTGCCAATTCTAATAATGTGAAACTCTTGACCTGCAGGAAAAGCATTGGAAATAGAGCCTGAAAATGGAGTGCTCAGATCAGAGAAGCACCCTCACTGGTTACTTTCAGCACCACATTTTATGTGCCATGAAGATGCTGGCTTAGGCTGGCCCTTTAGTGTGTGCTGTTTACAGCTGTGGTATCTTCGGAATCTTTTTTTGTGCCTCTACTTTTGAATGAAAAAAATATTCTCTTAATCCAACTTCAACTATTTGCTGCATGAGAAAAAGAATTAATATTTATGAAGGGGGCACCTGATTCTATCTGAAAGGAGTTTCCCTAACCTATATATAGACAGAGCAAGGATAGCTTATAGCAGATTGTGAGACTTTAATCAAACAGGATTATTTGGAAAAGAGCTCGTTGTTCTAATACATTGCATAGATATGAACCACGTACAGTGTAACAGCATTCCCCCAGGCACTGGAAAACCCAAGCTCTGCTGCTCTCCAGGGAATGGACAGTTGGTCATTAACACTAGAAATCCTAAACAGGTTCAGTAGGTGTGAAGTCCTCATGGGCTCTAGACACAATGAAATTCTTCCCAACTCCAGTTTGAACTTCATACCTTAGGACCAACTCACAAAGTAAGTTTTTGTGTGATTGTTAGGCACTTTGAGACTTTTAGAATGTTTTTGACTCTTTTTGGAGCCCACTCTAGTGGCAACACTAACATTAGTTTAAGATCTAAAGCCAGAGCCAGCTGTAGCACCTTGTGTTAGCCTACAGACTGAAACTGTGCAATCAATATATTGTACTAATCATCCACAGTACCTGTTTGATTGGCAAAGCTGATTTTCGAATTTTTTGTATTATCTGAGACAAATCCAACATCAGTTCTGTCAGGAGAAGCTTACGAGATGAGTAAGGAGAGGCCTCACAACTTGTCTTGCTTTCTTTTTTTTTTAATTGTGAAAATACCATACAGAGGGGTTACAATTACATGGGCAAGGTAATGAGTATATTTCTTATCAAGCATTGTAGCCTCCTCCTTTGTTTCCCCTTTCCATTCCTTCCCATCCTCCACCTGCCCCCCCAATCCTCCCACCCGCCTACCCCCACCCCTGAGATGTATAAGTCGTTATGTCTTGCATGACAAATTCCCTTCATGTCCTTACTTATTCCTATTTACAAACATAAGTACAATATTTGCAATTTATCCTGATTGGAGATAATGTTTTAACATATTCATTGGCAGGGAAGTAAGCATTCAAACAATCAAAATCTTACGTTTTGAAAAACTCCCTAAATTTCTATGCTCATTATGCAGCTTGATTTTCAAGAACTATAATTCGTTTTGGGATTGGCTTTTTCTGTTGAAGAAATGAAAAAAAAAACTATAACTTGACCTTGGGATTTGATATTTATGTGGTTCAATATGGAAGTTGGATAGCATTTAAAAATCCCTTCATTTGCCTCTTTAGGAAGTACGAGATCCTTAACCAGTCTTGTATGAGAAACTGTAAAACTGTGGCAGCATTTACAAGACCACCAGGATTAAAATCTGCCCAGATTGGGACACTACTGGACCTCTACAAGATTGCATAGGTGAAAGTGGGATGAGTGAAGTAATATCTTAAAATGTCTAAATTGGTGCCATTTCAGGTGTTAGAAAAGAATGAAAAGAGGCTGATAAAATGCCGTCGCCATGGAGACGCAGCCAGTATGGGCAGCCGCAGCCATTAACCCTCAAAAGCAAGGCTTAGAGCAATTTACCAGATCCCAATCTTGGCTCCTTGCCTCCAGTTACCCTGAAAGCGAACCATTCAGGAGTATGCAATACTCCTTGACTCAACCACTTCCACAGCCCTCATGGGCTGGACGCCGGGTTACAACCAGGTTTACAAGGGGAAGAAGCTAGCTGAACAGATGTTTCAAGGACTTATTCTTTTTTCTGCAAAAGTTGGATTTATCTATGCATAAATGGCCGAACAGTTTGGATGGACACTCTATATAGGTATGGCCGGATTTGCTTTTCCATGTTTGCTGATGCTTCCTCCATACTCATCTATCCACGACATCCCCTCAAATGGTTATCTGTTCAAGAATCAAGAACAGAAGACAAGAAAATTGGGGATAGAAAAATTAAGAGGTATGTTAAAAATAATTCATTGGGTTTTTACATTTGTTTTCTCTGAGATGAGCTAAGTTGACATCATACCCAAATCATGAGCCTAAAACTCCCTATGCTCTTAAACACAGATTTCTTTATATTTTAGTTTTCTTTATATTTCTTTTTTGTTATTGTTTTGTTTTCTACCCCTAGCTAATTGAGTGTTGATTAGTTACAAAATAGTCTCCTGTTGTTCACTTCTCATTTTGAAGAAGAAGCCAAAGCCAAGCCTGTCATAGTACCACTAGCCTGGCCCTTCTCCTAGCCATCTGTGAGCATTCATGAGTGACAGCCAGGTTCAGCACATTCTTGGCTTTGCTTCTGTCTTTTTTTGTACTTTTTTAATTCTAAAAATGCGGTATAGAGGGGTTACAGTTCATGAGCAAGGTAATGAGTACATTTCAGCTCCCCTATGAACCAGAAATCCCACTTTGGGGCATTTACCAAAGGATCACAAACAAGGCCATACTCAGGCTACCAGCACAACTATGATTATAACAGCAATATTTAATATAGCTAAGATATTGATCCAAACCATATGTCCTTCAATAGATGAATGGATCAAAAAATGTGATATATATATATATATATATACACATATACCTGCATACGTACCATATATACATATATAAACATACATACAATGAAATTTTCTTTATATTCCAAAGGCAGTTAGAAATAACTCAGTTGTATTTGACTTACAAATATTTTAGACAAATATTTTAGACTTTTGGAAAACAAAAGTACAAGTATGCAATGTTTCTTCCAGGTACAAATAATAATAAATGCCACATAAATGACAGCCAAAAAGGAAAAAGTATGATAGGAAAAAGGTGTATTTAGGAACATAATTTTTGTGATATCAAAGACTATGCATTCAAAGATAATAGGCTATCTATAATCTAATTGGCATGAAAAAGGGAATGCAAAAGTTACAGTAGATTACTGGTTTATTTGGAGTTTTAAGCCCTATCAATAATTTCCTTTAAAAATTGGGAAGTTGAAAATGACTTTAGAGTGTGATAATATGTTGAACTGGGTGGTTCATACATAATAATACCAGTTACTAAGGAAAATTATCTCTAAGTACCCATCAAAATGCAGGAAGTAATTTGTAGTTTAAGTGGTAAAGTACTAGCCTTGAGGAAAAAAGCAAAAAGTGAATAAGGCTCTGCATTTGTCAACCTGAACTAGCATGTGTGTGTGTGTGTGCGCACACACACACACACACACACACACATACACATACACACACATGCATGGTCATGTGCAAGGGATGTTGAAAGACTCAGAAAGAGAAATTGAGTGTAAAACCTTTCATATGTAATATTAGATCTAAAATATGAACATGAAATTTGAAAAAAGTAAAACACATGACCATTAATTATATATGAGTTCAGACTATATAGTACAGAAAGCAGTAAAATTTTATGTTGTATTAATTTTTTTTGTGAAAGTATTGTACAGAGGGGTTACAATTACATGGGCAAGATAATGAGTACATTTCTTATCAAGCATTTTAGGCTCCTTCTTTTTGTCCCCTTCCCATCCCTTCCCATCCTCCCCCACCCCCCCTAATCCTCCCCTGCGAGCCCCCTCTGCACCAAAGTTTTAAAGTTCATTTTCGACATAATGACTCAATTGTATGTTGTAACCTCTCTGATGTAACAATATCATATGCGAACAGTAAAAAGATGAAGCTTATCTTGTCCTTGGGTAGGTGTTAAAGGAGACATGGAAAGAGGCAAAGGAATAGGGAGTAGATGGCTTGGAAAATACAACATAAGATTCAATGCACATATGTCTAAATGGAACTAGGAAAGAAAGGGGATGGGTGGGGTTTTTATAGATTAGAAGAGTCGATGGAAACTATGACAAAGTCTAAGAGGCATTGTAAAAACCAATTGATACATTGTACAACTGTTTTAAAAAACTATCCATGAGGCCTGTAATTCTAATTAGTGAGGAGGCTGTGAAATGAGGATTGTGGTTTGAAGCCAGCCATGGCAGAAAAGTTCATGAGACTCTTATCTCCAACAAACTACTCAGAGAAGGCTGGAAATACTGCTGTGGCTCAATTTGTACAGGGCTAACCTTCAGCACAAAGAGGTTTTGGAACAGCACTTTGATCTTGATTTGAAGTGCCAAGACAGGCACAAAAACAAAACAAAACAAGATAAAACAAAAGAAAAAAAGAAACAAACCAAAAACAAAAAAGATCTTAATTTTTATATTTTTGAAAATTACAAGAAAAACCCATGTTCCACCTACTTCAAATAGTTAGATAATATACATTATATGGCTGTGATTATGATGGATGGAAATTTTCTCATTCATGTAGCATCTAATGTTCATTCGAGGCATGGTTTTTCATGCCTCCCAGGCTATGACTTGTGTAGGCTGAGGTTATGGGCTTGGAGCTGCAGATGCTGATACCCTTCTCAACCAGTGTTTCACCTCTTAACAGGGCAGTCATACCCAAGGGCTCCTTCAACTTCAGCTTCATGATCTCTTCGTGGTCCTGTGGGCCCAGTTGGGGGTGCCATCCTGGATACATGTGATTTGAAGTAAGTTCATCCTACTCATCCTCTATGCCAAAAGAGTCAAGTGTGAGAGGGTTTGCAGACATTTGAAGTAATGTACATACACGGTGCTCCAGTGGCCCCACATACCTACCCAGCATATGCCTGTGTATCCTAGGATTATTGGTCTGGAGCAGGGGATGCTTCCAACATATTCCCTAACTAGTGCTTCACCTGCTAAAGTGAATACATGATTGAGAGCCTCTTGTTTACCTTAAGGAAATCTAAATTCCTGATCTGTGCCAGGCCACAACAGATGCCATCCCACATGCCCCCCATTTCATTTTATGTTAGACCTCTCCTGCCACACTGTGGGAACCAAATCACTGGTGAGCAGTTGTGCATGTATGTACACACATTCACACTAAGGCATGTACATAGTGTCAGATTTGACTGGTTGTGTACTATATATTATAGTACCCAAGTGAAAGAAGACTTGGAGATTCCTTGACTACAAGTTGTCCTGTTTTGCTATTTAGCTGTGTCCTGTATAGCCCAGGGTTGTGGGATTCGAAGTGGGCATGCGTCCACCCTCCACAACCAGTGCTCCTCCTCCTACAGGGAGAGCATGCCCAAATCCCTGTTCTTTCCCTCTTGGACTAACATCTTGCAGGTCCTTCTCTGAAGGCCCAGGTGACAGTGCCATTCCAGATGCCCTAGTTTCTATGCAAATAGGACCACTCTCCCTTTGTGGTAACTGAATATTTGTGTGGGGTTGAGTGAGTATATCATTGTGCTTGTGTATACACCAGTTTGTGGAACACAAGGACCTGTGGCAAGATTTTCCCACTTGGGTGCTGATGCCAGCCCAAGGGAAGAAAGGCTTAGAGAGTAGATCTTTCATGTCTCCCTTGCAGAGTATGGCCTGTGCTGCTTGGGATTACAGGGCTGGAGTTTGGCATGGTGCTGCACTTTCTAACCAGGGCTTATCCGGTTACAGGGAAGCCATACAAGGCGGCCAGTTTTTCTTCACTTTGGGACCTCTGGCTTCCTGGTATGAGTCAGCCCAGGTGCAGCTATATGTGCCTATGTCCTTCTCAGTAAGTGGTTCCACTCCCGGTTGGAACTGTGGGAATCCAGTTGTGATATGTGTTGTGCATGTGTGTATACACATTCACAGGAGGGCACAAATGTGGTGCCAGAGTGGCCTTGTTGTGCAATATATTGCATCCAGAAGAAGGGAAGCCATAGCTTGTCCTTTTTCCTTAGCTGGTTAATTTCAGTGTAGCCTTGGGAGGCCTTCAATTCAAAGTGATTCCATTCCCTCCTCTGTCCTGTGAAAATGAAATCATGGGTCAGGGATTTTGTGCATGTGTATACACATTTTCCCATGAAAGCACTTAACCTATTTTTAAATTGGATAGGTCCTAGGTGTTTTTGGACCCAAGAGAAAAAGGCTGGGGTTGGAGACTATAAAACATCCCTTTCACAGGCCTGTGGAGTCGGGCTTATACGCCTGGAACTTGGGGTGCTGCCTACCTTCCTAAATAGTGCTTACTACTGCTAAAGAGAGGTCATGCCTGGTAGCTTGCTCTTCACCATGTGGACAACTGTCTTGCTGGTCCCTTCTGATAGGCCTATGCCCCAGTACACACTTTCATAAGAGGGCACATACATGATGCCAGATAGGCCTGATTGTGGGCATATTGGGCCAGGCCCTGTGTCCATACCCCTGTAATGCCTTTGTAGCCTGGGGTTATTAACTTGGATCTGGGTATGTTGCTACCTCCCTAACTAGTCGTTTACCTTGTACAGTGACTTCATAGTGAGGACCTCTTCTTGATCATGTAAAGGAACTCTTTATTCATGATTTGTCAGCCTCAGAGACAGTGCCATCTGAGATATATCCATTTTCATGTAAAGATTGCTCCCACCCTGCCATTCTATGGGAACCCATTCATGGAATGTGGACACATGATTGTGCCTATGTGGTGCCAGTTGGACTAAGGGTGGGCTCTAGAGGGCAGAAGAGATGGCACATTGGAGCTTGGAGTATGTCCACCACCCTTCCCAACTATAGCCTATATACTGGGATTATGAGTCCTGAGCAGGGGATACTGTTGCTCACCCCATCCAGTGCTTCCCCTTCCACAAAGAGGTCATGGCCATTAGCCTGTTTTTCTTAATCTTGCAAACCTCTAGCTTCATGATTTGTGTTGTCCTAGATGCAGGTACCATTTGCAGATGACCCCAATTCAAAGGAAGCTGTTCCTCTCCTGCCCTTGCCCTGTGGGAACTGAATTGCAAAACAAAAAAGAAAACATTACGAACTAGTAAGTAGTGGGGTACTTGAAGTTATTTCACAAATGAGGGTCCTTATTAAGGCTTCTTACCCCCTTTTTTCTTCCTTGAAAAATTTTCCAGTGTACTAAAAATCATCACAAATACTTATGACAGTGCATATTAAATGTGATGTCCTTCATATTATGTATGAACATTTTCTTCATGAATTTTAGTCAGTAGTGTTTGATAACTTTTACTCCTCTATATGCAGTTTGCATAATGATAAAGTTTGTATCCATATCCACATATATTCTTATATAATCCTTCTCCAATCATTTGGTATTGTCCAGTATATTTTTAACTTTTCCCTAGTCTGACAAGTGTGGTATCTCTTTATTGTTCCTGACAGAATATTTTTCATAAATCTTGCCACATCACATATGCCTTTTCTTGTGAATTGCATGCTCAGATATTTTATTCAATATCATGTATCCTATCTGTCATCTTCTTGATTGAAATGTTCCTTTGTTGAATACATACTATTTAAATGTCTTCAGTCTTAAGAGAGGATGTTTATATTTTTTTTGATGTTACTTACTCAACCAAGGTGTTGCTGTAATGTAAACTTATTGATATTTTCCTACCTTTGTATTCATTTCCTTGGGGAAAATCTCCATTCTTAAAATGCACTCTTATTTCATTCTTAAAGCTTTTAAGTGTTGCTTTCTACCTTTGTTTTTAGGAATTGTTTGCTATGGCTTTAAGTTAAGGTCTATTTTGTATCTTATTCCATATAAATAGCTAGCTATTCCAAATAGCTATTTATTGAATAGTCTAATGTCAAATCTCAGGATTCTACATAGGCTTGTTCTCAGTTCTCTACCCTATGTAATACTTTTTCTTCAGCTGTAATACCAGATTGTCTTGATTACTAGGCTTTAGTATAACAAATCCTCATTTTGAGTTATGGTGTGTCCCCAAAATTGTTCTTTCATATTCTTTGTGTCTTTTGATCTTTAGAAATCCTTCCTCTCCTCTGTTAGTGGGGACCAAACACCGAGTCTCTTGCATTTAAGGCAAGCACTCTACCACTCAGCAACTCAACTCATAACTTTGAGGAACAACAGTCACTGGGTCCAGGTGAGGTTTGGGGAAGTTTCCCTCTATAAGTAGGAACTCTTGACTTAGGGTCCTTGGTCACAGAATAAAAATTTGCAGAGTAGTCACCATGGTAAGAAAACTTGGCAATGTTTTATTGAGTTAGCAAGCAAACAAACAGATAAGCAGATAAACAGAAAGACAGAGGCACACTCAGAGTGTGAGTGCTCTTAACGGTAGACGCAAAGAGCTCTTTGACATCAGGGGCATTTATATAATAAAAGCAAGTCCTGTCATAAAGCCATATATATAGGTGTTTATCTTTGCTCTTAATCACTCTGGGGTTACACCATCTGAGTTCTTGGTTATTTGGTGATTCAGTCTTTAGTGTATTTCTTTTTATCGGGGGGAGGGTCCAGTCATGGGGCCTGAACTCTGGGCCTGGCCGCGGTCCCTCAGATCTTCAGCTCAAGGCTAGTGTTCTACCACTTGAGCCCCAGCGCCACTTCTGGCTTTTTTCTTTTTTCTTATGTGGTGTTGAGTAATCGAACCCATGGCCTCATGCATGCAAGGCAAGCACTCTAACACTGAGCCACCTTCGCAGCCCCTTTAGTGTATTTCTTACAGGAAAGAATGCATATATTTTTGCCATAGAACAGATGCTTATCCTTAAGATGATGAACGCACCCTGAGTTAGAAGCAAAGAAGATAGTGCATGTATGTTTCTAAATGTATTGTTTCTATCAGAGTTCCTAGATGTCATTTTCCAGGTCTCATTTTTCCTAAGCTATCCAGCCTGAAACTATAAAAAGTCCTGATAAGACTTCTCAGAAAATTGCATTCAATTTATAGATTGATTTGATAGAAAACAATACATTCTTTAGATATTGAGTATTCCCATGAATGATTTTTTTTTGGGTCCGGTCATGGGGCCTGAACTCTGGGCCTGGGCACTGTCCCTCAGCTCTTCAGCTCAAGGCTAGTGCTCTGCCACTTGAGCCACAGAGCTACTTCTGGCTTTTTTCTTTTTGTTTATGTGGTGCTGGGCAATCGAACCCAGGGCCTCAAGCATGCAAGACAAGCGCTCTACCACTGAGCCACCTTCTCAGCCCCCCATGCATGATTTTGACATAGCTGTATTTAGCTGTTTTTCAGTTATTTTTAATAATTAATGTTTGTTACATAGTATTATATATCTTTTGTAGGATATGCTTCTTGGTGTGTTTATGTTCGTTTGGTTTGGTTTGAACAACATGGGGAATTGAACTGGTGTATGGGAGGAAAGCATTCTACCACCTAAGCCACAATATAGCCATGTTAGTAACTATTGAAGCTACTTAAAATAATCATCCATCTTATAATTTGTTATTTTTACCTTTTTTTCATCCTGGGGTACTTGGTATAGGAGTCTGGTTTTTTTGTTTTGTGTGTGTGTGTGTGTGTGTGTGTGTGTGTGTGTGTGTGTGTGTGTGTGTGTATGCACATGCATTCATATAAGTGTATATGTGCCAATACTGGGGCTTGAATCCTCTTAACTTTTTCCAGCCAAGGTTAGCATTTACCATTTGAGCATGTATGCACCTTCAGTGTGGCTTTTCTGGTTAAATCCTACTCAGGAGGATACAAATGGCAGTTCAAAGCCAGCCTGGGCAGAAAAGTCCAGTAGTCCTATGAACTACTTTGAAAAACTACTATGAAAAACCTGGAAGTGGTACTATGGCTCAAAAATAGTGCTCAAGCTTTGAATTGAAGCCCTCAATCCTTAGGGCCAGCACATACAAAAATTAATGAACTTTGAATTGTCTAACCATGATGTATTTACACCATGATCTACAGATCTCAGCCTCTCAAGTAGGTAGCATTGTAGGTGTGATCCTGTAGTAATAATAAGTCATTTATTATTGTTACTAATGGATATTTTTTAAAGACATAAGTGTATGCTAGTGGCTCAAGTCTATAATCCTAGCCAGTCAAGAGGCTGAAGTTTAAGAATCTTTGTTCAAAGCTGACCCAAGGGAGAAAAATCTATGTGGCTTATCTCCAATTAACAATCAAAAAGTTGGAAACACAGCTGTAGCTTTAGTGGCATAGTAGTAACCTTAAGCAAAAATGCTTAGGGACAGTGCCCAGACCCCGAGTTCAAGTCCTAGAATCAGCCTCCAAAATTAAAATAAATAGAACACAAAATAACTCCAGGTATGGCTAGTGATAGTATGCCTAGTTTGCATGAAATTCTGAATTTGATTGCCACCAGCAAGAAAACTACACAAACCAAGAAAAAATGTTTCCAAAGTCAGAGGGAATTTTTTACTGATCCTTACTAACAGACAATTTTTTTCTTACACAATTTCATTTAGAACGTTAGCCCAAGGCAGGTGCTAGTGGCTTGGCTCATGCCTGTAATATTAACTACTCAGGAACTTGAGAATTGAGGATAGTGGTTCTTGAGACTCTTCAATAAGCTACTCAAAAATAAGTGGAAGTGACCCTATGGCTCAAGTGATAGAGAGCTAGCCTTGAGCTCAAAGAAGCACAGGTACAGGGGCCAGGCCCAAAGTTCAAGCTTCATGGACAACAAAAATAAAAATAAAAATAAAAAGCCAAACAATAACTCCAGTAGAAGAGAAATGATTATGCAATGACTACTTTAGCAAGAATGCATTTCTCAGTTTAGAATGAGGTTTCACTTTGTATAACCTTATAAATATAAGATAATTAAATTTCAAGTAATTATTTAACTTCACTATCCACTAAGTTGGAGTGTTGAGCTATATGTTAAATAACAGTGAGTTATAGAAACATGAAAGACGAACTTGAGGCAATGATAAGGGGAGTTGAAGAAATCAATGTTGTTTTGAGAGCAACTCAGGTTGAAGCTGACCACCTAGGTAGGTCTTCAGGAGACTAAGGCTGTTTCTCATTTCTAAGATCCCTCTCCTTGGCTGGGCCCCTCCCATTGAGTTTAATCAAAGATTAGGTTAGGTGTGGGGAAAAGCAGCAGCTTGTATTGAAGGTTTAAAAAAAAATAAACCCTCTTTTTTGTGTTTAAATGTAGGAACTAGAGAAGTCGTTGGTTCACAGGACTCTGCATTTGAAAGAACTTCCAACTATGAAGGCCAACCTGAGCCACATATTCCAGAGAAGGACATGATGTTGGCACAGGAACAGATAGAATATTTGCAGAAGAATTTTATGTGGTGCTTAATTTATTAAGCCTTTCTTGTTTATGTTTGATGTAACCTGCTAGTAATAGATGTGAAATGAGTAAAGGATCTGTTGGCCACCTAAATTTGTTACTTCAGCAAAAGTATATCTGATCATGCTAAACCTTAGGTTTCTAAGAGGAAGAAAAAGATGTAAGTCCTTCAAGATGCTAACAAAACTGAATTCACAATCCATTAATTGGAGGGAAGGGCACTTTTTGTTGGCAATTTTAAATATCCAATTGCATTTTTCCATGCAGGTGACTATCAGCAAAGAGGAGATTGAAGGGGGCTCAGAAGGTGGCTCAGTGGTATAGTACTTGCTTCAGATGCATGAGTCCGAGGGTTCAATTCCTCACAGACACATAAACAGAAAAAGCCAAAAACTGGCACTGTGGCTCAAGTGGTAGAGCGCTAGCCTTGAACTGAAGAATTGAAGGACAGTACCCAGGGTCAGAGTTCCAGCCCCACAACCGACAAAAAGAAAACTAAAAGAGGAGATTGAAGACACTCAGTTCATGGATCCTGTTGAATGAAGACTATAAGGAGCTGTGTGGATAGCTGGTACTGATGGAAAACAGTTCTACAGACAGCAGACAGCAGTATCATTGAAGAAAGGGTTGAGAAGTTTCAGAAGGTGAACCAGCAGTATGAAGGCAGGTGTAGTTACGACATCCTTCTCAATGCTGAGAATCTCATGCTATAGGTATGTTTTGTACAAGAGTTGAAGAGACTTTCGAACTACTTTTCATCTTTCTGAGGGAAAAGAGAAGATTGCTGAGAGATGAGAGGGGTGAGCCACTCATGGCTAAGCATATATTGAGAACAGGTGTTTTTCTGGGTTGGCAAGTCTGATAAGAGGAGGGGCTTATGTCTCTTGAAGTATCTTGGTGTCT
>NW_027205509.1:0-14654 GCF_024711535.1 Dipodomys merriami | reverse complement strand
AGTGGTAGAGCTCTAACATTGAACCAAAGAGCTCAGAGACTGGGCCCCCACGCTGTGAGTTCAAGACCCCCAGCTGACCCTCTTCCACAAAACATAGGTTAGTTAAAGGTGAACTAGTAGGATTTGTGAAGTGTTTCTGAAGAATGGTGATACAGAAGAAAGCACCCTAATTCTAATGACAGCTGAACTTGTGACATACAGCTCTATGCTGAGTCCTTCAAAGGGTACAGTTTTCTGAGTCCTTCCTACATGGGGGATTTTTGCTGAGTCCTCAAAAAGCATTTTGTGTGCTGAGTCATCACAAAGGGTGCTATATTATGAGTCCTTGAGAAGAGTGGGCAGTGCTGGGTTTTTCAAAGGGTGCTGTGTGCTGAGTCCATTACACAATGTATTTATGCTGAGTCCTTCAAAAGGTGCAGTATGCTAATTCATCCCAAAGGATGCTATGTGCTGAGCCCTTGAGAAGAGAGGGACAAGTGAATTTTTCAATGGGTGCTGTGGGCCGAGTCCTTTACACAGGGTACTTTTGCTGATGCCTTCAAAGGGGGCTGTAAGCTGAGTCATCCCAATGGGTGCAATGTGCTGCATCCTTGAGAAGAGTGAGATGAGGTGAGTTTTTCGAGTGCTGTGTGCCGAGTCCTTTATACAGGGTGCTCTGTACTGTCCTTCAAATGGGGCTTCCACAGGGTGGTATGTGCTGAGTCCTTCAAAACACTGCTATGTGCTGAGTGCTTTAAAGGGTGCTGTCCACTGAATGTTTTACACAGGGTGCTACATACTCAGCCCTTCAAAGAGTGGTGTGTGTGGAGCCTTAACACAGGGTGCAATGTGCTGAGTCCTGGGAAAGAGTGCTACGTGCTGTGTTTTTCAAAGTGTGCCACTGCGTGCTATGGACTTCCTCTTTCAAAGGGAGCTGCATGTTGAGTCATCCCAAAGGTTACTATATGCTAAGTCCTTCAAAGGGAGCACTGTGCTGAGTCCTTCACACAGGGTGCTTTGTGCTGTTCTTTGAAATGTTCGATGTGCTGAGTCATCCCAAGGGGTGCTAGGTTCTGAGGTAGTTATCCCCAATAATCTCTCTCTCTCTCTCTCTCTCTCTCTCTCTCTCTCTCTCTCTCTCTCTCTCTCTCTCTCTCTCTCTCTCTCTCTCTCTCACACACACACACACACACACACACACACACTCACACTCACACACCTACATACATACACACAGAGGTCATTGTGTACCTGCTTGATGTGTGGAGTGGAGAGGAATGGAGAAGAGTCTCCTCCAGTGGTGGGGCTGAGGGGAGATTTGATTCCCTGGGCAAGTGTTAGGGTTGGCGGGGAGTGCTGAGCTGAGGTGAGGCAATTCCCATGGCCTGTAAGCCTTAGGGCCCAGTCAGGGCTGCTCTTTTAGGCAAGGGTGGGGGCGGGGCTGAGGGGAATTGGTGGCAGGGCTGAGGAGAGGAAAGGGTGGGACTGAGGGGAAGAGGAGGCAGGGCCCAGGGGCTTAATGTGGTGGTAGCAGTGGCCAGGGGCTCTCTGTGGCAGGCATGCATACGCAGAGGGGTCGAAGTGGCCCGCAAGAGAAGTGGAGGCAGAGAGAGAGAGAGCAGAGAGGAGTAAGTACATGCATAAGAGGAAATAGCTTCATATATACCACATTTTCTTGATCCATTCATCTACTGAGGGGCATCTGGGTTGGTTCCATATCTTAGTTATGGTAAATAATGCTGCAATAAACATACTTGTGCTGGTAGCTTTAGTGTGGTCTTGTTTGTAAACATTTGGGTTAATGCCCAAAAGTGGTATTGCTGGGTCATAGGGGAGTTCTATGTGAAGTCTTTTGAGGAACCTCCATACTGCTTTCCAAAGTGGTTGAACAAGTTTACATTCCCACCAACAATAAAGTAAGGTTCCTTTCTGTCCACATCCCCTCCAACATCTGTTGTTGTTAGAGTTCTTGATTTTTGCCGTTCTAACTGGAGTGAGGTGATATCTCAATGTTGTTTTGATTTGCATTTCTTTTATGGCTAGGGATGTTGAACATTTCTTCATGTGTCTATTGGCCATCCTTCTTTCTTCAGAGAAGTTTCTCTTTAAGTCTTTCGCCCACTTATTTATTGGGCAGTTGTTTCTTTGAGGATTTGTTGTTGGGTGGTTTAATTTTTTGAGTTCCAAGTATATTTTAGATATGAGACCCTTGTCCGTTGTATGGCTAGTAAAGATCTTCTCCCAATCCGTGGGCTTTCTATTGATCTTGCTAGCTATGTCATTTGCCCTGCAGAAGCTCTGCCACTTTATGCAATCCCATTTGTCCAACCTTTCTTTGATTGTTGTGTTTCCTGATCTCTATTCAGAAAATTTCGGCCTGAGCCAAGGAGACCTAGGGTTTCTCCTATTCCATCCTGTAATGTTTTCAGAGTGTCTGCTTTGAGTTCAAGGTCTTTGATCAATTTGGAGTTGATTCTGGTGCAGGGTGTTAGATATATAAGGATCTAGCTTTAGTTTTCTACAAGTAGTTAACCAATTTTGCCAGCACCATTTACTGAAGAGGTTGTCTTTCTTCCACTCTATTGACTGTCTGGCTGAGGCCTCAATTGAAGTGAAGGTCCTGACTGGGAGTGCAAAGCATGTGGAGCTATCACAGCAGACACATCACCTCAAGCAGCCTCTCGGTGGCGTGGTGGCCATGAGCTGTCCCAAGTCCAAGGTTCCAATTTTCATGGTGTTGGCAGTCGCCACAGAGGAGGAGGCCACTGAGGAGGAGGCAGCTGAAGAGGCAGCCTTGGCGGCAGCAGTGGCAGAGGTGATAGCGGCATCGGCAGAAACAGGTCTGGCTGAGGATGAGGCGAGAGCTGAGTTGTCTGCAGCTGAGGGGGAAGAGAGGCCGAACTCACCCTACCATGTGCCCTCAGACCCCGGCCCTTCCCAAGGTGCTGCGTTTCAAAAATGGCGCTGCCATCCTAGACCCAGGGAGCCTCTCTCAGTTGCCAGGCTGAGATAACGCACCCCTGGCTGGCTTGTCTCAGGACCTGGTTCAGGTCCCTCGTCCTCAGACTCCGGGCCTGCCATACCTGGAGTGCTGCCTACAGCTTCTCCTAGCAGCACACGTGAGTGGCCACCCTGCTGGCCCACACTCTGGGAACCATATTGCCCAGCGAACCCCTCGGCCCCCCCTCACCGCCTCCCCCATTCTGCAGACCTGGACCAGTGCCTCCCACCTCCCCTCTCCTGTCCCTCCTGTGCCTCTCCTGCATCCCACAGTACACCCTGGTTCTGCTGCAAATGCACCCCAGGAGTGGGGGTAGGGTGTGTGGCAACCCCAGGATCCCTCTCATGTCCCTAGTGGCCAGTGTCCCAGGAAACGGGAAGATGCAGGGTTGGGTGAGGAGGGGGCGCCAGAGAGCTCCTGGCCTGGAGTAATGGAGCCACACAGCCACCCATCTGCACCCTTCCTCACCTTGGTGGGAACCTGGTGGCTTTAGTCAGAGATGGGGAACAGCATCTCCAAACTTGCCTTCTCAGGTCTTTTCCTTTTTTCTGGGGTTGGAGGTGTTGGATGCAGAAGATAGACCCCCTTGCTGTGTGAGCCCTTGTCCTCTATGCTTGGTCACCCTTTCACCTGAGGAAGGTTCCAGAAGAGCACACTAAGGAGGGGAGTGCACTGGGGGTCAGAGAAAAGATGAATATCTGGGAGGAACATACCCCCTCCCACACACACCCAGCCTATTCTCCCGACTCCAGCCGTCATCAGTTCTCACAGGGTGATCACATTTCCCAGCTCTGCCAGAATCTGCTGGTGCTCCCGGTGACCACAGCCACACTCATACAGCCAGACACCCTGCTCTGGTGTGTAGAGTTGGAGCTAATTCAAGGGTTGGGAATGTGTCTGCCAATCATAATTAGGGAATGAGATGGGGGGAGTAGGGCAGAAGATGTGAAATTAAAAGGGTCTGGTGGGTGGCGAATGGTGTGACATGGCACATGGTTAACCACAAGCAAGGATGAGAGGGGAAACTTATCCAGGGCTTTGGTGGTGACCATGGGCATCTGGGCAGGGGTCTCCAGGCCCCCACTTGTGGCATTGATTCCCTCCTAGGGCATTACACCGGTGGGCAGTCCTCCCTCCCTGGAGTCCTGTAGACTCCAATCTGTGTCCTGCCTGGGCCGTTTCCAGCTGGGCAGTGGTAGGCAAATGCATTCCCCCTGCTGAAGCCTGCATAGTATCAGGCCATGGCAGTTAGCTAGGGCTGGCTGAATGCCAGTTTCTGTAACCTGCTGTAGGCTGTCTGGAAGGAAAAGGGGACCACTGACTTTGGAAGCCTTTACGTTTGATTGGGACAACTGAAATGCCAGCTTTTCCAGGATTTTTTCTTTAAGCTGGCAATTACTACTAATGACTGGGATTATGGGTCAAATTAGATGGACGATTTCAGCTGCCAAACAATGATGTTCAAAGTGGCACAGGTAGAGTTCCCAAGCCAGATCGTCTCCTGTCATGAACATCCTGCTTTAACTGCCTTCCTCTAGCAGCTGCTGATTCTCCTCTGGTTTTCTCTAGGGTGACCACCACAGTCAAGTACATCATGGGGAACAGAGATGGTGACCTCGCCATCCCCAGCCTGCCAGCTGTGAGCAGAGACGATTCCCAGCACCTGCACTGGAATCTGGGAGATTCAGAGAACCGGAATGCCTCAAGGATCCTTTCTCTGCAACATGAAACTTGGGGGCCGGATGTGGTGGACCATCCTGTCTGGCCCCAGGGGGAGGAGAGGAGGCCCCTTGAGCCAGGCTTTCACTTCAAGTGCCTCATTCTCACCTGAGGGACGAATTGAGTGCCAAACTGTGGGTCAGCCGCTGGACAAAGATTTTTGAGAAGAGAGGCATCGCAGAGGTCCCAGAATCCAGCGAGTACATCGTGGCTCACATCCTCAGAGCCAAAAGAGTTAAGTGCAGTGGCACCAGGAGGGCAGGACAAAGGACGAGGGAGAACTGTGGAAGAGCTATGTCAGGCTTCGACATCTCCCCCACCAACCCCTCCACCCCCAGGATGCTTACCTGAGTTGGATGGGAGTTTTCTGTAATATTGTCATAGACAGATGCTCATTTATTTATCCAACAAACCGTTACAGCGAGTGCCAGGTCCAGGTGGTAATAGAAGATGAAAGGTTCCACAGCGCCTGAAGAAATCTTGGTTTGAGTTGGATGACGGTGCTTCACACCTGTCATCCTAGCTACTTAGGAGATTGAGATGGGAGGACTGAGGCTTAAGTCCCAGGAAGAAAAGCCCGTAAAACTCTTATTTACAACAAACTACCAAAAAGAAAACTCCAGAAGTGGATGAGTGGCTCAAGCTGTAGACCGTTGGCCTTGAGGAAAAAAGGCTCAGGGACAGCACCCAGGCTCTGAGTTCAAGGCCCAGGAATGACACAAAGAAAGGAAAGAGAAAGAGAGGAGAGAAGGATGGAGGGAGAAAAGGAGAAAAGGAAGGAAGAACGGAACATGCATGCCTTGGTTTGGAGTCCCTGGATCAAGGGAGCCAACCATTCATAATCACTGTGGGGACAGTTTCAGAGCCTCAAGCCAGTATGTAGGACCAAGCCACTGACCCTCAGCAACTTCATGACATCCAGGAGCTGTGTGGTCACCGACTGCAGAGGGAAACAGCCTTGGGTAAACCCTAGGGCTCAGGGTGTGTCACCAAATATCAGTCTCTCCTAGCCCACCGAGTTTATTTTCTAGTCAGATAAGAAGAAATTATCCAAGGGATAGGGAGGTATAGGCTGAGGGAGTGTCAAGAGGGAGGTGGCAAGGGATAAGCAAGAAGATGAAGAGGGAGGATGATCCCAGGTTAGGTGTGTCAGGCCATTGGAGCCATGACCTCACCTGACAACTTAGACCATCAGTGATAGAGACTTCGACCCAGCCACATGGCTGTTAAAAGTCCTGGCACTTTGTGTTCACTATTGACCAGCTTGCTGTCATTCACTGCTGGATACCTGTGTGGTACATCCTTGGGGATTGGGACTTCTTCTGGCTTACTCTGAAGATGACACCCCCAGTGTTCATTCCTCGACAAGAGACAGAGGTAAGCCTGCCACTGGCACAGCACATCCAGAGAATGAGGGGGGAAGTTAGACCCGTGTTGCCCCAAGACTTCCTCTAGGGGACTGTAGGGCCCTGTGACGGCCATTCTCAGAGATAGAGGTGGGTCCCTTTGCTGACTCAACCTTTAGTCTAGATGACAGATCTGGGATTCAGAGAGGACCGACTGAAGGTGGAGCAGGGCTGGTTAGAGGCTGGTGGGAAAACCAGAGGCACTGAGCTCTGAGCAGGGTTGTTTCATTGAGGATACTCACAACCCAGGAACATTCCTGGGATGGTTAGGCCTTTTCTCCTTTCCGGGAGAGAGGGACCTACAGCTCTCCAGTCTGCATCCCTTGACCAAGAAATCCTTTCAATCCCATATCTTGTGGCTGGATAACTAGACCACAACTGACTGCCCAGTGTCAAAGGATCTTGAGTCCTTGATGAGGTCACGGGATACTCATTATGAGATTGTACTTGAATGTCCTGATTTGGTGTATGGTCAGTCCCATCTAAGACTGCCATAATCTAGGACATATAATCTAGAGAATCAGAGCAGGATGGGGTCTATTCTGTGAGTCTTGAGTATTATGTGTGAGCTTTGAGCTCCCGTGTGCCCACCTGCTTCCCTTTCTTGGGTGGGTCTATGCTAGAAAAAGTTTATAAATAGGGCCTGGGTCCCATCCCTTGTGTTATGCTCAAAGCTAGCACTCTGCCATTTGAGCCACAACTCCACTTCCAACTTGTTTGGGTGTTTAGTTAGTGATAAGAGTTCTCATGGACTTTGCTGAAAAGGGTGCATCCAAATGCAGTCCTCAGAGCTCAGTCTCCTGAGTGGATAGAATGACAGGCTTGGAAAAGTATCTTTGGCCAGGTGCCAGTGTCTCATGGCTATCATCCTAAGTAATCAGGAGTGGAAATCTGAAGATCACGATTCAACTCAAAGCCAGCTTAGGCAGGAAAGACCCTCATTTCGGTTAGGGGCCAGGGTTCAGAGGAAAGACCTCAGACCTGACACCTCCCGGGGGACATTTGTTCTTGTGAGAGAGCCCAGTCATTGCTGTGGATAAGGAGGAATCCGCCATCAGACTGACCTGGAACAATGCTCAAAGATAGGTAAGCTGTTGAAGTATCAAACCCACTCATGTCTGCTTCCCATTCCCAACAAGGAGGTGCAGTGTGGGTGGCACAGCCCTGGGCCAAAGAAATTATAAATGGATGGTGGCAGTCAGGAGCTTGTGGCTCCCACCCATCATCCTGGCTATTCAGGAGTCTGAGGGCTGATGGTCGTGACTCAAAGCCAGCCCGGGCAGAAAAGTCCTTGAGATTCTTGTCTCTCATAAACCACCTCTCCCCCCCCCACAAACCCACACACAAAAAAGCCAGATGTGGTGGTGTAGCTCAAGTAGTAGAGCCTCAGCCTTCAACAAAAGAAGCTCAAGGATAACACCCAGGCCCTAAATCCAAGCCTTAAGGCTCACACAATCATCATAAAATAAATGAACAGTGTACACCTTTTATCTGACTACCAAGAAAGATGGATTCAGTCTTCTAGCTGGCTGGCACTTCTAGCCAAAGGTAAGGGGCTTCCCTTGATGTCCCCCTATACCTCTCCTTCTCTCCATTATCTGTCAAGGCTTTGGTTGCAGGACAGAATTCGGATCATCCCCCTGGATATGACCTAAAATACCCTCGCTCATCCACCTTCCTTGGGGTCAGTATCCTGGATGCATTCCCTGCTGGGAGGATGAGGCACCACAGAGATACGGGTAGGTATCCCTGACACTTACACACACACACACACACACACACACACACACACACACACACACACACACACACACACACACACAAACACACACAAATACCCCTAGCCAACTCAGACTAGCCTTTTCCAAAGACACTTTATCTCTTTGGATTAACTGACCTAGGAGAGGATTTTGATCCCCAGTAACTGATTATTTTAACTTGGGCTTGCTAGTTGACTGGAGATAAACAGGAGCAAAAAGAAGCATTTGGTGCCATTCATCTGGGGCTAAGGCTCATCCATGTCATACTGGCTACTCAGGAGGCTGACATCTGAGGATCACTATTTGAAGTCAGCCATAAGCTGAAAAGCCCGTGAGACTCTACTCTCCATGGAACCACCAAAAAGTCAGAAATGGAGCTGTGGCTCAAGAGGTAGAGCACCAGCCTTGAGCAATAAAACTCAGAGATTCTTCTCCCAGATCCCCTGTTCAAGCCCACACCAAGAAATGACCCTGTTTTATGACTAAAAACTGCCTGGGTTTTGAGTACCCTCTCTTGGAGTGTGATAAAACACCTGTCCCTGGATGGTGTACCAGGGCCTTCAGAAATCCAGTAGTGGAACCCAGGCCTGCCCCTTTGTGCATTCTCAACACACACTGGCCAGAAGGCACAGTGTGAAAAAGCCCGCAGCCCGCAGAGCCGAGAGGCTCCAGCTGTGCCAAGGTGATCGGAACGGGCTTCTTGCAGGCAGCACTTGAAAAGTTGGTCCTGCTTAAGAAGGAGGATCTGACAGGAAACACAGAGAGCAAAGGTGCTGCAGATGATGGACAGCATAGCAGAGCGTGTTCATTTCCAGCCAGGGCTGCAGGTGAGAGACTCGGTACAGTTGTGTGAGTCTTGGTATAGATGTGCGAGACTGTCCGATACAGTTCTCCAAGGGACCTTGGTGACATGAGGATGGCTATGCCCTGAAGCTTTTAGTAGACCCATCCATGCTTTGTGTCTCCCTCTTTGATAGAGGCTAGCTGGAAACTCTTCTGTCCTGAGCACCCCTGGACCCAGTTATCAGCAACCCTCCCAATGTCTTCCACCAGGTCATGGAGCAGCGGGCCCCAGAAATCTGCAGGTATCTGTTGGGTGGTGGTGCAGGGAGATAGAAGGCAGGCCCCAGAACTCTTAGTGGGTCTGATCTTCCCTGGACGACCAGTCCATCAGAGGAAGCAGATGGGAATTTAGAGAGGGCTAGTGATGTGGAGGGGGCCCTTTAAAGCCTATGGCCCTACCCAAATTCTCAGCCTCCCTTTGCTGTCCATGAGGGAGGTAGAGGAGTGTCTAGGTAGTAGCATCTAGAGGAGGACTAGGTGGAAATTCTGAAGGACGAGATACCATAAGCTGTGTGCCAGTGGCTCATGCCTGTCATCCCACGCCTATCATCCTGCACACTCAGGAGGCTGAGATCCAGAGGATCTCATTTCCCAGCCCAGGCAGGAAAGGACCATGAGAGCCTCATCTCCAATCCAACTGGAAGTGGAGCTGTGGTTCAAGTGGTAAAGCACTGACCTTGAGGAAAAAGAGACATTAGAGACAGTACCCAAGCCCTGAGTTCAAGTCCCTCAACCCAAAAGAAAGAAAGAAAGAAAGAAAGAAAGAAAGAAAGAAAGAAAGAAAGAAAGAAAGAAAGAAAGAAAGAAAGAAAGAAAGAAAGAAAGAGAGAGAGAGAAAGAAAGAAAGAAAGAGAGAGAAAGAAAGAAAGAGAGAGAGAGAAAGAAAGAAAGAAAGAAAGAAAGAAAGAAAGAAAGAAAGAAAGAGAGAGAGAGAGAGAAAGAAAGAAAGAGAGAGAGAGAAAGAAAGAAAGAGAGAGAGAGAAAGAAAGAAAGAAAGAAAGAAAGAAAGAAAGAAAGAAAGAAAGAAAGAAAGAAAGAAAGAAAGAAAGAAAGAAAGAAAGAAAGAAAGAAAGACAAAACGTAAGAGATGGTGAAGTAGTAGGGCTGCTCTGGTTGGGAGAACAGGTGCTGGCCTCACTGTACAGACATTTCTAAGAACTCCCCAGGTGTGCCCCAGTGTGAAGCCACAGCACAGTGGGCAATGCCTTACCAAGAACTCCAGAGGTCGTGGCCTGTGGCAGGCAGGGACTGGATGAATGGTAGCAGGTGTGGGATGGTAGAGGCTGATATCTGAGGATGGTGGTTCAAAGCCAACTTGGGCAGGAAAATCTGTGAGACATTATCTCCGGTGAAACACCAGAAATCCAGAAGTGGCACTGTGGGTCCAGTGGTAGAGCACTCACCTTTAGCTGAAGAGCTGAGGGACTGCACACAGGCCCAGAGTTCAAATCCCATGACCGACAACCAAAAATAAGGTAGCTGAGATTTCTGCATAGCAGTGTGTACATTTAGAAAATGCCAAGCTGTTATGAGCCATTTCAGACTTGTCAGAGGCCCTTAGTTTTGTCTATAAATGGTCTGAGGATAGTAGTGCCATCTTCTTGGGGGTGGGGATGGTCAGGGTCCTCAGGGACTGCTGAGGCCTTGGGCTTCCTGTGTGCATGTGCGTGCGTGTGTGTGTGTGTGTGTGTGTGTGTGTGTGTGTGTGTGTGTGTGTGTGTGTTTCCCTCATCTTCCTCTGTCCACTTCCTGAGTTGCCTCTTTCTGATCTCGGATGGTGCCCCTTCTCCACACTGATCTTGCCTTTAGCCCCCTATCAGGGTCAACAATGAGTCCTAAATTGCCAGAGGCCTGGATTCCAGATTTTTTTGGGGGCTCAAGTGAGGCCTGTCCAAATCTTAGGGCACCTCCAGAGGATTCTGGGTCAGCAGGGCCGGCTTGCATAAGTTCTCCCCTGCCTCTGGGCAGGCGTTAGTCATGTGATGTCCTGTCCTTTTCCCAATCTGGGCCTCTGACTCACGTCCCTCCCTGCATGCTGGCACTGGAGTGGGGGAAGGGGGGTTTGTGGTGGCTCTGGCCAACTTGAGCTTGATATCTGACTGAAGGCTGCCCAAGAAACGAGGATTCAGGGTTACATGGGATTTGAGGTCAAGGTGGCTTGGAAGTATCCATTGGTGTGTAGGAAATGTAAACATATCTTGTTGCAGCAAAGTCTATCTTCCCACCTGAGCTTGGCCTCTCATGTCCTTCTAGACAATTCTGGATGCCCAGAATACAGATGCACACACTTTAAATTCTAGGTCCAGGAAACTGGGGGGATTAGAGACTAGTATGGCCAATACTTCAATGTTATGGGACATTAGCCTTGACCTAGCTATGCCCCCCTTGTTGTATGTTCACTTCTTAATCCATTGCTGGCCCCACACCGGCCACTTATGGCAGTGTTGTGAACCGGCAGGAATGGAAGTGAGATACAGGGTGACCAAAATCTGGATTTATGGCTTGATTGGATGTGGAGTGGGGGTAAAGGGTGTCTTAAAAAATCTTAGAGCTGGAACTCAAGGTCTAGGCACAGTCTCTGAGCTTCTTTTGCTCAAAGCTGACACTCTATCACTTCAACCAGAGCCCAACTTTCATTTTTTTAGTAGCTTAGTGGAAAGAAGAGTCTCACGGATTTTACTGCCTGGGATGGCTTCAAGCTGCCATCCTAAGAGCTCAGCTTCTTTAGCTAGGATTGCTGGTATGAGCCATTGGACCCTGCTAAGGATATGTGTGTGTGTGTGTGTGTGTGTGTGTGTGTGTGCGTGTTTGCGTGTTTGTGTGAGTTTGCCGGCTGGAACTCAGATCCTAGGTGGTATCCTTTAGCTGGTTTGCACAAGGTTGGTGCTCTACCACTTGAACTACAGTACATATCAGCTCTCTGCAGCTACTGACTCTCTGGAGAACAAAAAGCTCAAACCTGATCTTATTTCTTTGACCTCAGGGGAGGGTATGATTCCTGTGAAGCCTGGAGGAATAGGAGTGGGGTAGGAGGGGTAACTGTACGTGGGTGCTAGGCTGGGAGAGAGGTCCTCTGTCATTAGCCAAGAAGGAGAGTGTGGCCAGGTGCTATTAGGTCATGCTCTCATATTCCTAGCTACTCAGAGATCTGAGTAGCTGAGATCTGAGCATTGCGATTCAGAGGCAGCCCAGCTAGAAAAGTGTGTGAGACTCTCCTCTCTCAATAACCACCCAAAAGCTGAAAGAAAAACTGTGGCTCAAGTGGTAGAGTGCTAGCTTTGAATGAAAAAAAACTGAGGGACAGATCCCCTGCCCTGAGTTCAAGCCCTAATTCTAAGATGCACCCACACATAGAAAGGCGGTAATGATGACCTGAGCCAGAACTGGGGGAAGTCCTGAGGAATAGTAGTAGTAAACTCTTTAGCCAGTTCAAGTGTTTCTCCCTAAGTACTTGGGCTGAGGGGTCTGCACCATGGCAGTAAGTTCGATGGAACCTGCCCCTCCATCCTTGCACGGGGACACAGAGCCAAGGGAAACGACACTATGGATGCTCCTTTGTAGTAGGCCAACGATTGCAGACTTTCATCTGTCCCCGAGCACTGGTGAGGAAAGCAGGGCTCTGAGCCCTGGGACTCCTGGGATAGCAACTGCTACAAGCAGCAGCCAGCTGGCTGTGCATTGGTGAGCCCACAAGTCTTTCATGAGCCCAACTCAACACCCACTCAGGATGTGCCTGACAGATTTGCACTCTTGTGATACCGCATGAGCAGATGTTACCTGCCATGCCATCTTGCAGCTTTTGGACCTCCTTGCCCCAAACTGTGGTCTGAGAAGTTGATTTACTGCTCAGATCCACACTGCACCCATGACAGATGCAAAGGAGGCCTAAGGGTCAGGAGCTGTGAAAAATAGGCTTCCAGCCACAGGAAATGACTAGGGTCCATGGTGAAAAAGATCTAATCTTCCCCCTGAGCCCCACTCTGGGACTTCACACTCTTTCATACCTGTGCCTGAAGTACAAACCTTGACCCAGCCTTGAATGTCCTGCCAAACTTGTCTGAAGCCACAGAACCTTCATTTCACACACACCACCTGCTCTACACCACACCGGAGGACCTTTACCCATTCTGTGCCTTCTGCCTGAGGCTCTCTGTCCTGTTCCAAGCCTTAGAACTCCTGTGGAATTTTGGCACTGGTTATATCACCTTCTGGAGCAAATCTTTCCTTCTTATCTCTCTCTAGATGTAGAATTGTGCAGACTTACTGGCAAATGCTCTATCTTGGTGTGTGTGTGTGTGTGTGTGTGTGTGTGTGTGTGTGTGTGTGTGTGTGTGTGTGTGTGTGTGTGTCAGTTCTGGTGTCAACGTCTAGTGTATTGGGGTCCCTGGATAAGGGTCACAATATCACCAGGACACAGGGGATGCAGCGTGCAAACAATTGCCACTGCATGCTGTGCTTTATTGTTAGTGGGTATTTAAAGACTTGCAAGCATAATCTTTGCCAAGATTTGATCAGAAGACATTCACACAAAAATTTCAACAGATACATTTTTACTTAACCTATAAGACAATGTCTAGGTATATTATTATCTAAACTATTTTAGAGAAAGCTAAAACTACTTCTCCAATCTCAGGAAAATGCTTGACCAATTGTTCATCTATGCTTAAGCAAGCAGAAGAGCCACTTCCTCAGCTCCCAGGAGTCTGTGACATGTGTTTTGAGATAGGGAGAGAGAACATTTTCCCTCTCTAGCCCAGGAGTCTGTGACATGTGTTTTGAGATAGGGAGAGAGAACATTTTCCCTCTCTAGCCTGGCATTCCAAGAGCTTTCCTAATCCCAAACACAGTCCTCAGATAATCCTGAGGCTGGAGCCTGCATCATTCTTACCCCTCAACATAGACCCGGAGTCTTCACATTCTGGGGTTTGAATTCATGGCCTGGACGCTATCCGTTAGCTTTTCTGCTCAAGGTTAGCAGTCTACTACTTGAACCACAGCTCTACTTCTGGCTATTTGGATGTTTAATTGGAGAAAAGTGTCTCATGTAGACCTTCCTGCTTGTACTTGTGATCCTCAGATCTCAACTTCCTGAATAGCTGAAATTACAGGGGTGAGCCACCAGCAGCTGCTCTCTACCTCTTACCTCGCACCTCGACCCTCCTGAGACACAGAAGAATATGTCTCACCAGGCTCACTTTTTTCTTTTTTTGCTGTTCATCGGGCTTGAACTCAGGGTCTGGGTATGTTCCTTAGCTTCTTTTGCTCAAGGCTAGCCACAGTGCCACTTTTGGCTTTTTCTGTTTCTGTATTACTGAAGATTCAAACCCAGGGCTTCGTGCATGCTTGGTAACCTCTCTACCGCTAATCCACATACACAGCCCAAGGCTGACTTGTAACCAGAGTTATGAGGGTGGGATTTATTGGCTTACCCCTTTTGGCATAGAAATCGCTGAATATTTCATAACTTTGCCGACATTTTGGACCAGTCTGTGACTGTGCAATGAGGAATGATGAATGAGTGAGAGCCACCAGGCCCTAGATGTCTAGGCTCACATTCTACATAGGGATAGATAATATGTATCCAGAACCTTCAACCACTCCTACAGCCTAGGAAATCTGAGGGCTTGTCCCGGGTTGCCCAAGTTGGGTGGGCTGAGCATGGGCAACCTGCTGAATGCCCATTATCCATACATCATCCATCCATACACAGAGACATGGAGTGATTGCCTCCTTTTGTAGGGGGCAGTTCTGTGTTTGTACCATGAGCTTAGGCCCTGTCTCTGAGCTCTTTTTGCTCCAGAGTAGCACTGTGAAACTTGAGCCACAATTTCACTCATTTTTTTATTTTTATTTATTTTTATTTTTCTGGTGATCTGTTAGAAATAAGAGTGTCACCGACTTTCCTGCCCTTGCTGAATTCAAAATGGCATTCTCTACATTCTCAGC
>NW_027205508.1:0-14682 GCF_024711535.1 Dipodomys merriami | reverse complement strand
TTTGAACGAAAAGGCTAAGGGAGAGTGCCCAGACCCTGAATTCAAACCATGGTACCAGCACAAAAATATTAAATAAGAAATGACACTACTGTACCAATCAGTTAAAATATGAACAGTTACGCTGACAGAGCCAGCCCATCGTCCTTCATTCTGTTCTGAAGTAGAGATAGGGCCACAATGCCACAGGAGGGCAGGAGGGGCCAACTAAGTTAACCCATAAAAGGGACTGGGTGGGGACAGGCCGTGGGGTCAAACCACAGCAAGCGGTGAAAGATGAACACAGCGCAACCTACCAAACCTGTGGGGAACAGTGGCTGCTGGCTCATTGCTTTTCATGTAGTCCTCTTTTGGTGCCAGTACTGGGCCTCAAACTCTCGTCTTTGCAGTCTTTTTCACTCAAGCCTGGCTTGCTGCCATTTGAATCACACCTGTACTTCCAGCTTTTTGCTAGTTAATTGGAGATTAGAGTCTCTTGGATTTGTCTGCCTGGGCTGGCCTCAAACCAGCATGCTCAGCCTCCTGAGGAGCTGGGCTGACAGGCATGAGCCAGGCACGGCTTCCAGCCTCCCCAGCACAAAGCTGAGGGCTCTCAGACTTGGATACCCAGTGTGAAGAGGGGGCTTCCTGCTCTCTAATTCTGGCTTCCTCCCAAAGGGTCCTATAGGCCGCCATCCATCCACACACACGATCGATGCCCACTCACATCCTGGTGCCAGGCGCCACGGGCTGTGGCCTTGGAATAGCACATGCGCACTGGGGATAGCACACATGAGCCGTCTGCATCTCGGAATGGAACACAGGAGCACTGGCTGTGGCCTTGGGATGGCCCCCATGAGCACTGGCTGTGGCCTTGGGGGTAGCACGCATGCGCACCGGCTGTGGTCTGGGGATTGCACGCATGCTCACTGGCTGTGGATTTGGGGTAACACACGTGCGCATTGGGGTGTGGCCTGAGGATAGCACATGCACACTGGCTGTAGCGCTTCCTGCCTCCCATCCCCACACACCCACGCCTGTGGGCCTGCTGTTTCATAAACCGTCCTTGCCCTCTCTTCAACCTGGCTCCCTTGTCCTCATTTTCCGAGTGACCACCCCAAAGCAGCCCAGGGTGAAGGAGGTCGTGTCGCTGGTGACTGCTCTCTATGGGCTTTTGTTTGCTGGATCAGTTTTAAGCTGGTGACTTGTGTCTACATCCTCCTTCCTTCTCCCCTCCCCCGCCGGTCAGGGCCACCCTCCAAGCCTGTGCTTTGTTCCACTAAACAAACACCTAGTTCCGCCCGCCAGGTCAGACTAGGTACACACACATACTCTACAAAGAGGCCTCTTGCTAAGGCCGGCCTTCCTGTTGAATCCAGGCTGTCACCGGTGCCCTTTGTGTGAAGTCAGCGCAGGCACGCCACCACAGGAACCTGCCAAAAGTGGGCCGCCCAGCTGCGACTATGAACCCACAGCAATCAGACACGGCAGGACGTAGGGTCAGGGCAGACAAAGGTCACAGGGGCTCATCTTCTGAGGGTTCTGCTGCTCTGATGGTTGATTCCACACAAAATACACTGGATACTCTCCTCCTCTCCCCACCCCAACATGGCGGCCACAGGGGAGTCCCTGCTGAACCTCATCTTCCCCTCTCCTGACCCGTGGGAGTACCTATGGCATGCCACCTGCCACACTGTCAACCCTCAATGCACCACACCACTGCCCGGCACTGCACAGCTCACAGCTCCGGCGTGGGCTTCATCACCAGGCCCACTTACTGGGAGTGGACCAAGATTCAAGCAAGAGTCTGACTCGCAAACACATGCTTTCATCCACTATGACATGTGTGACAGGACATGATATTAAAGGACATGTTGATGATTACCTACAAGGCCACCAATGTCCTCCTTAGGGACTTGGTTCTTTTTTTTTTTTTTTTTTTTTTTTTTGACAGGCCTGGGCTTGAACTCAGGGCCTGGGCACTGTCCCTGTGCTTCTTTGTGTTCAGGACTAGCACTCTACCACTTGAGCCACAGTACCAGTTCTGGCTTTTTCTATGTATGTGATACTAAGGAATTGAACCTGGGGCTTCATGCATGCTAGGCAAGCACTCTACCACTAAGCCACATTCCCATTAACTCCTTTCTAAAATACTCTTGGACCAGACACTGGCGGCTCACATCTGTAATCCTTGCTACTCAGGAGGCTGAGATCTGAGGACTGCAATTCAAAGCCAACCCAGGCAGAAAATTCTGTGAGATTCTCATTTCCAATTAACCACCAAAAAGCCCAAACTAGAGCTGTGATTCAAGTGGTAGAGCAATAAAGCTAAGGGATAAAAGCTCCAAGTTCAGAAGTGGTACTGTGGCTCAAGTGGTAGAGCGCTAGTCTTGAGCTGAAGAGCTGAGGGACAGCGCCCAGGCCCAGAGTTCAGGCCCCATGACCGGACCCAAAAATAAATAAATAAATAAAAGCTCCAAGTTCAAGCCTAGTGGCACAAAATAAAAAATGAACTTGGTATGGCATAGAAGACAATATCAGGTCATGCACAGCTCCATCTGTTCTGCAGATAACGCTGTGAACTAAATGATTTTCCTGGAAAGAGACATTTTTGGGTTTCAAGATCCTACAAAGAATCAAAGAAGTTTACTTGGGCTCCCTTCTTACTTAATGTTGCTGACAGCAAGCCCATCCAATTGTTCCCCAAGATGAAATAATCCCACAAACTCTCCTGTAAACACCTTCTCTCCCCTAGTCTAATCTTATCTCCACTCCCCAGAGTTCAGGAGGCTCCAGTGCAGTCATTCCTGGGTATCAGTTTTGCTTTTACAAGCAATGTTTATCTGCATGGCTAAGACATTCCTGACCTCGTGGAAATAGGCTTTCCTTTTTTTTTGGTCAATTTATTGGTTTACATGTTCGGTAGTGATGGGCCCAGAGCACAAATAACCTACATCCGAGAAACAGGGTTGTCATAATTCACCTCATGAGACACGTCTCCCAAGACAACAGCCAGCCTTGGTCCAAGGCGCTTTCTACAAGCAGGCCCCAAACCCATCAGCACAGAAGCTCAACTGAGGAGGGGGCTGGAGAAAGCCCAATCTGTGGCTGACACCTACAGTCCTAGCAGGGGGTTCTTCTCTGGGTCAAAAGGGCAAATAAAATAAGGCTCCTTTTGAGAATCATCATAAAGATAAAACCAGAAGTTCCAGTTTTACAAGAAGTTAAAGAAACAAGCGAGTAATAGGCTTGAGGCATTCTCAGTACAGAGGGAGATTGCGCCCCCCACCCCCCATCACCACAGACAGGTCTAGGCTCCTTTAAGATCTGAGGGCTACTCAGGAGCCAGTGGTTCAAGCTTATTATCCTAGCTACTCAGGAGGCTGAGATCTGAGGATCAGGGTGCAAAGCCAGCCCTGGTAGGAAAGTCCAAAAGACTCTTATCTCCAGTTTAATCACAGAAAAAGCCAGACGTGGAGCTGTGGCTCAAGGTGGTAGAGTGCTAGCCTTGAGCTAAAAAGCTCAGGGATAGTGCTTAAGCCCTGAGTTCAAACCCCAGGCCTGGAACAAAGAAAAAATGATCTGAGAACTGGTAGTGGTTTGGAAACCTGTACATTTACAGTTGGAGCAGAAGACGGTAAGAAAAGCAACCCGAACACAAGGCACAGTACTAGCCATAAAGCAAGAAGAATATTTAACTGTATAATGCAAACAACATTTGCATTACGTTCTGGGTTGCACATGCAAACTATCTCACTGGCTATACCAGGAAAACTTCCTCTTGAAACCACCAGAACTGATCCACAGCTTAAGGAGCCCCTGGATAGGGCCAAGACACACAATGCTATTTTTTTTCTCCTTACAAAGGCACACCCCTCCCAAGGAAGCAAAGGACAAAACAAAAATCAAGGCCTGCCAGCAATTTCGAGTAGAGATGATGAGAATGGACTTCCCAGCTCCTGTCATCCAAGGAACGGGTGAGAAGTCCCTGGAAAAGGAGCAAAGAGAAAGCCACAGCCAAGCCAAGAGGACGAGGTTCTCTGTGGGCTCTGTTTCTGGCTTGACCTTTCTCATCTCGCAGGAAGCACATGGAGGCGTTTAGAGGGGCTGCAGGCATGCTGGGGTTGAGCCTGTGCCCAGACAACCCGAGTTTTCAGGGAACACCCTTGGCCAAGATCTGCAGGGTGAGATGCCAGCTGAAGGGCTCCACCATTGCAAGTGGCTAGGGTTCAGGAATGAACAGACACACATAATCCAGCCATAATGGAATAAGAAGGAAAGAAAAAAAAAAAAGCATGCATCAGTTTGGAATTAGTTTAAAACAGACTCTGGAACACTTTGCTTAAAAGAGAAAGAACACAGAGTTCGTAGGATTAAGTTCATTCTCCAAACAGTAAAATCCACCCTTCTTCTGGCCCTCACCCCAACCCTGTCCTGGGACTTGAACTCAGGGACTGGGTGCTGTCCTTTAACTTTTCCTGCTCATGGCTAGTGTTCTACCCCTTGAGCCATAGGGTGCTATCCTTTAACTTTTCCTGCTCATGGCTAGTGTTCTACCACTTGAGCCATAGTTCCACTTTGGGCTTTTTCCATTGGTTAATTAGAGACTAGAGTCTCAGACTTTTCCTGACAGGGCTGGCTTCGAAACATGATCCACAGATCTCAACCTCCTGAGTAGCTAGGCTTACAAGTGGAAGCCAGCAATGCACCTGGATCTCTTCTTACTTTCACATTTTCTCTATTTTTACTGGGTTCCTTGTATGAAGGGTGTTTATTATAAGCTACAAGGTGTTAAATTTTGAGTGCAGGTGCAAACCAGAACAAGAGACAGACAAAAATGGATTTCTTCATACTCAGGAACTTAACAGACCCAGAGCCATGATCTAGAGGCAAGGAGAGAAGAAAGGAATTGCACAGTGGGGTTTGTATGGTCAATAGGACTTCTGGGCCTCCAATCAGGAGCTATGTTATATCCTTCCTCACTTCCCATACTCACCCATCACCACTTACAAATACTCACTCCAGAGCTCTAGCTCTGGACCAACTCCTGTGGTGAGAGCAGAGGTTTTGGAGCCTCCATTCCTTGCCCTGGAAGGGTGCCTTACCTAAGTTTGAACTCAGGACCTTGAGCTTCCTAGGCAAGTAGTTCTATCTTTGCGCCATGCTTCCAGTCCACTGAGGCTTAATCTTCAATTAACTACCAAAAAGCTGAAACTCGAGCTGTGGCTCAAGTGGTAGAGCATTAGCTTTGAACCAAAAAGAGCTCAGGGACAATGCCCAGGCCTTAAGTTGAAGTCCAAACACACAGGCGCGCGCGCGCGCGCGCGCGCACACACACACACACACACACACACACACACACACACACTGTCTGTCTGTCTGTCTGTCTGTCTGTCTGTCTCTCTCTCTCTCTCTCTCTCTCTCTCTCTCTCTCTCTCTCTCTCCCCTCTCTCTCTCTCCCCTCTCTCTCTCTCTCCTCTCTCCTCTCTCTCTCTCTCTCTAAAACCCATGATCCAAAATATGTACTTCCTTGTCCTTATCATATGCGCACAGGACTGATCCAACTTATTTTAAAGCAAGCTTATTTTCTTTTGGCTAAATAATGGTAAGGGTAGAAAAATTCCAAAATGGAATATGAAAACTTTTCCCAGCCTATTATTATGAAACTTCACATATCTTCAAACATTTTTTGTTTTGTTTTGTTTCTTGGTCGATTGTGGGGCTTGAACTCTGGGCCTGGGCACTGTCCCTCCGATCTTCAGCTCAAGGAGAATGCTCTACTACGTGAGCCACAGCACGAATTCCAGTTTTCTGATGGCTAATTGGAAATAAGAGTCTCACAGACTTTCCAGCCATGGCTGGCTTTAAACCACAATCATTAGATCTCAGCCTCCTGAAACATCGGGCCTCACTCAACCACTTACTGTTGACATACAAGCGTTAAAGAGTATAACATGTACATTAACAAGCAAACATGACTGGATTTGCAAACTACCCAAGCGTATGCAGAGCGGTATTTCTCTAGGATTTAAGTAAGGATCAGAAATAGTTAAAAGCCACGCACCAGTGGCTCACAGCTGTAATTCTAACTACTCAGGAGGCTGAGATCTGAGGATCGTGGTTTCATGCCGGCCCAGGCAAGAAAGTCCAGGCAGGAAAGTCTGTGAGACTCTTATCTCCAATAAATTACTCAGAAAAGGCTAGAAGTGGCACTTTAGCACATGTGGTAGCGTGCTAGCCTTGAATATAAGCTCAGAAACAATGCCCAGGCCCTGAATTCAAGTCCCAGGACTTGCAAAAGAACAAGGAGGAGGAAGAGGACGAGCAGAAGGAGTAAGGGGGACTTGTCTGACCACTAACAATTTTTCTACTGTCAAAGGTGGGGTAGAAGCTAGACGCCAGTGGCTCACGCCTGTAATCCTAGCTATTCAGGAGACTGAGATCTGAGGATCATGGTTCAAAGCCAGTCTGAGCAGGAAAGTCCATGAGACTCTTATCTCCAATTAACCACCAGAAAATGGAAGTGGTGCTGCGGCTCAACTGGTAGAGCGCTCGCCTCAACCTGAAGAGCACAGGGACAGAGCTCAGGCTCAGAATTCAAGTCCCATGACAGATCAAAAACAAAAAAGCTGGGGTGTGCTGGTTTCTGTCACTGTGATTAATCTGCATTTGCTACTTTTAAAACACTTTTCCCTTGGTAAGACATGTACGCATTATCCTGCCCATGTAATTGTAACCCCTCTGTACAGTATGTTCACAAATAAAATTAAATTAAATTAAAAAAAACAAAAACTTTTCCTTTCAGCAGAATATACATTTTCCCCAATAACCCAGAAAAACAAAAAGATACCAAGGTAATAAACTAAATGCTGAGGCATAAAACAGCAATTTTGGCAAATGTTAAATAAATTTAAGGGGTTGGGAAGGTGGCTCAGTGGTAGAGTGCTTGCCTTGCATGCATGAGGCCCTGGGTTCGATTCCTCAGCTCCACATAAGCAGAAAACGCCGAAGTGGCGCTGTGGCTCAAGTGCTAGAGCACTAGCCTTGAGCTGAAGAACTGAGGGACAGCACCCAGGCTAAGAGTTCAGGCCCCACGACCATCAAAAATAAATTAATAATAAATTTTAAAAACTATGATGGTGTTCTTTGATCAAAATAGAATCAAACTAGACACCAACCAAATAAAAGGCAAACAAACAGAAATTTAACAGCATACTTGTAAATAATCCACAGATCAAAGAGAAGATACCTCAAGTAAATTTTTATATCCATGTACTTGAATGCAAATTAATATAAAATTCACAGCAGTAGGTCTTTATGTTAGAAGAGAGGAAATAAATGTCTGAATTGAGTAATCTTAAGTTCTCACCTAAAGAACCTGAAAAAGAAAAATACAACCCCAAAGCAAACAGCAGGAAGGAAATAACTTAGATAAGAGCAAAACCCAGTAAAATAACTGAAAACAGCAGTGATGGGGGAAAAAATGATCCAGGAAACAAAAAAACTGTTTCTTTTTAAAGATCAGTAAGATTGGCAAAGCTCTGGGAAGACTGGCCAAGGGAAAAAGAAAAGGCAGACATTACACTATCAGAAATGAAACCAGCTCTAAACAACCTAATGTAAAATAATACTGTTTAAGTTCATACACATCAACTTGATAACTCAAAATAAACCCATTCTTAAAAAACAACAAAAAGAAATTAACCACAATTTACACAATATGAAATTGACAATTTGGATAATTCCATAATGATTAAGTAAGCTGAATTTATCATTTTAAAATTTCCCTCCCAAAGAAATTTCCAGGGCTGGGCTGGGAAGGTAGCATGCATAAGGCCCTGGGTTCGATTCCTCAGCACCACTTAAGCAGAAAAAGCCAGAAGTGGCACTGTGGCTCAAGTGGTAGAGCACAAGCCTTGAGCTGAAGAGCTGAGGGACAGTGCCCAGACCCAGAGTTCAGGCCCCATGACCGGCCAAAAAACAACAACAACAACAAAAAAAGAAATTTCCAGAGGTAGATGGTTTCACTGGAGAATTCCACTAAGCATTAAAAAAAAAAAAAAAAAGGAATACCGGTTGTACAGTCTCTTCCTGGAAACAGAAGAGGAAATGCTTCTTGGTTCATTTAATGATGGCAGTATTAACGGCTATGAAAATCAAATAAACAGTAACCTTCTCCCCCCAAAAAACAAAACTAGTGGAAAAGAACTACAGACAAATATCCTCATTGAACACAGATGCAAACATCTTTAATAAGATATGAGCAAATAGGAACCATCAATACACACACACACACACATTTTTTCTAAACTATACATTCAGTATGATCTAATGAAGCTTATTTGGCTGGTTTGGTATTTTAAAGTCAGAAGAAGAAGAAAAAAAAAATCGTATCTATAGCTGTAGAAAGTACTTTTAAAATTCAACACTAGGGGCTGGGAAGTTGGCTCAGTGGTAGCGTCCGCCCCACCATGACACAACACAACTCTGGGAAGTGCTAGGTAGGTACTGAAGGAGCCGTGAGCATCTTCTCACACAAGGTTGTAGGCTTAGAAACACAAAAGAGAAGTGCCTTGGCCAGGGATAAGAATCCCTGTAGACCAGGTGGGGGCCAAGTGGCATGCAATTCCTTTGTACTTGGCACATGCTAGACTCAAGGTTATGTTTATAAACCCTGACTGGCTCAAAACTCCCATCATGCTCCGAGGCCAGGAAGAGAACAGTTTGAAGCCAGCCTAGGCAGACATGTCTGAGAGACTTCACCTCCAATTAACCAGCAAAAAGCAAATCTGGAGACATGGCTCAGGTGGTAGAACACCAGAGCACCAGCCAGGAGCAAAACAAGCCCAATGAGAGACGATGTGAGGCCCTCAATCCCTGGTGCCAGCCAACAAATAACAACAAGGAAAACAACACAAGGACTTTCCCACACGGGCTGCACTAAGCCTTTCCTCTGCCTGTTCTCCAGAGGCTATTTATGACTTCTTAGTCGAAAGACACAAAGAACTCAGTGTTTTCAAATTAAATTTACCCCATCTCAGCCTTCCCTGTGTTGTCATCTGGCCAGTGCTGCCTGGCACAGGCTCCTTCAGGGTGTGGGACAATTCACAGATGGAAAAGCCACATCTGGCCCATCTCTAACGCCACCTGGATTCTGTCATTTATTTGCTTGACTTCTTTATGTTCCGTCTTATGCCAAAACGCCTCACAAGCAGAGCCAGCCATTTTTTCTTTGCCCCTCCTTTCACTAGAAGTGGACTCAAAGTTTCCCTAAAACCAGATGCAGCCAGCTCTTTCGTTCCTTCTGGACCACACACTTGAGGCTCATGTGCAGAAACTGAACAAATAAAACAAGAAGGAAAAGGGGAGGGGGGAATAGTACAAGGCCTGAAGAAAGGAAAATGTCTCTCCAGCCCCAGCTTCTCACCATTGACAAAATGGGTCTTGCTTTGTTCACAACTATGGAAGTTCTTGTAGTCACCCCATGAAGCAATATACCCTGCGCTCTCTTTTTCTCTTTCCTGAAACTAACCAAAGGATTCAGGTTCCCTTCTTCAGGGATGACTGAGCAGAAAGATTTTTCCATTGCATCTGACTCTGGTTTGTTCTAAACATTTCTAGAATCCTTATGTGTGATCACCATAAACACACGATTTACTCTATAGTTAGTTCAAAACTCACCAAACCACTGGGCCGAGGGTGGCTTATCCCTTTAATCCTAGCTGATCAGGAGGCTGAGATCTGAGGATCACAGTTCAAACCAGCCCGGGCATGACAGTCCGTGAGACTCTTATCTCCAACTAATGACCAGAAAACCAGAAATAAACCAGTGGCTCCAAGTGGTAGAGTGTTATTCTTGAGGAAAACAGCTCAGGGACAGCGACCAGGCCCAGAACTTAACCCCACAACCAACAAAAAACAAACAAAAACCCTTACCAAACCACATCTGATTATTTCAAAGGGCACCTACTTACTATGCTAATGATTTCTAGTACAATCTATCTGCTACTAATAATGTGCCTGAATCAATCTATGTCAATCCGGGACCTGAGACAGACAAGCAACTTAAAGCTATGTGTTAGATGAATAAATGCTTGTGTATAAAATCACTGACTGGAGGCCTAGGCCAAGTCCAGATATCATAATGTCCCTCAAAACTACGCAGCCTAAAATAACAGCCATTGATGATCTCACAGGGAGTTTCTGCGGCTAAGAAATCCAAAGTAAATCATTTGAATGGCCCTGGCTTGGGGTTTCTGGTAAGATTACCATGGAGAAACGCTGGCCAAGCCTGTGGCCGCTTGAAAATTTGACCTGGACTGAGGGGAACAGGGGCAGGGAGAGGTCTGATTCCAAGATGGTATCCTTACACAGCTGTTGACAGTTGATCTCAAGATATGGACTTTAGCTGGGGGCTGATGCCCATAATGCTAGCTACTCAGGAGGCTGAGATCTGAGGGTCAAGGGTCAAAGCCAGCTAGGGAAAGAAATCCATGAACCATCAGAAAACCGGAGCTAGAGCTGGGGCTCAAAGCAGTAGAGCACGAGCCTCAAGTGAAAGCGCTCAGGGACAGTGCCCAGGCACTGAGCTCAAACCCTACAACAAACAAACAAAAGATATGGACTGTCCTGCAGCTTGTTTGTGTGGTTTCATCACACAAACTGGCTTTTTGCACAAAAGGAGACTCAGAAGAAAGCTACAGTGTCTTATTTATTTTGCCAGTCCTAGGGCTTGAACGCAGGGCCTAGGAACCGTCCCTGAGCTTTTTGTTTAAGGTTAAAACTCTACCACTTGAGCCATAGCACCACTTCTGGCTTTTCCTGTTTATGTGGTGCTAAGAAATCAAACCCAGAGCTTCATGCATTCTAGGCAAGCACTCTACCACTAAGCCATATTTGCAGCCCTACAGTGTCTTTTATTATTTCAGATGTATCATTGTTATTATATGAGACTCTGGAGCCCAGACGACAGATCAGGCTTGCTTGACAGGCAGAGACTCTACAAAGGTACATTGCCCTTTAGGGTAGCTGAGAGGCTGGCTACTGTAGGTGCTACACTGTACCCATTCCAGTTTCTCTACTGCTTTTATTTTTGGTCTGAGACTGAGACTTGAACTGGCTACCTGCTGATTTCACTCACTGGCTTGCACTCTACCAACTGAGCCATGCCTCCACCCCCTATTGTTTTTTTTGTTGTGGTGGTAGTTAGTGATGGTGTTCACAGGGTTTGAACTCAGGACCTCGGCCCTGACCCTGAGCAATTTTGCTCAATTCTAGCACTCTACCACTTTGAACCACAGTACCACTGTTTATCTGACAGTTAATTAGAGATAAGAGTTTCCCAGACTGGTTTTGAACCTCAATCCTCATATCTCAGCCTCCTGAGTAGCAAGGAATTACAGGCATGAGCCATCAGTGCCAGGCTGATCCATAGATATTTGCTTTTACAAAAAGGAATGAAGGACTGCCAGTGAACCATAAATGAGATTACAAATACTGTATTGGAAGCAATCCTTCCCCAATGGATTAGACATTGATAAGGACTCTTTATCAGCAAACTGGGTGGTTGTTAAACCCTGTTCCCTTGACGCTCAAGGCCTGGGTAGGTGAAGGCACAGATGTGGGAGTTGCAGGCCAGGCTGTGCTGCGGCTCTTGCTGAGGCCAGCGCAAAGGTTTCCTGCCTCCTTTTCCCCCCCATTAAGTCTCAGCACCTGCTCTTCACACTGCATGGAAATTGCCTGCAGATTTTCTGGGTCACCTGAAAATGCTCTGATGTCCTAACAGCCACGTGAGTCCCCAACCCCACACTTCAACAGCCAGAAAACGCCATCCTGCTTCAACACAGGCCACAGCCCATCTCCCAGAGGAGAGTTTTACTTGGTTTAATTAAAGATACATATTTTAAAAAACAAAAAACTGCTCTCAGGCTGGGCATTGGTGGCTCAGGCCTATAATCCTAGCTACTTAGGAGGCTGAGATCCAAGGATCATGGTTTGAAGCCAGCCCAGGTAGGAAAGCTCAGGGGTACAACACTAGCCTTGAGCACAAAGAGGCTCAGGGACAAAGCCCAGGCCCTGAGTTTAAGCCCCCAGGACCAGTACACGCACGCATGCACACGTGAAACTACCTGTGCTACTTGTGAACACACTCAAGCAGAAACCCACAGAAACCCACAGGGAAACAGGAGAATTCTCTAGAACACTTCCTCCATTGCCAGTATTGGAATTCAACCAAACCCATTGAGCAAGGCCTGGGAAGCCAGATGGGGGTGGAGGAACCTCCCTCCACCTGGCTTTCCCTCCCAGAGCTTGAGCTCAAGACATTGGTGTCCCACACAGGTGACAGTCCAGGGTGATTTTCCTTGCGGGGAGTGGGGGTTGTTTTTCATTTGAAATAACACTTGAAAGGCAGGAGATTGCACCTCCATGTGTGCTTATCTGACTTGTCCTTAACAGCAGTGCATGGTGCAGACAGCGCCCAGACCCTGAGTTCAAGCCCCAGACTGACTTCAAAAAATAAATAAATAAAATAAAAAATAATAAAGGAAAGGAAAAACAGAAAATAGATCAACAAGAGGCTTTACAAAGCCACTTCAATGTTATAGTAACCCCAAACAGACCATTTCCCAGACGCTGCTGTATTATTATAACAAACAAACCCATCTTTCACTCCCTGTCATTTGCAATTACTGTGACATAATTGAAAATCAGTGGGCCTAGGGAACTCTTGCTGTCCCGTGATCTTTAAAGAAACAATACCAACCAACAGTCCTTACTTCAGTATTTTTACTGTTCATGTTACCAAGACTCTGGAACATTAATACTCTTAATTCCAAGCCCCTCTTTCCCTAAAGACGGTGTATTTCAAACCCTTTTCCTCTCCAAAAGAATATTTTCTACCTCTTCAACAGCTACCACGAGACCTGCACCCCAAGACTTCAACATAATTTTGAAATGGTTTGTAAGGGCCAAGAATTCAATTAAGAGAAAATTTATCTTGGAAGAGTTGGGCCAATTAGTCAATTAAATTATCTAGCACTCTGCTGAGCAACACCATGAATGGTCTAACAAAAAGGCTATGCGTAGTTCCAAAAAAACAGGCCAGGGAGGGCAGGGGTGACAAGTCCCAGGAATCTGGCCAAGTGGTTATACACAATGCCCTAGACTTCAACACTTCAAGAACTGAGAGAATAGGGGTCCTCAACCTGGGAAGGCTGCAAAACTCAGAGTGTGCCAAACACTGTAGTACATGCCTGTAATCCTAGCTACTTGGAAGCAGAGATCAGAGGATTGCAGTTCAAAGCCACCTAGAGCAAGAAAATCCATGAGACTCATCTCCAATTGGCCACCAAAAAGCCAGAAGTAGAGCTGTGGCTCAAGTGGTAGAGTGCCAGCCTTGAGCAAAAAGAACTGAAGGCCCTGAGTTCAAGCCCTAGGACAGGCACAAAACAAGAGTTCATTTAGTAGCTCAAAATCGCAGGCTCTGCATTTGACCAAGAACCTCACTGATAGCTTAATGTAGAGAACCAACTAAAGCATTAAGCTTTGTGCTCATGCTCAGCCTCTACAAGCTGGAGGAACGGAGTTTCCCCTACAGTCAGAGGGAAGAGGTAGGGGAGGAGACCTGTGCTGGCCATCCCATCATCTCTCCCATCCAGCCACTGAGTGGCCAGGTGAACTCACCTTGGTGGCTTCCTCCACACTCTCGCGGAGCGCCTGGAGCTCTGCGTCATACTGCTCCTTCAGCTTCTCCATCTCCTGGTCGTGACTGGAAACTTCCTCTTTCAGGGCACCCTTCAGGGCAGTGAGCTCGCGCTCCCGCTTCCTCAGGAGGTCTTCCTGCTCCTCCTTGGCGATCAGCAGATCCTGGAGGTCCTGCTTGGCCTGCAGGAGTTCCTAAAACAGGAACAGGGGCCTGGGAAGTAAGAAGCAGGACACACACGTCCTTGCGGGTCGGGTCCCCCTCTTCCAGGTGTGCGGCCAGGTGTTAAGAGCTGCACACGGTCCCAGAGCCCACACGGATTTGGATCTGGACTGGCTTAACTTTGTGGTATATGCAATGAATTCTTGACTGCATTCTCCTCGCTCCCTTTCTTTCCCCGCCTTCCTTGTCCACCCCACCGCCCTGTGGCCCCACCTGCCTCTTGCAAGTACCCATTTCTTGGTGCTTATTTTGTTGGGCTTTGATTTAGTCATTTTGGAAAAAAAAAAAGAATTGCACTAGTCGAGCTCTCCACAGCATCTATTCTACTTCAGTTAATTCACTTGGAACTGCCTGCGGGTCATCCAGCATGTTTACATATAGATTTATGGGCACATTTTATCTACCACCCGCGAGAGAAACCACGCAACCTTTGTTTCTCTGGGTCTGGCTCACGACACTGAATATCATTCTTTCCACGTCTTCCGAGCCTCCAACCTCCCCTAAGCCCATTCCCACCCAGCGACCTTGCTGCGACCTGCCGACCTTGCCCTCTGGGAGCTTGGGTGGGAGGGGACTGGGGCTTCCAGGAATCCATCCAGCATCACTTTTTATGATCTTTGTGGAGTATAACCACCTGCTTTCTAAGCACCCAAGTTCAGAAACTTAACAGCAATTTGGGTCTTTTCTCTCATCCCTGTCCTTTACTGCCAAGAAAGTTAGTTCTGCAACCAGTTAGACCCTTCCTCTCCCCTCTCCAGGTTAGGCAGCAATCACCGCTGCAC
>NW_027205507.1:0-14705 GCF_024711535.1 Dipodomys merriami | reverse complement strand
GCTTTGTCGGTATCCAAAATGGAGATCACTGGTGCTGGGGGGGGGAGGGGTGGCCTTCCCTCCTCTGCTCCCTGAGAAGGAGTGAGGATGTCGGGCTTCTACTCACCCCGAGTCTTGGATCCTGGGTCGTCTCTGGTCTGCAAGCTGCAGGATGAAGATGTCTGCTCTTTGTTGGTTCTTGCTGGTGTTGAGTAGAATTCGCTCGCCCGCTGCATCTGGCTCCTTCGTCCCGGACTCTCTGTGTGAGCACTCAGGTATGGCCCCGGCTACAGTCTCCGCCGCTTGCGACCCTGCTGCCGACGCCGCCGGGGCGGCTGCTGTCGAGCAGTCAGATGTGTCTTTTTGCCTTGGCTTCCCCTCTCTTGTCTAACTCTCTGTCCTGTGATGGCACACTTGGTGTGATTCTCTGGCTTAGGACTGTTCACTGGAACTCTAAAACTGCTTTCTATGCGAGAGCTTGTTCAGATTACAGCTTCTCCTCCGCCATCTTCCCGGAACTCTTCCACAGCTTTTTAACAAACAGCATCTGAAGGTCAGAAGATTTATGCCCAAACTCACACAAGATAGCCACAAAGTAGCTGAGTCAGTTCAAGTAGACATTTTCAGGTCTAAGTATATCAATCTTTTCTCAATATCCTTCCACTGAAGAGAATAAAAATAGCTGTGCAGGATTTTGCATTGCTTGTCCTTGTCCCCTGATTAGTACAATTAACTTTTCTTCTTTCATAACAAATGTACTAGCTCAGGAATTGTATGTACTGTAGCAGCGAAGATCTCGTTTAGCTCAGGTCATAAATTACCCACTAGTAAAATTTTGTAGTCCCATGGAAAAAAATAATTTGGGTATTTCACTGTAATAAGACATAGACATAGTTGTAATGTTTACTCAAAACTTGTCTATAAAATTTTAATTAAATATGTACAGTATCATCATTGATTTTGTTCCTACAATATCATGGTTACATAACAGTTGTATTTAATTTTCTTTCCTGAAAATCACTTTGGAATCATGCTAATTTGAAGTCGACCTCTTCTTTTCCAAAATCATACTAACAATTTTGCATGAGGTTCGGTTGGCTCAATCTCCTTGTAAATGTGAAACAAATTACTAGAAAATACAAGTGTCATCACTCAAAGGAAAAGTTATTGAAGTTTAAAGATTAAACAAACAAAAACTATTAATCTTTCTAGTTTTAGATAATTGGGTGCAATTCAATAATGAAAACAAATTTCCTTCAACCCTTGTCAAAAGGTGAATATTTGCTCTCCATCTTCCTAATCATTTAATTTTGGAGAAACCTATTGTGATTATGGTTGGTGTCTTTTAGGGAGCAAGAGGAAGACACACATTGGATGTGATGAGAAAGACATAAACTAAGATTTCTTTTTGGTTCTGATGACGTATTACAATCATTATACCACAACTGAAAGAATCAATACTTGTTTTAAGCAATATATTGAGATAATTGAGATAACTGGGTTTTAATGTTTGTACATTTTAGTGGATTGTAACATGAAATTTTCATATACTTAATGTACTTTGATGCTATTCAGCATTCCATTACTTTCTCTCATCCATTCTCTCTCCAGTGTAATTTTCTTTTTTTCTGGTTTGGGTGTAGGGCTAGAACTCAGGGCCTGAGGGCAGTCCTAAGATTGTTTGGCTCAAGGCTACCACTCTACCACTTTGAACCACAGTTTCACTTGCAGTCATTAAATGGTTAATTGGTGATAAGTATCTCATTTTTGTTGCCTGGGCTGGCTTTGAACCACAATCCTTATATCTCTGCTTCCTGGTAGATAGGATTACAGGCACAACCTACCAGCACCAGGCATAAATGGTCACCAATAGCAGTTGTTTCAGTGAATTCCACAGAAAGTCCTAACGTGGTATTGTCATAGGTTGAGTAGAAAATCCAAAATCTTCATCAAATTCAGAAATGTGTAGCCAATTCATGGACTATGAAAAAAATTGTTATATAATTAATTCATTTTTACCTCTTTTTTCTTTTTTTAAATTTTTTATTGTGAAAATATTGTACAGAGGGGTTACAATTACATGGGCAAGATAATGAGTACATTTCTTATCAAGCACTGTAGGCTCCTCCTTTATTTCCCCTTCCCATCCCTTCCCATTCTCTCCCCGTCCCCCCACCCAATCCTCCCCGCTCCTCAACTGCAACAAAGTTGTAAAGTTCATTTTTCGAAATAAAGACTTGTACATTTCATTGTTGCAATGGGTCCACCTGTATCCCTATTTAAATGATTTGTTTTTCCCTTTCCCCTCCACAAATTATACTGACATCAAATACAGTGAAAGCAGGGGTTATACTGTGGGGGAGGGACATACAAAGCAACAAAGAAATAATCTTATAAATGTGTTAGAACCAATTTCATGAAAGGAAAAAAAATCATTTGAATGCATATCTTAGGGTTCATTCCCCTAACATCACCTTATCTGACCTTTTCTGCTTGACTCAGACATATACTAGATATTGCAAATAAGGGAAACCATGGGACCTATGTTTCTTTGGGCCTGGCTTAGATCAATAGAAAGCCCACGGATTGGGAGAAGATCTGCACTAGCCATACAACGCACTAGGGTCTCATATCTAAAATATACCTGGAAGTCAAATAATTAAATCCCCCAACAACAAATCTTCAAAAAAACAACTTCCCAATAAATAAGTGGGCCAAAGAATTAAAGAGAAACTTCTCTGAAGAGGAAAGGAGGATGGCCAATAGACACATGAAGAAATGCTCAGCCTCCCTAGCCATAAAAGAAATGCAAATCAAAACGACATTGAGATACCACCTCACTCCAATTAGAATGGCAAAAACCAAGAACTCTAAAAACAACAGATGCTGGAGGGGATGTGGACAAAAGGGAACCTTACTTCATTGTTTGTGGAGTGTAAACTACTTTGGAAAGCAGTATGGATGTTCCTCAAAAGACTTCACATAGAGCTCCCCTATGACCCAGCAATCCCACTTTTGGGCATTTACCCAAATGTTTACAAACAAGACCACACTAAAGCTATCAGCACGACTATGTTTATTGCAGCATTATTTACCATAGCTAAGATATGGAACCAACCCAGATGCCCCTCAGTAGTTAATGGATCAAGAAAATGCAGTATATACACACAATTGAATTCTATGCCTCCATCAGAAAGAATGACATTGCCCCATTTGTTAGGAAATGGAAAGGCTTGGAAAAAAATTTTCCCTCTTTTTTCAATAACCAAATTACCCTCCCTCTCTTTCCACAGATAAAATTAGCTCTTCCTGTAAGACAACTGAGTAATAGAATTCTCAAAGAAATTCTCAGGATTTACAGCATAACCAAGTCCTTGTATTTTCATTTCGTTTTTTGAGTTAATTTAAAATATTCAAAATCAATTACCAGCATGAAATGAATATGTTATTATGTGTTAATATGCAGTGCTTCAATTTTTATTAGGTAGCTCTTAAAAATCAAAGTCTTATCCACATTGATATAGATACAAATGGCAAAAATTAGCCAAAAATTATGTCAAAGTAAGAAAATTGATTAAAAGATACTCTCCAAAGGCATATGAAAATGGTATTGAACTTTGAATTATGTTTATGTTGACCATGTAGTGAACTCTAGAAACTGGGTATTCAGAAAGTGATGTTTCAAAGTGGCACAAAGGAATAAGGGACAAATAGCAAGAAGAAGAAGAGTAGTAGATGGATATGTATTCATTGAAAATATCTGAAATATGGTTATATACTTTAATGAAATGAACCCCAAGATAAGAACACAAGTGTTTTTTCTTGCTTGCTATTGTTTCTAACATATTTATAAGATACCATGTGATTTTTTTTTGTTGCTTTGTATGTCCCTCCCCCACAGTATAACCCCTGTTTTCAATGTACTTGATGTTGGTATAATTTGGGGAGTGGAACAAATTGTTTATTTTCTTGTGGCTTCCACTTTATTCTAAAGTATTCATGGTGTAGTCCTTAATTCCAATGAGGCAAATATCCAAACTAGCATTTCTTAAACATAAGCTTATATGTAAAACATAAGGGATTTTTGTGAAGTACAGGATATAATCAGTTAGCCCAAGAGAAATAGGGATATAGGTTGACCTATTGCAACAATGAGATGTACAAGATATTCTGTCAAAAAACAAGCTTTACAATTTAGGTGGAGGGGGCTTGGGAAGAGGGAATATAGTTGTGGAGATCGGAGGGAATGGATGATAGGGGAAAAACAAAGGAGGAAGCAACAATGCTTGATAAGAAATGTACTCATTACCTTGTTCATATGATTGCAACCCCTCTGTACAATATTTTCACAATCAAAAACTTATTAAACACAGATAAAAACAAGAATAATGGAATATTTAGAACTAGAGAGTCTAGTATGAAGGCATACTATAGATGTCCTAAGCAAATATTGCAGTATTGTTGCAAAGCATGAAGTATAAGATGCCATTTTCTCTGTCACTTTTTGCTAAAATATTCAAATGAATATTTTAATTGTAATTCTTTAAAAGGAATGCAAGTATATGTATGTTTTTTATCATAAATGTAAAAACATACACATATGTTTTTTTTTAATCATAAATGTAAAAACATACACAGTCAGGCTTCAGTGTTTCACTCCTGTAACACTAGCTACTCAGAAAGTTGAGATTTGAGGATCACAGTTTGAAAGCTGCCAAGGCAGGAAAGTCTGTGAAACCCTTATCTCCAGTAAACTACCAGAAAGCCAGAAGTGGCGCTGTGGTTCCAGAGGTAGAGCACTAGCCTTGTGCTAAAAAGCTCAGGGACAGCACCTAAGCCTAGAGTTCAAGCCCCATGACCCTCAAGAAGAAGAAGGAGGAGGAGGAAGAGGAGGAGGAGGAGGAAGAGGAGGAGCAGGAGGAGGAGGAAGACAAGGAGGAGGAGGAAGACAAAAGAGGAGAAAGAAGAGGAGGAGGAGAAAGAGGAGGAGGAGGAAGAAGAAGAAGAAGAAGAAGAAGAAGAAGAAGAAGAAGAAGAAGAAGAAGAAGAAGAAGAAGAAGAAGAAGAAGAAGAAGAAGAAGAAGAAGAAGAAGAAGAAGAAGAAGAAGGAGGAGGAGGAGGAGGAGGAGGAGGAGGAGGAGGAGGAGGAGGAGGAGGAGGAGGAGGAGGAGGAGGAGGAGGAGGAGGAGGAGGAGGAGGAGGAGGAGGAAAAGGAAGAGGAGGAAAAGGAAGAGGAGGAGGAGGAGGAGGAGGAGGAGGAGGAGGAGGAGGAGGAGGAGGAGGAGGAGGAGGAGGAGGAGGAGGAGAAGGAGGAGGAAGAGGAGGAGGAGGAGGAGGAGGGGAAGAAGGAGGAGGGGAAGGATGAGGAGGGGAAGGAGGAGGAGGGGAAGGAGGAGGAGGGGAAGGAGGAGGAGGGGAAGGAGGAGGAGAAAAGAAAAACATACAAATTAGTATAGATATATTATTTGTAGATTACAAATCACAACATTTCTTGTTAAATTTTATAACTTTATTTTTAATACAAGCAATACATTTTAGTAATGTCTATCTATCCATTTGAAAAGTGCAGCTATGGAGAATGAAAATATTTAATTTAAAGGACTTTTAAAAATGAAAGTTAACATCTTTTGTCACTAAGAAGTACAGAAGTCATTAAGGAAACAATTACCTCAAGCACTTTGTCCCTTGGGAAGGACAAAATGAGGCAATTATATGGTAATCATGTTAGTCTATGGCTTTGGGCAGTATTGGGGAAATTTTCTTCACCAATATTAATATTTCATTATAAATGCTCATGACACTTGTTGTGATTTTTGACTCAGATTTGTATATGTGCCATTGAACTACAATCAAGTCTTGAAATCTATAACTAACTAAACCTAAAAAATGTATTTCAAATATCTTTATTCTATTCTATAAATCTTAATGAACTAAATTTTCTTTATCCTCAAATTGCTTCCAGCCAATTGAGAGCAATCTGCAACTTGTTTGTGAGAAGTGTTTACAAGCCCCTTAGGATTATCTAAAATTTCTTTCGCATTTTGTATTATTTTACTCTGCATCAGTTATATATTACATATGACATGATGCACGAGGCACACCATGTACACCACATACACACATACACACACACTCTTGAAAGCTATAACAAAAGCTACTTTGCAATTGGAGCTGGAATGTATTATGCAGTAATAAAAGGTACAGGGCTTTTGTAGGTGACAAGAAAGAACCTACAGTATGAATGTAACATTTATTTTATTATTTTATTTTATTTTATTTTATTTGTGAACATACTGTACAGAGGGGTTACAATTACATGGGCAGGATAATGCATACATTCCTTACCAAGGATTGTAGCCTCCTCATTTGTTTACCCTTCACCTCCCTTCCCAGCCTCCCCCCTCCCTCCCACCCAATCCTTCCCCCCCTCCCCCTCACCGACATTGTAAAGCTCGTTTTTGACATGACAATTTGTACTTCTCATTGTTGCAACAGGTCCACCTGAATCCTTAAACAACTTGTTTTTCCCCATCTCCTCCACAAGTTATATTGACATCAAATATAGTGAAAGCGGGGTTATACTGTGGGGGAGGGACATACAAAGCAACAAAGGAATAATCTTATAAATGCGTTAGAAACACATGCATGAAAGAAAAAAAACATTAAAATACATATCTAAGGGTTCATTTTCCTAACATCACATTATCTGACCTTTTCCGCTTGACTCATACATATACTAGATATTGCAAATAAGGGAAACCATGGGACCTGTGTTTCTTTGGGACTGGCTTACTTCACTTAATATAATTTTTTCCAAGTTTTTCCATTTCCTAACAAATGGGGCAATGTCATTCTTTCTGATGGAGGCATAGAATTCCATTGTGTATATATACCACATTTTCTTGATCCATTCATCTACTGAAGGGCATCTGGGTTGATTCCATATCTTAGCAATGGTAAATAATGCTGCAATAAACATAGTTGTGCTGGTAGCTTTAGTGTGGTCTTGTTTGTAAACATTTGGGTAAATGCCCAAAAGTGGGATTGTTGGGTCATAGGGGAGCTCTATGTGAAGTCTTTTGAGGAGCCTCCATACTGCTTTCCAAAGTGGTTCAACAAGATTACATTCCCACCAACAATGAAGTAAGGTTCCCTTCTGTCCACATCCCTTCCAGCATCTGTTGTTGTTAGAGTTCTTGGTTTTTGCCATTCTAATTGGAGTGAGGTGGTATCTCAATGTCGTTTTGATTTGCATTTCTTTTATTTCTAGGGATGTTGAGCATTTCTTCATGTGTCTATTGGCCATCCTTCTTTCTTCTTCAGGGAAGTTTCTCTTTAAGTCTTTAGCCCACTTATTTATTGGGCAATTGTTTCTTTGAGGACTTGTTGTTGGGGGATTTAATTTTTTGAGTTCTAAGTATATTTTAGATATGAGACCCTTGTCCGTTGTATGGCTAGTAAAGATCTTCTCCCAATCTGTGGGCTTTCTATTGATCTTGCTAGCTAGTAACATTTACTAAGGAGATTATATTTTACTCAAGGCTTGTCAACCCAAGGAATAAAAATTGGAAAATGTTTTAATATTATATTCCATTAAGTATGGCTTATGATCCAACTATTTCACTGAAAAGATAAATGGTCTATTGCCTAAATTATCATTGATAAAATTTATTTTGATAAGCTTTTAGTAAATTAATGTTAATAAATATATGACAAAGTACTACATTTGTATCAGAATGCACCTTGTTGTAGGGTTGAGTTATCATTCAGAAGAAGAATGCTTGTTTAGAGTTTACAAGTTCCTTAGCACCACAATCCCTAACACCACAAGAAAAATGAGATAGTAAACTATATTAAAATAATATAAATTTAAAATTATTTAAATTTAAAAATGTTTAAATTAATAATATCCATTTTGTGAGGGACATGGAAAAAGTACTCCACTTGGCTATACAAACTCACACTGTCGATTTAGGGAGCAATTGGATAAATTGTTCTACGTTTCAGTGGGGTCTTACACATCTTAAATATTCTTTTTTGAAAACCCAATAAATATATGTAACAAAAATATATGCACCAGTATAATTATGTCATGGGGTTCTCAAAAATGATGATAAAACTCCTTACATAAAAACTACTTTAATTCTAAAAACATAATTATTTTAAATAAAAATTTAGATCCTCTCAAACATAGTGTTACATGGCTACTATTACAAATTGCCACAAGTCTATTTGTTCAAACATTAGACATTTTCTCTGTCACAGTTCTTGGGATGACAATACAAAATTACTTTCACAGGGCCAAAGACAAGCTGTTACTAAGTCCAGCTTTCTTGAACAGCTCTAAAACGGAATCCATTACTTGCTTTTCTTGCCTCTGGGGTTGGCTGCTGCCTTCCTGCCTGTGGCTGCGCTACACACAGCATCTTCAAATCTGCCTGGTCGCTTCTACCTTTTCCACTTTGTGTGTCAAATCTTTGTCTTTTTTTCCCTTTATGAGATAACAAGTGGATTGCATTTTGGGCCCCTGGGAAATCTCTCCATCTCAATAGTTTATGTATCCACACGACAAAAAGACTTCACATAATTTATATCTTCTAGAAAGAAGGACCTGATGATATTTGAGGGTGATTTTAGCCTATTAAAATACAATAAATTTGTCTGTAAACTGTATATAAAATTGTACACACAATCTGAGAAAACATTACTAAGAACAATTAAAATACTTACTATTAGAAAGAGACAACACTGAGAAGCCGTGGCAACCAGTCTGTTTGCAATACTAGCTTAATTCCTACTAAATGTTGGAATATCGAAGATTGCATCTAATATTGTACATTAATGATTATTCCATTCATTGCCTTTTTCTTTATATCACTCTATCTTAAATTTTCTATCTTGTCTTACTTTGTACCATAATTTAAGGTTTTGATACTTAAGAGGAGGTATAAATTTTAATCTATATTTTAATAGTTCAGTGAATAAATATACTTCTGCATTGCTACTAGATATGCTACTTTGTTATCGGTTTGGATTTATCTTAAAAAGCCCTTGTTTGTGTTGTGTATATGGTTTCTAAATGCTTTATGTCTGTCTGAATTTAATTTAGTAAACTTTAACTGTGCTGATTGTTCGAATGGAAACGATGACATGATTTTCTTGTCATTTGAGAGCTGTATTAGATTTTCTAAAGAAAAAACGTGTTGTCAAAACAAATGCTGTCCTGGAAGAGAAGAATTGAAGCTGACAATATGTACCTTGACACATCCTAAGGTTCACCTCATGAGGTCAATCTCCAAGGAGACCATGACACCCAGCACCATTTTGAAAGATATAGTGATATTTCTTCACTTTAATAGGGAAGTAATCAAAATTCTGTGACAGGAGAAATGCAGTCATAACATTCAACTCATATCCTACAAGATTAAGAAAATTGAGGGAAGGAGTAAGACTGGGAGGGATGGGGAGAATGATGACTGTGGTTAAATTGATCAAGATGTGTTATATTCACAATCTGCTTTATTGAATGACAACATTAAAAATATGAAACTATATCCTTCAAGAGGTAAAAATAGAAACACAAAATTTGTGACAGCTTTAGAAAGATTGCTTGCCTTGCAGCAAGAGATGCAAAGAAGGAATGTGGCTGAGAGTATACACAATGGGATCAATCATGGTAAACATATCAGGATAATAGATTGGAAAATTGAATTGAAAGCATACCAAAAGTTAATGGAGACACATATTCACTTTCATATTCTGAGAGGTATTTCCAGGATATTTTAGGATTAGGAATTGAGATTGTAGTTATGAAAAGAAAAATACTGTTCACCTACAATGATGTCATTGTAACACTTAGAGTTTTCTGACTGCCAGGAATAATAAATAGGGTAGCACTCTTTATTGAGAGGCCAACTTTTTGCATACTATATTTTTAGGTTTTAATTAATATCCTACAATTCACATCACCCACTTTCACAATGATGAAAAATGATTGTTCAAAATGTTACAATAGAATAATCAAAACCTGAATTAACTGTGTAGACTCCAGACTGTTCTGTAAAACACTTGGGAAGGTATTGGTATGATAAGTGTAAGGTATATAAATGAGATGGCTGAAACAAGTAGATCTGATGGAATAGTATTTGTAGTTAGAAATATTGTTGATTGAACTTGAATATAGACAGTAAAAGGAAAAGCCAAGAAAATACTTTCTCAAAACAAATGATTGCTTATTAAAATAAATATTGTTCTAAAAATGCTTAATGTGTAGGAGCATTTTCCTCTATTATTTGCATATTTTCCTATGTTATCTATGTATAGATGTAGGTTATAAATTTATAAAGCTTTGGGGCTGGGAAGGTGGCTCAGTGGTAGAGCGCTTGCCTTGCATGCCTGAGGCCCTGGGTTCAATTCCTCAGCACCACATAAGCAAAAAGAAAAAAAGCCGGAAGTGGAGCTGTGGCTCAAGTGGTAGAGCGCTAGCCTTGAGCTGAAGAGCTGAGGGACAGCGCCCAGGCCCAGAGTTCAGGCCCCACTACCGGACCCCAAAAAAAAAAATTTATAAAGCTTATATTTGTACATGTGTATACAGGTATACATATATATGTACATATACACATTCATGCACACATATATATTTATATTTATATTTGATATGCCTGAAATTAGCATAGAGCTAAATTTCTCACTATAAAGATCAATGTCAGATCTCTGTTTCTTTCAAAATGCCCATTATTTTTTCAGTTTATCGTTCAAATGCTATTGTTTTCTTCCTCTAATCTGACAAGAGGCAGTTATATAGTTTGTGATGGTGCTGTAAGTGATGCATAGATCAGTTCTTAAAAGGTTTCTTTTTCTAGCTCAGGAGTACTGTTTCAATGAAGCCTTAGGCATAATTGAGAAATACGGTTACTATATGCTTTGAGATAAAAACCAATGCGGAAAAATTAATGTGGCATTTGGGTTTGTATGTTGAAAAAATGGTTATGTTCTTTGCTACTATACTTCTTTATTGATCAGTATCTTTACCTCTTGAGTATTATTCCCTGTGAAAGAAATGACATTGTTGAAAGATAGTGGGAAATGTTGGCAAAAGTCATGCCTCACCTCTGTGGAGTTCAATGGATTCTTAGAGAGCTCACAACTACAAACATTATTTTTTAACACTTAACTTAATAATCAAAATAATAAAGGAGACATAAGTATTACATTTTATATAACTTAATAAAATAACACTTTATCCAGATGGTTAAACAATGTTCTGTACACGATGAAAAAATTCTATGAAGATACCTAAGAGAGCATTGAATTTAGAATTTAATCCAATTGACATATTTTATTATGCATATGTTTCTTAAATAACATGTTACATTATGACAACAACTACAGATTTACATGGTTCAGATGTAAGTAGTTTCCTACAAATTCTGTTGTATGCTCAACTATCTTATCATGAGATTTATTATTCTTTTTACTTATTGTTTCTGGTTGAGTAATACAGGATCTTTTATATTGTAGATATAAGGCAATTTTAAAATCTAGGCTAATTTCTCTGTGAACATTTTTCTGTGAAAAATACTCTATACTGTGTTTTCTGAGTATATTGAATAAAATGTCTTCAGAATTCGTATCCAGAAATGCATTATTGGGAATTGGATATATGAACTTTCAATTTTAATTGACATTTTTAAATGTCTCCACCATACCTCCTTCATATGCGATATCATTTTGTTACTCAATTTATAAGACATTAGATCCAAGCTCTAACATCTGTTTTTTTATATTTACCTTTGAACTGAATAGCTATTTTTATATTTTACTTTCTTCCAATAAATATTTTATTAGTTCAAAAAAGAATAGATTGTGTTTTTTTTTCATGGAAGATATTTTAATGGTCCCTAGATGAATTTACTCAGTTATAATGTAAATCTTTATCTTGTTGTGTTTAGGCAATTTTGCTATGTAAAATTCATCAATATATTTACTACATGTTATTTTCCAAACCAACACATAGTTATATTGATGAAATTTACACCATATTTTGACTAAAGGCATAGTGAGATATCACATCAATTACTCAAGGTTAAGAGTTGGTAAGTAGCTGAAAAAGAGATTAAATTTCAGAGTTACTAAGATATTACATAGGTATAAGAAGTTCCTATTCTACATGATGAAATTTATGTGAAAAAATCCATAGCATCCTTATAACTCATCAAAACTTCTATGACTTCATTAGCGATTGTTTCAACTTTAAATTTACTTTAGAATACCTTGACTTATACATCTATTTTGTCTTCCTCATCCTAACAAAGACAAATTAAATGTACAACAAAATATGTTAAATTTTTTTCCCTGTCAATAAAGCTACGGACGATTTTCAATTCTAGAAAAGGACTCATCATCTTTCTTTATTTTTTCTTTCATAGCTTTTCAGCCCAACAAATAATTATTTTGCACTCCCCAGAATGTTATGTATTTAAAATGTACTTTAAAAATCTTAAGGTGTGTATAGTGTTGGTTATCAAGTACAAAGTAAACATTTTAAATTTAGTTATTTGGTTTTACAATACTGAAAATGGTGTGTTAATATTTCCTTGAATTTCTACCTTCTTTTTTGAAACAATATAGCTGTATGCACTTTCCTATTTATTTGTGTAATTTTAGACATTATATATTATTCATTATACTATGAATGTATTATTGCTTCATTTTTGAAAACATGTTTTTGTTATTTTCATAATACAATTAACAATCAAGCAAGTTATTGAACAAGATATTATTCTTGTATGTGATAATTCATAAGAAGACAACTGTTCATTGAAAGATGAGAAAGCTTCAAAAATTGGAAGAAATTTATAGCGTACTTTGAAAGACATATTAATCAGACAGTTTAACATGAGTCACTGCAATACCTTAGAAAGATAAATTACTCATTTAAACTGTTATGTTCATAAAAAGAATAATGCAGTCTCAATGGAGAATACATGATTCATTGTGACTGAAGAACACAATGTCCCTTGATATGAATGGGAATATCACACTGAGGGAGAAAGGGGGCAGGTTAGGTCAAAGGCCATAAAAACAATGTCATTCATCAGCATATCTACTAAGATTTTAATTGGCCATGGCCCCTTTCTAATTTTAATGTTAAATCCCTCTAGCCATACTAGGCAGTTTATGGGTCTATATTACATAAAACAGAAGTGGAGAAAGCCAACATTATGGTTGTTTATATCTCTTCATTTTCCCTTAATACATTGACAACCACCATTCAATAAGAACACCAACATTATACTATACTACATTACCAGTGATGTATCCAAAATTACACTGTACTTTGTTACTATCATTACACTTCTTCACTATCACTAACAAAACCAATGTGACTAAAGCCACCAAGACTTCATTGTGCTAAAGATCTATGCTTTTTGGTCCTCATGTTGCTACTAATTCTCTCTGATGTATTTTCTCTGTATAGAAGCCAAACTATAATAACATACAAATCAGAACATACAAATGCCTTACTTAAGATTGAATGTCTTCAAACAATTCTGTAATATAATCTATATGCTCTAATTCCTCCTAAAATCTCCAAAATTAGATTTTATCATTATAGCCATAGCTATACATCTAGCATAAAATAAGGCATTGAGCCGACACTGGTGGTTCACGCCTGTAATCCTAGCTCCTCGAAGGCAAAGATCTAATGACTGCGGTTTCATGCCAGCCTGGACAGGAAAGTTCCTATGAGATTATTATCTCCAATTAACCACTCAAAATACTATTAGTGAAGCTGTGGCTCAAACTGATAGCAAAAAGAGCTCAAGTCCCATTACAGACAATAGAATAATATATAATAAAAATTACACATTGATGTAACTACTTCATTGTTTGGCAAAATAGATGTCTGATTCTTTTCTCTCTTTAGTTTCCTCTCTAGGAATACTTATAATTTAAAATTACTTATCAGAGATATCAATGAACAACATAATCATTTTTAGTTGTTAGTATGTTTGCATTAGAACAAAAGTCAGAAGACTATAGACTATAGGTGAAACTTAGTCTGTTCCATGATTTTAAATAAAATTGTATTGGAGTTCATTCATATTCACAATGCATTATCTATGGTATTTTATGTGTATAAGAGTAAACTCTGGCAGTTATAACAGAAATCATATGATCACCAAAGCATGAAATATTTTCCATCTGGCCATTTATAATGAATACTCTCTACTTCTTAAGTAACTCATTGGATTCAGAATGTCTTACATGTTACATGCCAGTTTTCTTATTACAATATCTTCTTAAAATACTAGAACCTCCAGGATCCATACCCATATATGCTTTTGATATATTTCATAATAATACCTGGAAAGTTGCAATTATTTTGACATGAAAATATTATTTTAGCTCTTTTCTAACTCAATCACTCCTAAGCAAAGCAGAAGCAATCATATATAAAAATTGCAAGAAAAGATGCAAGGCTGGAAGTGATTGAGAAGCATGAGAATGCACAAAAAGCAGTTGCCGGAGCTCAGGTACTATAAGGCATTTAAGGAAGATCAAAAGAGACAGATCAGGCAGAGGGAAAATGCAGTTATTGTTGGCAACATGCCCATAAACAGGGCTGGAATTTTTTTTTAATTTTTAAAATTATTATTTTAAGTCGTTGCACAAAGGAATTGCCATTTACATATGTTCATGATTACATTGTATATGGATAG
>NW_027205506.1:0-14712 GCF_024711535.1 Dipodomys merriami | reverse complement strand
CAGACGAAAATTTCCTCAGTTTATTCATCTCCTTAGCTTGGCTTTCCCAGGAGAGGGAGTGGCTGCCTTCTTGCTAAGGAGAACATTCCCCAGGCTTGGTCGGAGGTAAACAGTGGTGAGAGTTGTTCCAGAAATGTTCTGTTTGCTCTATTAGTTAAAGGTGAATAGCAAAGGTAGAACATCAACAATAATCTATTTACATATATATATGTACGACTGATAAAAGAGGAGGCCAGGAGAGGAGGCCAGAAGAGTAATAGAGAGTGAAACAGATGGGGTTTGGAAAGGATTACTGGATTATGAACACATTAAGTCTGATGAAATGTGCTTTGGTATGATTGCTTTGTTTTGTGGGGAGATAAGTGCTTCTTTCATCTTTGAATTACGAGTTTTAAATATGACTTCTGAAACTGCTGAACTCCACGTTTTGAACAATTTAAGTTCCAAAAATAAGTTTCAGGCTAAGTGAAAAAAAAAATCTCCCCATCCCAGCCAAGCAAGTATGTGTGTGGTAACTGAAAATATAAATAATCTATGTTCAAACAATACATTCCTTCTTCCTCAGGACGCTAGTATGGATGATTAAAAATACATCTTCCTTCTGAGTATCATTATAATCAACTCACAAGACCCATGCAGCACACTGGAGGAGTCAGAAGCAAGCACTGCCAGTGAACATTTGATGAATGCATGGCAATGCTGTTGGGCCGATGATGAGACATGGTATACAACAGAGAATGGTACAACATGGCGATGCTGTTATGACCATTGCCAACATGTGGCATGCAACAAACAATGATACAACAGGGCAAAGGTAACAATGGTAAAATATGGCAATGTGGCTGTGACCAATTCTAAGTAAAGGCATACAATAAACCATTGTTTGTTCGGGAAGAATAATTTGCTGTTGATGCTGGGTGTTTTGTTGTTGTTGTTTGTTCATTTTCTATCCATTAAATGATTACAGGTAAATATATTCTGGAAAGGCAGGTGGTTTCATTTACCAAGACTTGATAGAATTATTGGGGTAATATTTTGTTAAGAAATGAACTTGAACTGTACTTACACTTTGTACTTGAACAAAGTAACAGGCACAAGTAGGTTCTTACCAAGGGGTGCAGTTTTGTTCCTGAGCAGAAATGTTTGTATATAGTCAGTTTATAGAAACACACTCTACTGGTGTTTGAGTTTCTTTCCACTTGTCAGAAATGTCTGAGGACACACACTGAGTACAGGATCTTGTTTCTTTCCTGCTGAGATCATTTGGTACATAGGGAAGTACTTTTAACACTCCAATGTGGTGGTTAGGAGTGGTTGCTTTCATAATCTCTTTTTTTTTTCAAAATTATGACAGAAAGTTATTTTAAATTCTGGTGTCAGAAAAACATGTTAGTGTTAGGGAGGGGGGAGGTGAGGGAGAACAAATATACATATGCCACAACCGGGAAAATTGTTTTGATGCTGGAATAGTAAATGTTGTATTTGCTTACTGAAACAAATCTTGAATATCTTTTCATCTAACAATTTACCTGATGCTTTCTTAAGATTTTTTTGGCTGTTATTACAATCTGTTCTAAATCAACATTTATGTCTTAAGCATGCACATGTACAGGAGTTAAAACATTATATTATTTATTACAATTTGTTTTTTTCCTGTGTACTTGCAAAATTACTACTATTATAGTAAAAGAATGCTGTTGTGTATGAAACTCAACAAAAGAGCACATACTCAGCATGTACATGGCCTATGCTAGATCACTAGTGCACACAAATACTATTTTTGCTTGGATATCTCTCTTTACAGAATACGATTTTGTACCCTCAGGGGTTCAAGTGTCTCATTTTGTAACCATCCACACTCTAAGGATTCAAACCCAACTTTCAGACATGTATCTTTCATATCTAAAAGACATACCCCACCGATTTGCTTTCTTCTTTAACAAGTCTCTCAAATTCATCTGTTAATGTAAAAGTATACTGAGGTTTTTAATGAAACTACATTTTTTAGCTGTAAAAAATTTCTAGCATTCCTCAGGTATAAAATTGACATTATAGGGCTGGGAAGGTGGCTCAGTGGTAGAGCTCTTGCCTTGCATGCCTGAGGCCCTGAGTTCCATTCCTCAGCACCACATAAGCAAAAAGAAAAAAGCCGGAAGTGGCGCTGTGGCTCAAGTGGTAGAGCGCTAGCCTTGAGCTGAAGAGCTGAGGGACAGCGCCCAGGCCCAGAGTTCAGGCCCCACGACCGGACCCAAAAAAAAAAGGGGCATTATAGGTATTTTTAAAAAAATACTAACTTTTTATAGGAATTTTAGTGGCTTTTCTAAAGTAAGCCTATCATTTTAATGGTAGCTACTACACTTACTTAATGTGTCAACTAAATTATGAAGCAAGATGAGCTTCTTTTCAAAACTAAGAATGGAAGTAAACTTTTAATTGTGCAGATATAGTGATGACTCAGAATTCAATGAATATTCACTGTGATGTAATTACATCTAATTTGTTCAAAGGGCAGTGTGTTACTCAATGAAAACTATAAACATCAAAGTAACTTCCCTTTTTAAAATTTATTACAGTTCTAAAGCAAATATTTCTAATGGTTAAAAATCACATGAGAAAAGTTACATTTAAATTTTTTAATTGTTATTATAAAGGTGATGTGCAGAGGGGTTACAGTTACATAACTCAGGTAAAGATCACATTTCCTTTAATACAATGTCACCCTTTCCTCCCATTTCCCACCCACAAGTTGTATAGTTTATTTGCAATGTAGTGTGCAGTAAGTACCCATTCTGGGGTATTTAAGAAATAAGCAAAAGACTGAATAGTGTGTTAAATAAGAGAAGTATGCCCAGGATTCAGGAAACAAAATAGTTTTTTAAATTTTTTAATTGGTTAGACCAGTATAAAAATATTCATGAAGCAGTTTGTTCATATACTCTATCCACATAAGTTAATGCATCTTTACCATCATAATCCAATTTGGAAAGTGCTTTAAATTAAATTCAAACATCTCAAAACTAAAGTGTTTTATTTGTTGTGTTTCTCCTGTTCTAAGATATCTACATATATAGACTGAGGCTGATTTTATTTTATATGATTGTGTTTAAAATTGCCTTTAGTCCCTCATTGTCTGCATCTTCTCTGCATCCTGAGTTACTTTAGTTACCCTCTGAGGAACTCTGAAAACTTTTACACTTCAATTACAACACAAGTACAACATCTTAATAGGTTTGGTAATTGTCTGCCATGCTGCATCTTTTAAATAGTATTTAAATTTTCCACAATTGAAATACTTCTCCCATAGTGAAACAGATACTTCTGGACATGTGGTATAGCTCTGATGCAGAGATTCTGAGCTAGATGAGAACAAACAAAGATGATTGGAGTCAAAGGCATTCCTCTTTTATTTCTCTCTGAGCTAGTTCATTATCTTTCATATTCTGTTATGTCAGAACTTATCAGTCTGTGCTATCTTACCAAAACTGAATTATATCCTTTTATTTCTTGGATGAAGTCTCCTTTATGTCTTGTAAACCTTTTAGAGACTTTGTTTTCCTCATGCTTTATCCTTAAAAGATGCATGCATATATGCATGTTCTTTTATAGCATCTTTGGACATGCCTTTCTTGTATTTTTCTCTAGAATTCATAAGGTCTATATAATGTTTCACCTGTAGCTTGCACACAATAAGCTTTAAAAACGCATTCTGCTTTCAAAGATGTATGCATATCATTCTCACGCACATACATGTGTGCAAACACTAAGGCTCTGACACACACCACAAGCTTCTAATATCCAATTATTTTGGTTATTGCTTTCACTCATCTGTAAATATAATTTCATGAACATAGTTATGAAACCACCAACTCACCAATGGATTCTCAAGTTCCCCAAAAACCATCATGAGAATTTCTGCTTTAGACTACATTCATCTAATTTACAACCTAAAGCTACTCCAAGAAGTTAATTAGAAAATGCTCTAATAAATATAGTTGAAGCTGTCCTCAAGTTGAATTCCTTAGGATTCAAATCCCTTTATAGATGTGCCTTTCTAAAATTTTATTGCATACTTAAAACAAAGCTTGTAAGTTTAAATATATTTTTATTTTCATTAAGGTTAAGCAAAATATTTTTCTGTACTTCTTTTATATTACTTCATGGTTTGAAATCTTTTGAATATAAAAGCAAAATTCCTTTTTTTGAACACAAACTTTAATGTTAAATTTTCTGATATGGTGATAAAATAACTCACATATATCTGTAGTTTCTATCTAAAAATTTATATTTCCCATTAAGTTGTTTAAGGTTGTTGTCAATCAAAGCTCTCACAAAAATGCTGAATTCTTATTTAATGCTTAGATGATAACTGTGATGATTAAATGAGTTTCAATTAACATATGCTCAATGTTAAGTGTACAATTTCTGTGAATATTATTGAAATGTATTATAATACTTTCATGTGTTATAAAATTTTATTAATAGTATATGTAAACATAAGTGCTGATGATAGACCCATTTTAAATTTCTGATTATAGCGTTCTTCAGACTTTCTACTTGCTCTGAGAATAGTTTCATTCATTTAGAACAGATATATCATAGAAATAAGAATTTGTGATTTCTTAACTCTGTCAGAACTTATGAGTGCTAAGTCATTCAGTGAGTCTATTTCTCAACTTGACTCTTTTAAAGATAAGAATGTACTTTATATGTAATTCAAGTATAAAAAATTCAAAATGTGTTTACCAATCAGAAAAATACTACTAATAAACTATCTAATAAAGCTTTGGGGAGCACTTAATTTTTTATAATAATAATATTATTATTGTTATTCTTAGCTCATTAAAATAGAAGGATCTTAGCCCTTCAATATAACTGCCATCTCTTACTAATGCAAAAATATTTCTCTCTTGAGAATTATTCTTTTCTCTGTTTATTACATAACTTTCCAGGCAATTTATACATACATCATGTATATAATGATATTATATATATATATATATATATATATAATGATATATACACAGGGGCTGGGAAGGTGGCTCAGTGGTAGAGCACTTGCCTTGCATGCATGAGGCCCTGGGTTCGATTCCTCAGCACCATATAAGCAGAAAAAGCCGGAAGTGGTGCTGTGACTCAAGTGGTAGAGCACTAGCCTTGAACTGAAGAGCTGAGGGACAGTGCCCAGGCCTAGAGTTCAGGCCCCATGACCGGACCCCCCCCCCAAAAAAAAAGATATATACACAGATATATATATATATATATATATATATATATATATATATATAGAGAGAGAGAGAGAGAGAGAGAGAGAGAGAGAGAGAGAGAGAGAGAGAGAGAGAGAGAAACAGAGAATAATATCAATAATGGGAGGGAGAGAGACAGAGGAGACAGAATGAAAGAAGGCTGGGCTAGTGTGAGTCTCAGCTCACTGATCTCCACTCACTGACTGTGTCTGTGCTGTGAGGTCTGAGGATGGGGTTGCAGCAAGCCTGTCTACTCCTGCCTCCTCCAATTATCTTTGGCAAGTATACAACTTGAGAGCTTTTTGGACATTTGGTCTTGATGTCTCTAAGTAACCAGAATTGTTGGGGAAAGTAGTAGGAATTCTAAAAACAAAAAACAAAAAACAATACAGCATTATTTAGTCAAATCTATTTATACACTACTTTTACCCAAAAAGACAGTAATCCAGCTCTCAAAGTGGCTTCTCTTTGAAGAGCTAATTTCTCGAATTGGAGAAACTGACATAATCTCTGTGGTCAGATGACAATGACCAAATGCTCTGCTCAGAAAGATCAATTTGGACAAGAACAATTTAGGGACCAAGATCTATGAAACTTGAAACATATACTCTTGTTATGTAATAATGGATGGAGTAGGTTAGCAGAGGGTTTCTTTTAAAATCCATTAAAATGGAATACAAGATTACAGAAACTGGCTACTGTCATCCAGGCATATGCATATGTTCTCACTTTGTGGAATGTATTAGAATTGTGGTGGGTTTCTTATTCATTAAGTTCTAAGAAAAGTGCTGTACTGAAATATTCAATGCATATGATCTGAATTAAAATCTTGGCTTTTTCACAAGTGTGGGCAACTTATTTAATCATGGGTATGTTACTTTATATCTTACGGAATGCATTGATTCTTCTCCTCAAAATAATATCTTTTTTTAAAAAAAATGTCCATAAGGAATCTACTAGTCCTTTGAAATTTTTGGATATAAGTTGCTCCCTTTAGAATTCTTCCCCTTCTTTTCATTTTAAGCTGTCTTCTAGCATCTGTAGCTTGCATCTTGTGATGTTTCATTTCTTTATCCCTAATTATAAATGTTATGCTAGTAGAATAGACACATTTATGGCAACAGAGGAATTTTTGTACCAATTGCATTAGAAAATGTGGTTTACTTAGATTGCACTTTTCTTTAATGGAAAAGAAATACGTAGATAAGAAGGGCTGGCTTTAACCACAGTAAGAGTTAATGAAAACACTCCTGGATCATCACTAGTGTTAAGGCATTGTAAACTCATTAAGTCTCTGACTAAACTGCCATTATCTAAAGGAGATATTTAAGATAGAACAACTAAACTCTAATGAATTCATTTACTAGAATTAATTTATAATGAATGATTTACTAATTAACTATGATATCTAGCAAGTTCTATAAGATTTGGCTATGGATCACATTGATTTTATCATGGGCACTAGAAGATAACTCTGGGTTAGACTTGCCCATAGATGGTCACTGGAAGCATTTGGAGGTTTCCTTTTGTAAAACAGAAGCTTGCCTAAAAGGAGCTTTAGTCTCCCTGTGTGTGTTCATGTTTTTGTATTTTCTTGTTTATTTGAACTGTCACTATTCTCATCTTTTTTTTTCATCTATATTACTGCTAGAGTTTCCTAATTTACACTCCTGTTTCTGATCTTGTTTCCTTCCAATTCTTTTATTTTCCAGAATGGTCTTTCTATGATGCAGTGATGTTACTACAGACAACATTTCCATTTCTTTGTGTTACAGAGAACATACAGAATTCAGCCTTTGCACATGACATTGTAGTTGCCGAAATACCTGTTCACATTCTTTCCTTTTTGTACTTTGTCAATTCTTCACTAACTTTTGTTGTCACAACTAATGTATGTTCTGATTTATAAGGTTTGTTCAGATTCACTAACACAGAACAATCAAGCTTCCTTTATCTCATTTTTAATCTAATACAGTTTTATTAATATATTGCCACATATCATCGACAACATGTGGTCAAGTGATTAAACAACTATGAAGTTGGCACAAGTCTATTTCTATGCTGTAGAATTGTTTTTCATGAAATCACCCTCTCGATTTGGAACTCTTATGTACAATATTTATTGAAAAACATGTCTAGCTTAATGAAGAATGACAGGATTGTATAGAGAAAGGAACTGAACTGTGGTGTGGTTACAACAAAAGGTTTTGCACATAAGGAATACCTGAGCTTATGTAAACATTTCTAGGTATCTCAAACTGAAGACAAGGAACAAAACCACACTGTTCCATTAATTGATCAATGATGTTACAAGAAAGAGACTTAATCCTGGCTGAACAGCACCCTTACTCTTTCAACAGTTCACAACTGTTATCTCTAAAGAGGCCAGTATTCCCAGCAGATGGAGGAATGACAGTCTTCTCATGGAAGCAGATCTGGGGAGTAATACCAGAGTACTCACTGTTCTGTGAGTTTGACAGATCTTTTCATTAGTAACTATTTTGGCAAATCATTTACCTGGGTGCTTTATTTTCTGCATCTGTATAGGTCCATAGTTTGGCAGGTAGAAATAACTGATTCCTATAGTTCTTTCTGTTCTACTTAAAATATACATCTATACCTTTTTTAAAATTTAACCATCACCTCTTTTGTGCTGTAGACACCGGCTTTTATATTATTTTTATGAGCAGCAGCTTCATGGAAATAATTGAAAAAGGTAATCATTTAGAACCACTCTAAAACAGATAGCTCACAAATAAGTACAATTAAGCTATTGCATTTATTTACAGGGCTGTTGCTAAGATAATTAAAGAGAGAAAGTAATATTGTGTTTAGACCTAAACAGTGGGAGGAAGTGATTGGGCTTGTAGAACAAATTAAGTCACAAAAATATGCTTTACTGGAAAAAATATGACTCTTATCAATATACGCTTTTACATAACTGCAATGACTAAAGCAATTTTCAATGGTAGTGACTTCTGGCTCTTTCTATCCATCACTATCTTGTTCTTACTGTAGTATTTTAAATAAACAAACTCTACTCAATTGATGACTTTAAGAACACATCAGATGGAAGCCAAGGAGAATAACAAGCTGAGGTAAAAGAAATCACTTTTGAAGTGACTAAAATTATGAGCATTGGATAATAATTTATTGGAAAATGGTGCATTTGGGGCTTCGGGAGTTTTTCACATGAAGGGTGGAATTGGTAGCCAGAGAGACATAAAAGGGAAAAAAAATCACATATGAATACTCCCTTCTTTCCACAGAAACACAAATAAGATTAAGGGCAAATTTTATGTCATAGGAGCTGAACTTTTTAAATGATTTGTTGTATTTGTTTTGCTCAGAGCAATATTTGTTCTATTTAACCCTTCATTCTCATTACAAGTCCGGCTAGGCCTCCACTGTTGAACTTCAAGTTCATAATAGATCTGGTGGAACTAAATGTTTAGTACATCTGGAGTTGTTTCAAATGGAAATATGCTTTCCTGTTCCTAAGGTCCTAATTTTGTGTTCCTGCCCTGCTTTGTGTGTGCATGTGTTGTCATACTAATAAACATAAATATCTCATGTCCATATCTATGTTCAACCAATCTTATTGACCCAGGACTTGTTTCAGCCATGTCAAGTACAAAAAAATACGTCAATTTTTTTTAAAAGGCTCAAAAAAAAATCTACAACACAAGGAAAAGTAAAGGAATTGTTTACATGACACGTAGAAAATGTCCTCATTTTTCCCTTTTTGTAATCTGACTCCCTAAAATTGTCTCAGAGACAGTTCCCCGGGTGTAATCTTCCTTTCCCATTGTCCCTATTCAGCTTCTTCTGCTACTCTTGCTTTTTTATCTTTCCTTCCATTTTTCACCTTATTTTTTCTTATTTTGTTTATTTAATTTTGATGGACTAGTGGTTGAATTCAGGGCTACACTTATGGTGTGCTTTACCATTTGATCCATGCCTCCAGTACTTTCGTTTGCATTTTGTTTTGGAGATAGGGTTTCATTAACTCCATCTAGAATGGTCTCAACCTCTCAGACCTTCTGATACTGCTTCCCAAATATATGGGGTTGCAGGCATGTGCCAGTACAAACTCTTCCTCCTCCATTATCACATATACAGACAGTTCAACCTAGCTTGTCCTTTCTGTAATTTTCTCATCAAAGGTGTAGAATGAAAGGCAAGAACTGCTAATGAATACACATTCCACTGCAAAAGGACAAGATTTTCAAATATCCAGGTGTCATCATTTCAGTATCTGTGATACATAGTTTTGCTTATCATTAGCATTCTCAAATTCACAGTAATTAGCTATCTAAGTATAAAGGTCAGCAAAGAAAAATTATACTTTGAAAATATCCACTAGATGCATGGTGTGTGAAAACACTTAACTGATTGGGTTTAACTGATTGAGTAATGCAGTATAACGATTCCCAAAAGTTTCTGGGCTAAGAGGATTTCTAAGAGCAGTCCTGGATAGGTTAGTTCATAGTAAAGAGGAGTCACGGTGACTTCCTAACTACATTGATGGTCTTCATTATTCATTCTTCTTCCTCTGGAATTGACTTTTGTGAATTGACAAGTTTAGTGGTATAGTTAAAAATCACAAGGCATTTATGTATGCTTTTCATATTTGTTGATTGTATTAGAATAGATTTTACAGTGTTTTATCTTAACTGAGTTCCTCCACTACTTTAAAATGCCTGCTTTGCTCCTTCGTTATGTCATTTCATTTGTTTCTATCCCAGATATCCCTTAGTGGTTACACTTTCAGAGAAACAGGGATCAAAAGTGGAAGGATACAATGATGAGTTCAAACTTGAATCATGTAACAAACTTACTAAGTTCTTCCTTTTATAATTAAATCTAGAACTGCTCGTGCTCAGAATCCTTCTCTAAATGGCACTGAATTAGAAAAAAAAAGTAAATTAGAGGAAAGGGGTTACAGTTCTAAGTACTGTATGAGTTAAAAAATAAAATAAAGGGCTGGGAAGGTGGCTCAGTGGTAGAGCGCTTGCCTTGCATGCCTGAGGCCCTGGTTTCGATTCCTCAGCACCACATAAGCAAAAATAAAAAAAAAGCCGGAAGTGGCGCTCTGGCTCAAGTGGTAGAGCACTAGCCTTGAGCTGAAGAGCTGAGGGACAGCGCCCAGGCCCAGAGTTCAAGCCCCATGACCGGACCCCCCCCCAAAAAAATAAATAAAATAAAATGTATGTGTTGATCCAATTGATATGGGAGGAGGCAGGGATGAGGAATAAAGACCAAAGCAATAAGCCACAGATGTTGCATGTCCTACTGAACATTGGGGAGGCAGTCATAATTTTATCACAAAAGAATAAGAAGTGCCCTTATCATGAAAGAATATATTTTATATAGTAGATTGATTTCGAATACATCAAATGCTGTGCTATTAAGGCAGATGGTAGAGGAAGATGGCTCATTTATAATCAAATACTGCTTCTGTAAATATGTCCTACACTTCAAAGTTGGAGGACTGTATCTAGTTGCATGATAGGAATTTTATGATATTAATCATATTTTAAGTAACGTTTATATCTCAAGAAATTTTGTAATACATACATTCTTTGAAATTGTAGACTTACTTTTAACTAGCGAATAGATTTCAAGAAATAATCTGTTTCTCTCCCCTCCCCAAGTCCTACATCTCACTGACATTCATTCTGCCTTCCTTCTACAGTGTGTTTCTGTGAGATAAGATCAAAAACCTTTTCCTTTATTGCTCTTGGCATCTGGAAGAAACTTCTTGCATTTCTCTGCCTCATTGACACTATCTCTTCTCTTTTCATAGAGTTCTTGAAAGTCTCTCTTCTCTTGCCTAAAGGTCTTAATTTTCTTCTTCCTTTGTGGTTATTTAACTGTGTAATTTTATTATTTAACTTTATAAATCATTTTGAGATTCTGTGTGTGTGTGTGTGTGTGTGAGTGTGTATGTGTGGCACAGTTTGAATAATGGAGTCCTTGAATTCTGTCTGGGAGATCAATGGAGAGTTTAGCTTGAACAGTACTGACAGTATGCTGAAATCTTTCCTGAGCTCTACTTTTTGCACAGTATATAATAATGACACAGCAATGGAAAAATGGCTCCCACACAATCCCTTCAAGTTTCTCTGTTTTGCATATTTAACTGAGTCAATATAACATATATTAACCACTCCCCTATATTTTAGTGGCTGCTTCTAGACACTAAAAGTTATATCTCATTGTATTTTGAAAGAAGTTCCTTTCGCATTACATAATCAAGGTAAATTTTTGTTCATAACAATTAAAAAACCTGGTAATGGTTTCAATCACACACACGTTACACATGGAGAAGTACAATTCTATTCCTTTTAAAATATTTCCCTTTCTCCCTGTGAAGAATGAACACCTTTGTCTATAAGTTAAACAATTGTGCTATGAGCCTAGGGAGAACTATTTACTCAGTAATAAAAATAGAACTGAAACAGAGCTGTGTGTGTGTGTGTGTGTGTGTGTGTGTGTGTGTGTGTGTGTGTGTGTGTGTGTGTTAAAATGATGAGTCTCTCATGCTGACTCTGGATCTCTCGTAAGAAATCTTGGTATGTGAGAAAAAAAAAACAAGTGTTTATTCTTCAGGATAAAAATTGTTTTTCACTTATGTACATGTACATGTAGTGCTTATGGTTCAGGACTTCACTGTAGTTGAGTAGCCTAAGAGGTATTATTCCATTGTTCTTATACCACTGAGGAGGCTACTGTCCTGACCTCTCCTCTTTGCACTTTACAGTCTTTGAGAGAATAGGCTAAATATTCTTACAGAGCTTCCCTGGCATTCTTGCTTTCTCCTATTATAGCTTTTGTCACACAGATTTGTAGTTGCTTGTTTGACTTGCATCACATCTTAAATGCTGTTACCTGGGAAACAAACACTGATTTGGAAACTTGTTTGGAGGAGGTTTGTCAGAGTTTGCTCTCTTGATCAACACCTATTGGGAACTGAAGGAGAAGACTGGGAAAGTAAGTTTACTTAGTTTACCCTACAGTGACCATAAAGGCTACAGTCAATTCCAAATGCATCCTGCTTCTAAAGTAAAGTTTCACAAGAACCCCACAGAACAAGAAAATCATACTACTACTATATGTACCCTTATCCCAATACAAGCAAATTTTGGATTTGGATTTTCCCCAGAAGAGCAACGTGAATTGTGGCAATAAGGATTTCTTTGGCTGTGTCAATTACCAGTGATTTTTTTTCTGAAAAAGAGATGAGGACCAAAGTCCTGAAGAGGAGATGCTACTGCAGGCATGGTATATTGCACAAAACCTCGAGTTATGGAAGTACTTATTGTCCTGATGCTAGAAAGGTGGTCAATGAATTGTATTTATTTGTCATCAGTGGTTCCTCAGTTGGAAATAACTACTTTGTCCAAGTTTACACTGTCTCATGGAGGTACCACCCAGTGACTGGTCAAAATACACAAGGAAAGCCTGTCTACTTTGGCTAAAACCTGAAACTCTGGTGTGATATTTCATCTCCAGTACTCTGTATGGAGTTGAGTGAGTCTTTCTTGGTCTGCCTCCTCTCTTGCTTCCTTTGTTCTTTCACTCTTGCTTGTGACTGTCTTCCTTGAACAGTTGATTGTAATAACAATTCTATTGACTATCCTCCACAATAAACTAAGTTTCAGAATCTACTCCTCAGGAAGTAAAACCTGAAACCTCACCTGGTTATCAAGGAAAGACGTGACATACACCATGTCCATTGTTGTTCTAATGCAATCAGTTTTGGGATTTGGGGTATTTATAATTAAGGAGTAAACATTTTTGCAAAGGGAGTTTATTTGGATGAAACAATTCTCAAAGAGGTTCTTCCACATCTCTTCCTCAGGTTCAAGATATCAATTTGATTGAATTAGTCACAATCAGAGAATTTACATTTACAGGTTGGTATTCACCATAGGCCAAAATTTGTAGTGGCTGGATATTTCATATAATAAATTCTGTGAAGAATTTCTCCAGAATTCTGCATGATTTCAAGACACGAGAAAAGAAGCCAGAAGGGGAAAACTATTGTCTCATTGCTGTAACTGGTTTTGGCATTTCAAGTGATTGTTATTGTCTCCCTTCCTCTATAATCTAGTCTAGACTCCTTTCACATAATGGTCATACAACTGGTCTAGATGGATTGCCTGTTAATTTATCCAGATTCATAATGTGCTGACAGACTGCTTCTCCTAAAATCTTAAATAATTAAAGGGTAAAGAAGATGTACTTGGCACTCTGGCTTTGAGCCCTAGCACTGCATAAATAAATAATAAATAAACAAATAATTTTGATTTCCAGAGCCAATTACCAATAGGATAGAGGAGCTTCCTTTCCTTGATTCCTTCCTAGAAAATGTGAAGGCCAGACATTTTGAGTGTAACTTTAGCTAAAAGTTCACTGCTATCTCTACCTCATTTCTTGTTACCTAATCTTAATTTCATGCTAACACTTTTGCTGATCAAGTCTTTAAGTTCCAGTGTTGTAGAGACAGAAAGCACATATACCCTATACAGCTGATGGGACTGTCTCCTTTTGTTTCCTGAAGCTATACATTCTTTGTTTGTGAAACACTCTATCATGGACGATGGTGCTTCATTCTTATAGATTCTTATTTCTAAACTACTGATAATTGTGCTTTCAGATGGTCATTCCATTATTTTTTTTCCTCAGGAAATTATGGGGGTAGCATTCTGGGAGAGAATCAGTGGGTTCCATAATCAGAGGCCCTTTCCTATACCTTCTTTACATATGAGGTCCTGCTATGATGCTGTACCTGTGGAATTCTTTGTTATCAGCTAGAATCCCTTAGGAGAACCTAGATAATGGCACTGATTAAGATCTTGTCAGAAAGAAAACAACTACACTGTGGAGGTAGAATAATTCCCATCAAGACCAATGGCTGGCCCTTCTAGGGTGGGAAAACTCCAGTACAGTAGTATAACATCAAGTAGCCATCTCTTTTTCTTTAGTAAGAATGCAACACAAGCTGCTCAGGTTTCTCTTCCTTAGGTAGACAACTGGTAGTGGGAATAATTAGTTAGCTCTAATATGTGAGGACACATGCTCTTGAGCGCATAAACAATCTTAAATACTGCAATCTTGGTTTTATCATCTATGTAACCATTGGATGACATGGGAGTAGCTCATGATTCACAGGAAATGATGTCAATGTGCTAAGATATTTTCTACTTGGTGTTTGTTGACTCTTCCTGGGTAGATGATCCCTACTGTTGAGTAAGATACAATATAACAACTGCACAACACTTTGTTCTTTCTTATTCCCCCAAATATATTGATATGCAATTTCCCTAGAACACTTTATCTCCAGTTCCTTAATCTGTCTCTTCATATAACCCTGTTTTTGTATTGTCCAGGGTACTAATGATATATGGAAAAACAAAACTCAGAGAAGTCTATCAATCATTGTATATTTCTTTTTAGTAAT
>NW_027205505.1:0-14726 GCF_024711535.1 Dipodomys merriami | reverse complement strand
ATAAAAATACCTATGACCAGAAATATGAAAAAGAATAGTAAAATCGTGGAGCATTTTTAAAGGGAAGACGAAATGGAAAGTTCTGACAAACTGTGAGCAATGTGAGCACCAGTTAGGACAAGATTCGAAGAATGAGATAAATAAGGAAACAAGAAAGTAATAAACACAGATTTACAGAAGTAAAGAAAGGAAAAAATGCAGGGAGAAAAGGTCAAAACTGTTACAGAGATATTGTAAGAAATATGCTATTTGGATTTGAAAACTAAAAGGATATACACAAGTTCAATAAGAACAATATTTTTGTAAAATGATAGAGATATGTCATATTGATAAAATTTTGAGATATGAATGTGAAGCCATACAATTCTGGATCCAGGAATTCAACAGATCCTGTTGATTTTAAATGTTGGGAACAAATACTTTTATCCTGACCTTAAAAGAATTATACAGATGTAACTGTCATGAACTTTACATAGAGGTACTCTGTGAATATTTTTGAAACCTTTGTTTAGCCATGAGATTGTAGATTGCACTACAGCACAGACAAGTCTAAATTGTCCTACAGTTTCAATGAGTTACCCATGTATCCACATCAGTTTGGGATTTTATTGACATACATTTAGATATGTTTGGGTATTGTTTGGGTATCTTATCAGTCTATCCATTATAAATGTAGGAAAAGTAACACCAAATATTAGGTTGAACATACAGCTTCACTGAAATGTCCCTAAGGAGCCTTTCAATTCTAGTATAATGGCTTATTTCAAAATGCTTTAAATTCTACATCCTGTAATGTGAGCATAGGGTTATACTGTGGAACTTTCCCCTTCAGATAGTGAGCACTACCCTATTGCTTAACATGGAGAAAGTACCCTCATACATAGACTGGGCGAGGGCAAACAAGAAGTGGTAGTTGGACAATGTTCTTAGCAGTTTGTACAGATGAAATGGGAATAGAGTAACTGTGAACTCAAAAGGAACGTGCAAAAAAAAGACAAAGGCACAAAGTAGAATGTGCCAAGGAAATGCTGAAGGACAATTTCAGGTGTGAGGGTGTGTTCAAAGTACAGTCAGATGATGTATTTGGAGAACTCGGGAAAAAACTGCTTTAAACCATTCAGGGACAATCATATAAGTAGAAGCCACTAACTCTGACTCTCTAATCAACACCAACATCATCAATTTAGGGAGTATTTTCAAAGAGCAAAGTGAGAAAAAGAAGACTCATCACAGTTAGGGGTCACGTTGAAGTAATGACAATCACATAAATGTTCTTATAAATTTTCACTTATTTTGGAGCATTATAGTGGCAAAAAGCCAAGTAACTATCTTGCATGAATCTAAATTAAGTGGGAGGTAGTATATTGGTCTCTTTTTAACTTGAAAGTTATAGATTATATCTTTTTTATTGTGAAAATAAAACAGAGAGAGGTTACAATTGAATGGAAAACATAATGAGTATATTTCATTTTTTCCTAGTTTTTTTTTATTGTGAATATACTGTACAGAGGGGTTAAATTACATGGGCAAGATAATGAGCACACTTCTTTTCAAGCATTGTAGCTACCTCCTTTGTTTCCCATTCCCATTACTTCTCATCCCATATCCCCCATACTCAGTCCTCCCCCACTTCCTCGATCAAAGTTGTAAAGTTCGTTTTTTGACATAACGACTTGTACAGTTCATTGTTACAATGGGTCCACCTGTATCCCTAGTTAAATGATTTGTTTTTGCCCTTCCTCTCCACAAATTATAACAATATCAAATGCAGTGAAAGTAGGAGTTATCCCGTGGGGAATGGATATACAAAGCAACAAATAAATAATCTTATAAATATGTTAGAAACAATCGCATGAAAGAAAAAAAAAACATTTGAATACTTATCTTGGGGTTCATTTCCCTAACATCAACTAATCTGACATTTTCTGCTTGACTCAGACATATACTAGATATTGTAAATAAGGGAAACCATAGGACCTATGTTTATTTGGCCCTGGCTTATTTCATTTAATATAATTTTTTCCAAGTCTTTCCATTTCCTAACAAATTTTGCAATGTCATTCTTTCTGATGGAGGCATAGAATTCCATTGTGTATATATATCACATTTTCTTGATCCATTCATCTACTGAGGGGCATCTGGGTTGATTCCATATCTTAGCTATGGTAAATAATGCTTCAATAAACATAGTTGTCCTGGTAGCTTTAGTGTGGCCTTGTTTGTGATCATTTGGGTAAATGCCCCAAAGTGGGATTGCTGGATCATAGGGGAGCTCCATGTGAAGTTTTGGAGGACCCTCCATACTGCTTTAAAAAGTGAGTGAACAAGTTTACACTCTCACCAACAATGTGGTAAGTTTCCCTTCTTTCCACATCCCTTCCACCAACCGTTTTTTATTAGAGTTCTTGATTACAGCCTTTCTATCTGGGGTGAGGTGGTATCTCAGTGTTGTTTTGATTTGCATTTCTTTTATGGCTAGAGATGATGAGCATTTCTTCACGTGTCTATTGGCCATCCTTTACTCTTCAGAGAATTTCTCTTTAAGACTTTAGCCCGCTTATTTATTAGGCAGTTGTTTCTTTTTGGATTTGTTATTGGGCGATTTAATGTTTTGAGTTCCAGGTATATTTTAGATATGAGACTCTTGTCCATTGTGTGGCTAGTGAAGATCTCCTCCCAATCCATGGGCTTTCTATTGATCTTGCTAGCTATGTCCTTTGTCATGCAGAAGCTCTGCAATTTTATGCAATCTCATTTGTCCAACCTTTCTTTGATTTGTTGGGTGTCTGGGTCTTTATTAAGAAAATTTTGGCCTGTGCCAAGGAGACCTTGGGTTTCTCCTATTCCATCCGGTAATGATTTCAGAATGTCTGCTTTGACTCTGAGGTCTTTGATCCATTTGTAGTTCACTCTGGTGCAGTGTGATATATAAGCATCTAGCTTTAGTTTTCTACAAGTAGTTAACCAGTTTTGTCAGCACCATTTACTGAACAGGCTGTCTTTCTTCCATTCTACTTTTTTATCTCCGTTATTAAAGATTAGATGCCTATAGGTCTGTAGGTTCATTTCTGAGTTTTTAATTCTATTCCAATGTCCTGAAGTCTGTTTTTGTGCCAGTACCAAGCTCTTTTGATTACGATGGCTTTGTAGTAGAGTTTGAAATTTGCTATTGATATTCTGCCAACACTGTTCTTTCTGTTAAGGATCATTTTTGCTATTCAGAGTCCTTTACTGTTCCCTATGAATTTTTGGATTTCCGCTTCTATTTCCTTGAAGAATGAGGTTGGAATATTGATAAATATCGCATTGAATTTGCAGATACCCTTGGTAAGTATTGCCATTTTCATGATGTTGATCTTTCCAATCCAGGATCATGGGAGTTTTTGCCACTATCTAAGTTCTGTTTTGATTTCATTTTCAGCGTTTTAAAGTTTTCATAATAGAGGTCCTTCACTTCTTTGGTTAAGTTAATTCCTAGGTATTTTATTTTCTGTTGGTCTATTATGAATGGAGTTGCTTTCCTAATTTCAAACACACTTTTCTCATTGTTGGCATAGAGCAAAGCCATTGATTATGAGGGGTTAATTATATCCCCTGCTACTTTGTCAAACTTTTGAATCACCTTGAGTAATTTGGGAGTGGAATCCATGTGATTCTTTAAATACAGGATCATGTCATCTGCAAAGAAGGAGAGTTTTACTTCTTTCACTATTTGGATCCCTTTTATGTTTTCATCTTGTCTTATAGCTATAGCTAGGCATTCCAATACTAGATTGAAGAGAAGTGGAGAGAGTGGACATCCTTGTCTCATTCCTGAGTTAAGAGGAAATGGATTTAGTTTTTCACCATTAAGTATAATGCTGGCTGTAGGTTTGTCATATACAGACTTTATTGTAGTGAGGAATGTTCCATGGATTCTTAATTTTTTCCAGAACCTTCATCCTAAAGGGGCATTGGATCTTGTCAAATGATTTGTCTCTATCTACTGAGATAACCATGTGGTTCTTATCCTTGCTCTTGTTGATGTGATGAATTATACTAATTGATTTGAATATATTGAACCAGCTTTGCATCCCTGAAATGAATTCTGTTTGATAGTGGTGTATGATTTTTTGGATAAATTGTTGAAGTCGATAGGCCAAAAATTTTTTGAGAAGTTTTGCATCAATATTCATCAAAGAAATGGGTCTATAGTTCTCTTTCTTTGATGAGTCCCTGCCTGGTTTTGGGATGAGGGTTATGATTGATTCATAGAATGAGTTTGGTAGTGAAAGTTCTCATAGAAGAGACATTAAAAATGGAAAAAGAAAAACTTAAATTTAAAAAGTGAAAAATTTAAAATTATTTAAATTTAAAGAAATGATTTTGAGAGAAGAAAAGGATAGGATGACAGGAGGGGAGGAATAGAAGGGAGACATAAAAAAACTAAAAAATAAAAGTTCTTAAAATTAGTTACTTGAAAATTACATAAGTAAAAAGAGATAATTCTGCTATTAAAGAATTTAAGCCTAAGAGGTTGTGAATGGAGTAATAAATATCTGGGTTAAGTGTGTACATAATGGGGGATAAAGTTTAATAATCGAGGAAGGGTATATATCTGGGGATGAGCAGACCAGCAATTATGTCATGCAAAAAATAAAGAGAAAATACATGAAAAAAATCAAAATAAAGGGGGCACTAAATGGTCAGAAGAGATTTAAAAACAAAGCATACATACATATACACCTAAAATAAAATTATGTGATGAAAAATGATTAATAGAAAATAAGTTGAAAAATATAAATTAATAAAAAGTTACAATAAGAGTTCTTTGATTTTTATTGGGGTGGGGGAATGGGAAGGTCCTGAATCTCCAGTGTGTCCATAAAGAGTCTCTTGGTGGAGTCTCTGGTCTGCTTCTGGTGTTTGATTTTCCGTGGCTTGATTGGTTTCTTAAGTCAGTTTCTTTGAGCAGGCAGAAAAATGCTCTGCCTAACCCAGGATTTTGTGATCCTCCTCCCACGCTAGTCCAGTGGGAGGTGGAACTGCTTTGAGTATTCCAAAAAAAGGGAGATGGGTCTTCCCTCTAGTTTGGAGATAGTGTAATGAGGCTAGTTTCTAGGTATGGTTGAGGATTCTCAGCAAACAGCAGCTTTTCCCTGAGGGGCTAGTTTCTGAGATACTCACAGAGCCCAGCCTGGAGCCATTCTCAGTGTTTATGTTCATTGAATTTCAATTGATTGTCTAGGCTACTTTCAGAAGGGGGAGCCTCTAGCTCTATTTACCCAGTGAGGAAAGCCACTCCTCCATGGGCAGAGTTCCTCTGCTTGGGATAGGTGACTTTCCCATGGGTGGAGTTGAGCCTGGCTCATCAGGTCAGGTTCCTGTGATCTACTTCCCAAGGCTTCCAAGGCCTTATTTGGAGCTAGCTTCTCAGCTGTGCCTTTGTCAGTATCAAAGGTGGAGATCTCTGGTGGTGGGGGAAGGGTGTCTTTCCCTCCTCTGAACCTAAGAAGGAGTGAGGATATCAGGGCTCTACTCACGCCAGAGTCTTGTTTCCTGGGCCATCTCTGGTCTGCGATCTGCAGGATGAAGATATCTGCTCCTTATCAGTTCTTGCTGGTGTTGAGTAGAATCTGTGTGCTGTCTGGCATCTTTGTCTTTGACACTGTAGGTATGGCGGCTCCCGCCTGTGCTGCTCAGATCTGTCTCCTTGCCTGAATTTTCCCTCTTTGGCCTAACTCTCTGTACTGTGCTGGCAAACTGGGTGTGATTCTCTAGCCTAGAACTGTTCACTGGAACATTATACCTGCTGTCTATGAGAGAGATTGTTTAGCCTCCAACTTCTCTTCTGACATCTTCCTCCAAATTCTAGATTATGTCTTTCTATACTCTAACTTAGGATAATGATCTGCTGTCAGTTATTTTCTTCTCTTCCCCATCTTTTGACCTTGCACTTACATAACTTTCAATTAAATAGACATACTTGAGCTTGCATTTCCAAATTCTTCAAAATTATCTGAATTTCTTCATACTTCTGGCAGCCTCCTATATCTTTCTCAAGGGAATATTTTGTCACTACTATCCTGCCTAATTCAGTTGAATATATACATTACACTCTCATCCATATTTCTCAACACTTGTACCACCAAAAAAATCCTTCCTTACGTAGAATTCATGATTTAAGTATGTCTGGAGAGGTGGCATCTGTCATTTTTGAATGACCCTAAGAGATACTTACATGCAATCATGTTTTAAACCAATATGCCACTCAGTAGCTGAATGAATTGACAAAATGTGGTTTGATTGATAGATAGATAGATAGATAGATAGATAGATAGATAGATAGATAGATAGAGGAATTATATGCTTCCAATTCATAAAGAAATGGAAAGACTTGGAAAAAATCCTTCTAAATAAAATAAACATGACACAAAGAAACAGTTTCCATGGTTTCCCTCATTTGTAATAATAGGAAATGTCTAGGATAGTTCTAGCAGATGCGCAGAATGCCTCAAAAGCTATATATATATATATATATATATATATATATATATATATATATATATATATATATATATATATATATAGGACAATATAAGATCTTGTTGAGCAAAATGAACACCTAGATATGGAAATGTAGGTTTTGCTTTGTGGTTGTTGTTTTTAATGTACTATGTGATTTCTATTTTCTTTTGTGTATTCCCCTTGGTTTATCCCCTGCTCTATTTGATTTCGGTACTTGTTGATTGTATATAGCATTATCTTAATTTAGCAAGGGAAGAAGAACAAAAAAGTGGGGAGACAAAGAACAAAGGGAAAACCAATTCAATAGCAATACTCACAAGACAACATGTTGAAAATTTACATTACATCTTGTGAGGGGTATTGGGGTAAAGGAAAAGTATGAGAAACATGAGGGAGTGGGTAAAATTTAGACATGTTATGTATTCACTACTTTATAATTACTGCAACCCCTAAAAATAAGTTCCCTAAAATATAATTGCACTGTATTGCTATAGTAAATATTATTCCATGTGTATTACCTTTTTTAAAAATGAACACTATTAGGCATCTAATTTGAATTAATGACTCCTTTCTTTATCAGAGGTTCTCCAACGTGAATGTTTTCCAACTATACAATATTTTCACAATATACTTGCCATTATTTTGAAAAAAACCCAATAATTTTAGTTTTGTCTCATAGTGAAACAGAAGACAGTTTAATTCTCTGGAATCTCCTAACTTTTGAAACTGAATAATTGTTAAGAGGACAGAATATATATGTTCTTCACAATTCCTACAACTACTAACTTTTCATTTTCAAATTCTGAACCTTCCATACCAGAGATATTAAAAATAGTACCTGTTTGCATGTTATTTAATTCTGCAATAGCTGCAGTTTCCAATGGGGTGTTTCATATTGAGAAATCAACAGAAAAAATAGCCACATTCTAGTAGAGGATATAGCTACGAAGCATGTGTAATAATTACTTCCTCAAGAGTAAACATTTATTCATCAGATTGAGCTATTATGTCTATGACCATCAATCCCAAACTTTTATGCCATGAAGTCATCTTAGCTCAACAGTTTCCAACTTGTAAGGTGCACCATAATATTCCTTAATTTACATCATGAATAGCTTACCTCTATTGTGGAAAAATAGTACACTTCTGCTAATGTGATGCCCTTCCTATTGTGGAAAGAACACTACACTAAACATTGCTGCATCATTTCCCCCCAGTGGTATTCTAGAAATCAGAACACTTGCAAATATTATTTATATTTATATTTTTATCTATCATAGGTATTCATGAGGTTAAGATCAGAAGATGATGGTTCAAAGCCCACACAGGCAGGAAGATTCTTTACATTCTTCTCTCCAATAAACTGATCAGGAAAAGCCAGACACAAGTGGCATTGATGTTGAAATGGTAGGGCATGAAGCTTGACCACAAACAGGCTCAGAGAGAGTGGCCAGACCCAGAGTTCAAGTCTGAGGACAAACCAAAAAACAAAATAAAATAAAAACCAACTCTAACCTTAGCATTTTGCTCATTGTATACAGAGGCATGTAATTAAGGAAATTTCCTCCTGAATTATGAATAGATTGAAGAACCAATTCATCACACAATTATTTTCTTCGTATCATGTTACACCAAAGCCTCAAAAATTGCTTTTTCTAAATTTGTTAATTAATATCATCCAATTGTTGGCAACTCTGTCTAGATTATTCACATTATCAGTTTATTCATGAACTGTTGGATTTATCTATTAACTAAATTCTAATTATACCTCCCTTGAAAGAATATTTTAGGCAAATAGAATGCCACAATCATAGGTGAATTTGTCAATTATACCCTCTACTTAAAAATAATTTTGTAGTATCCTATAGAATATAAAATTACAAAGAAAACCAAAATATTTATTTTAAATCTAAATTCTAACTTAACAAATTCTACAAAGTCCTACATTAAATGAACTTTGTTATGTCTCCAGGCTTAAATATTTGTAATCCTTCATCATTTCTTTGGAATCCAACAGAATCATGATTACTTTCTCAATTTTTTTATCGGAAATCAGGAGCCATTTTGCATCTAGTAATGTTCTGTAATGAAGAGAGCATTTAAAACACAACTGAGGAGTATATATGAATTGCATTTCAATAGGAAACTTGACTACTCAAAACATAATGGAAAAATTAGCCCAAACTTCCTACTGTGTATCCCTTTCTTGTTGTTCGGAATGTTTCATAGAGCCAAAATTATACTATTTGGTCCAGAGAAGATATCGCTATGTATATGCACTCTCTAATCTCCTGTCTTAGCCTGAGTGCTAGACTACCAGGCTTGTATCACATTGCCCTGCCATAGTTTGTTGGTTTATTTAATCTAGATACAGACTAGCAATTCTGAACTTCTCCGATGATCTTATCTATTAGACTGACTGCTCAGACTGTTTATGTACTATTTTCAAAGACATTCTAACATTTGACACAGGATATGAACATTTTGAGATGCACCTGCAGGGGTCTGTGATTCATTCTTCCATGGATCCGATACCTTTAATAATGATTACTTGACTTTTCTATTATCTCTGGACTCTACCTATGTAACACTGTCAAACATCTTTGAAGAAATTTCACTTGAGGACTTCCAATAATAAAAATTATAACTTGATCTAGTCTTCCTCAGGATATATTTTCTATTATTTTCTAACTTTTCTCCACATTCTGAGAGTTGTTTCATTTGTGCAGGTGTTTGCTCATATAAGTGCCTCTATGTGTATGTGTATGTTTGCATGGTGCATGCAAAAGTCTAAGCAACCTTATTCAGAAATCTTGCTCATGACTAGTATTGCATCACTTGATCGCACGCCTATATCCTAGTTACTCAGGAGGCTGAGATCTGAGGATTGCAGTTCAAATCCAGCACGAATAGGAAATAAATATTCTGAGGCACTTATTTCCAATTAACCACCAGAAAACTGGAAGTGTCACTGCAGCTCAAGAAGTAGAGTGCTAGCCTTGAGCTGAAAAACGGAGAGACATTGCCCAGGCCCAGACTTCAAGCACCGCCACGATCATCAGAAAGAAAGAAAGAAAGAAAGAAAGAAAGAAAGAAAGAAAGAAAGAAAGAAAGAAAGAAAGAAAGAAAGAAAGAAAGAAAGAAAGAAAGAAAGGAAGGAAGAAAGAAAGAAAGAAAGAAAGAAAGAAAGAAAGAAAGAAAGAAAGAAAGAAAGAAAGAAAGAAAGAAAGAAAGAAAGGAAGGAAGAAAGAAAGGAAGGAAGAAAGAAGGAAGGAAGGAAGGAAGGACAGAAAGAAAGAAAGAAAGAAAGAAAGAGAGAAAGAAAGAAAGAAAGAAAGAAAGAAAGAAAGAAAGAAAGAAAGAAAGAAAGAAAGAAAGAAAGAAAGAAAGAAAGAAAAAAAGAAAGAAAGAAAGAAAAAGAAATGAGTTTTTGGTCACCAGTTTATTACTAGTATAATTCGTGCTATCTCAACATAGACTTTTTTTCCAGTTAAATCCATGCTCTTATATCTAACTTGCTTGGGAACCAGAATTATTCTTCCAGTCTATGTTTTACAATTTTGCATGATTAGCAACCATGATTTAGAGATAGAAGATGAAAGAGTGGACTTTTCCTTCATGTTCCACTTAGTATTAATCCGTTCTCTATGTCACTCCCATAGATCTACATAGTGACTGGCTTTATTGGTTCAATGTTGTCCTATTTGCAGAGTCTTCTATAGTAAATTGAACAATTATACTTAAGCACAGAACTTTTCTTTCTCCTATTATTCCTATTTTTCTTCTCCTGTTAACTTATCTACACTTGGGAAATAATGCACAACACACACACTCACAAAAAATAAACTTTTCTGAGAATCTTCTTCCCAGTTAAATTTAATTTACAGAGCACTTTTGAAATTTGAACTTAATGTACTCTGGATAATGGTTTCTTTCATGTTTTTATTGTGAAAATAGTGTACAGAGGGGTTAGCGTTACATAAGTAAGGTAATGAGTACATTTCTATTGAGCTTTGTTACATCCTCTTGTTTTTCCTGTGGTATCCCTTCCCTCTTCATCTACACAATTCCCCCTCCACTCCCCAAATTGTAAAGTTCATTTTCTACATAGTGTCTTGTTCATCTGATTGTTCCTATAAGTCATCCTGTATCTTTCTTTCAGCATTTTATTTCCCTTCCCCTCCCCACATTAGAAAAATGTATATACAAGATGCAGGGCACTTACCTCAAATCCAATGAAAACAGGTGTTATACCATGGGAGACATAAAAGAGAAACCAAAAAAAATAACATAGGACATTTTAGATACATTAAAAACAATAGCAAAAAGGAAAAAAAAACAAATTGTGTCCCTATCTTGGGGTTCATTTCACTTAACATCTTCTTTTATGGCCATATATACATGGATAGTGTTTTTATAAGCCATTTAAATTTTATATGTTGTATTTACTAAGTTGTCTCTGAAACTCGTGTTACCTCATGTCCAAAGATGTCTTTGTGCTATTTCAATGAAGCCAGAAAACATTTAGTTTACCTCGAGCAATGCCATAGATTGTTCCTGGAAGTAAGTGGCAGGAACTGTCACTGTAAGTGGAAACTGATCCCAAGAGAGGAATTGAACATAGAGAAATGACAAAGTGCAAGTTAATTTGTGTGTTCCTTTTTACTGTACAAGAAAAGAATCTAAGGATTGGAGGAAATTCTGTGCCTGACTTTTTCATGTGTGTTCATTACTCATATACAACTTGTCTCTAAACTTCTAGTTGAGAATATTACAAAAGGAATCAACATGCCATTTGAATACCAGCATAAAACACAAGCCATTTGAATACCAGCATAAAACACAAGGAAATAACATTGTTTTTAAAAGATAATGAGTACAATTCTTATCAAGCATTGTAGCCTCCTCCTTTGTTTACACTTCCCATCCGTTCCCAGCCTCCCCCGCCCCCCCAAACCAAAGTTGTCAAGTTCGTTTTCGACATGACAACTTGTACTTTTCATTGTTGCAAGGGGTCCACCTGTATCCTTATTTAAACGACTTGTTTTTCCCTTCCCCTCCACAAATTATACCGACATCAAATAATTGTAACCCCTCTGCACAGTATTTTCACAATAAAAATATTTTAAAAAATAAGTAAGGAAAAAAAAAGTGTTCTACTGTAAAGTGCTCTACTACAGGGAGGTTTTAATGTGCCTTATGCATGGATATTTCACTACTGAGATGTTTCTCTTGTTGAATGAGTCAGTTATCAATTCCTTTAGTCTTGTCCTGAGTTCTCCATCACAATAAGGATTACAAAAAAGCAGCATTCAGTGAGTATGATCAGCAAAAGAGCCTCTTCTCAAACCAGTGCTTTAAGGATGGTCCCAAAGTAATATGTGAGTTTTTTTCCTTGTTTGTTTGTTTGTTTGTTTAGTTTGTGCTGATTCTCGCTCTTGAACTCACAGGCTGGACTATGTCCCTGAACAATTGTCTTTCCTGTCCAACTTCCCCGAAAGCTAGTAATCTACTGCCTGAGCCAAAACTTCACTTCTGGCTTTTTTTGGTGTTTAATTACAGATAAGAGTATAACAGACTCTCCTGCCTGGGTGGCTTTGAAATGAAAAAGTAAGAAAGCCAAGTGACATCAATTGTATTAAGATTTCTGTTTTGAACCAAGAAATACTAGATGAAGTTTATTATAAAGTTAATATTGGACAATTTTTAAAGGAAGAGAATATGCCCATCAAAGATGCCATAACGTAAATAACTCCACAAAAGTAGGTGCACTGAATCATTTTGGAATTATTTTTCTGCTTGGGAACATAACTCTTGACTTCATAGTTCCTTTTGGGGAAACTTAAAATAATATTTGCATTTTTTTGGCCAGGGGGCTTGAAATCTGATCCTGAGTACTGTCCCTCAGCTCTTCAGCTGCAGGTGAGCACTCTACCACTTTAGGTACAGCACTACTTCCAGGATTCTGGTGGTTATTGGAAGATAAGAGTCTCATGTACTTTCCTGATCAGGCTTGCTTTGGACTGCAATCCTCTGGTCTCAACCTCCTTGAGTAGCTAGGATTGTAGGCGTCAGCCACCAGCACCTGGCTCATATTTGTATTTATGTGCACTTCATGACACTATGTAGACAAAAAAATGGAAATTTGAATCAAATGCTGACATTGTAGCTGTTCAGAAAAATTGAGGTAGCAATAAATATGTCCTCCTTTTCCATGTTGTTACATTAATGAATCATGAGCAATGGGACCCTTACATTAGTACCCGCTGCCATCTGTTTAGGTGTGTTTAGTATCAGGAAATGCTCATAGAGAAATATAGAAAGACTGAGATCTTTAGAAAGCAAAGGAGATCAGGTATGAAAGAACAGCATAGAAGGAGATACAACTTATCACTCAGAGATTAAGAACTAGCCAACGAGATTTAGCATGCTAAAGGCAATGAGGAATAAGCCTACTTGATAACTAGTTCTTCAATAACCAAAAATGGTTCCCTAGAACAGTTGCTGGTATAACTTAGTAATTATTATCATTTATTCCTTCCATCTGGAGTTATTCCTTCTCTTCTGTCACAATTGTTAATTAGCCCCTGCTTTTTTGGTGCCATGAATGTCCAAAAAGATTTCTAAATCTCACTTAGACTACCCTTCTCTTTGTGATTAGCAGTGACCACACAAAATCCTGGAAACTTTGAATTTCCAGAATTAATTTTTACCTGATATCTAAGCACACTCCTGGCATTAATAGCCATGACTTATTAACAAAACTTTTTTTTTTCAACACAGTATTCTAATATAGATAAACTACATGAATTAAGGACTATTGTCACGTATCAGCATGGAAGGAGCAATTATATTTTCCAAATACGGGTTCTTTATTTTGCATTTACTAACTAAATGTATTTTTTTCCAGTCCTGGAACTTGAAGTGAGGGCCAGGGGTCTGTTACTGAGGAGTTTTTGTTTTGTTTTGGATTTTTTTGCTCAAGGGTAGCACTCTACCCCTTGAGGCACAGCACCATTTACAGTTTGTCTTTTTCTATTTATTTGGTACTAAAGAATTGATCCCAGGTATTCATTCATGCTAGGCAATAACTGTACAATGAAGTCACATTTTCAGAGACCTAAATGACTTTCTTAAGATGGCATTAATATTTCATTCCATTACTATGTATTATAATTTCGGCCAAGTGGTAGAGAAGAAGTGGAAACAATACTAAGTCCAGTAAGGCTGACATTCCCATCACATCACTAAGGAAATACACTCTTAAAACCTGCAGGACTGATAGGGCTGTTACATGTGACATTATTATGTAAAACACTCTTAACAGTCATCTCCGACATCCATAATTTTCTGCTTCCACTTTCATGGTCAAGCTCCAAATATCTAAGCCTTTTTATTCATTGGATGTGTTTCTAGGAAGGAAGAAGGAGGATGTGGAAGGTGATGGTTGAAAAATATGTATAATGGTTCCCTGACCACATTTTTTGCATTTTTAAAAAGTGCTACTGATGAGCTCCCATTTACATCTAATTGACTATGCTATTTGCACAAGATTCAGATAAATGAAGGCATTTATTCTGGTGGATAGTCACATATATTAACAAAATCCATTTCTGGGAAAAAATGATACTAAGTAACAAAGTATAAAGTATTGTCTTTAAAATGGTTTCTTCTAGCAGAACAAAATGTAGTATTGAAATGATTACTCCAGCTTTCTATGAGATGTTATGGTGTCTCAGTATCAAAATGTTCTCTAATTCCTGTAACATCCGAGCATTAAAGACATGATTTGAAGATCTCAGTAGTTTTAGAAACAAAGATACATAATAACTTCCTTCTTGCAGAGACATGTGATAGCAAGTATGATTGACTGTATTATAGTTCTCATTTTTTTCCCTCTTCATCACAAGTGTTGCATATTTTGGCATACTACCCTATGTCATGAATCAGCTCCCTGTAGTTCAGATTTAACTCTACTCTGCAATGTCAAGATGGGTCATGTGAGCTACTTCAGTTTACAAAAGTGAACCAGAGATGGCGACAGGCTATTTCTAGGGGATTTCTGTCCCATTCTCTGTGTCTAACAGCTGACTTGTTTTCCCTTCAATATAAAAATAGCATATTTCCAGAGGTAATCTTCCTTCAGCTTATATACTGGAGGAATATACCATGTGAAATTGAGTCAAAAGTCAAATACAGCCACATACATATAAGACAGC
>NW_027205504.1:762500-1015000 GCF_024711535.1 Dipodomys merriami | reverse complement strand
AATAAAATAAAATTAAAAAAAAAAGAGTCTCAAAAAAAAAGTTTCTAGCCATGTGAGGACACAGCAACAAAGGAGCACATGAAAGCCCTGGTGACGCTGACCTCTCAGCACATTGAATTTTCTAGGTTCTAGGTCTTGTCCTTCAAAATTTCCATTGATTACAATTAATTTTCTCAAAGCTATTGGGACCTGGTCTTAAGGAGTTTTGTTATAGCATCACAATAGAATTGAAATAGCAGTTATACCTCTTTCTCTAAAGGAAGATAGATGGATTTGGCAGTAGGAGAGTTCAAGCTGAGGAACTCCACTTTTCTAGGCAGGGGTTCTACCACATATGTCCCCTACTCCAGCCCTTGTTCATCACTTTGAACATATCAACACACTGTCTTACGTATTTCAAGAATTCTGATGTAAACTATCTGATAAGAAACTATCACGGGAAATGATGATGCTCTCTTATCTCTCACTCCTATAGATGTTAATAACTCGTTTCATGGAGATGTATGGTATAGGGCATTTTGTTAAGGTATCAGATGATTCTGAAGCGATACCACTAATCTCTTGACATCAGTCATTCTAGATTTAAAGAAAAAGACATTGAATATCTTGAGTAAATTGATGAAGTCTTTAAAAGCCAAAAGTTGGAGCAGCTTTTCAGATTATGGATGCCATGAAGTATCCTACTGGATTTACTGGATTTAATTTATAAGTGAAAAAAAAGCCACTTCCATGACCCACCTAAGTATAAAAATTTCTTTATCTTAGTTTCCTTGAATTTTAATGTAAATTACAAAAGTGCCAATTTATTGACTTTGTAAGGGGACTCAGCATTACATAATTAAATAATTGACAAAATTCACTGAGTTCAATAGAGAACATGCTTAATTAATGTTAAAGTAGTAATGTATTGCCATTAATACACAGATGTCTATTAGTAAGTAATGAAAAGGAAAACAAGTATTTCTACATGGAATTCATCCTGGCAATAGTCAATTTACAGTAGGCTGATGCTACCTGCCTTCTTTCAACTATATGCTATTGTTGAGTGTGATATTGTTTTAGTTCTACTCAAGAGCTATGGGGCTGATCTTGGGTTCCATTAAGAAAACACCAAAGGGCATACTGGTATTACAACCTTTTAAAGACCAGAAATTATCTAACATATGGTGTCAGCAATAGATCAAGTCCACCATTGCAACAATGAGATGTACACGCAGTTATGTCAAAAACGAACTTTACAACTTTGGTGCGGAGAGTGGGCAGGGAGGATTGGGGGTGGAGGATGGGAGGGATGGGAAGGGGAAACAAAGGAGGAGCCTACAATGCTTGGTAAGAAATGGATTCATTATCTTGCCCATGTAATTGTAATCCCTCTGTACAGTATTTTCACAATAAAAATAAATAAAGTCCATAACACATAAGGACATTTATATTATTTTAAGCAGTTGTGCAAGGGGATTATAATTCAACAAATAGGGTCACCTCATATGCCTAACTACATCTTTGAATTTTCTCTTTATTGTCAAGTTAAAGAATATGAATCCATTTTAGTGAAAATTTCCAATTAGACTCTTTTTCATGTGCCCCCTGCTCCTAGAAATACATAGGAATTCACTTTGTTTTTAGATTGTTGTCACAAGTTCCAAGATCTGCACATATGATGAATGGAAGCCACTGGTTGGTGTATGTTTGGCTCCTGCACATGGCCAGGGTTCTATCAAGAGCAGATATGCGGACATGGATAGTACTCAAGAACAAATTATTTGGGAGCAACACTAGAACCTTGAAGCCACCAAGGACAGAAGGCATTTACTGATGCCCTTGCATTTCATGAAACACTGCCATGGCAGCAGCAGTGGCTTCACTCTGTGTACCTCGCATCCCTATGGAAACCTTGGCAGCATTTCTCCAGGCTCAAGACCAAAAGAGCCAGAGGGTTCATGCCAAACTGTGATTGGTCCATTACAGCCATTGTGAGTGTTCTCTGCAGTCCATTACATTACTAGGAGTTCCTGGTGACCTGGTGGACTCAAGGCTACGTTGAAAATTTTGAGTGTTTTTTTTTATTATTATTGGTGGAGGGGAACTATGTTTTGTTTGGGTTTGAGTATTTCTTTTGGGTATGGCTCTGGGTTTTTTATTTTCTTAGCTAAGTTTAAGTAGATTTACTTTTTGCCATCCTAGCAGAAAGATGGGAGAATACAGTGAATTATTCTCAAGCTCTTCAGAGAAGGAGATTTTCACTGAAAAGACAGTATGAAGGAGATCATTGGCTAGGGCAGGAGGAGATTTTTCCTGAACAGTACAATGTGAAGGAGGAGATCATTGTCTATGGTATACGTGAAATTGGCCTAGCACCACCTCATAGACACTAAGGTGCTAATGAAAGTAATCCTGAAGGGAGAGTTCAACAATTGTCAAATAAAAAATGAGATAAACTTGCCGAGAAGGTGGCTCAGTGGTAGATGTTTGTCTTGAATGCATGAGGCACTGGATTCGATTCCGCAGCACCACATAAACAGAGAAAGCAGGAAGTGGTGCTTTGGCTCAAGTGGCAGAGCACTAGCCATAAGCTGAAGAGCTCAGCAACAGTGCCCAGGCCCAGAGTTAAAGCCCCAGCACCCATAAAAAATAAAAAATGAGATGGACATTATTAATATTTTCCATCACCACACATGATCAGGTCATACCAGGTGAGGCAGAAGAATGATCATCAATACCTGGCAGTGGAACTGGCCAACCAGAAACCTCCTGAGATAAATACGAATATCATAACACCTACGCAAGAATGAAGTCAGAAGATTGTTCAGATTGTGAAGACTGTGAGGGTTGGTTCCATATCTTAACTATGGTAAATAATGCTGTGATATACATAGTTGTGCTGGTAGCTTTCGTATGGTCTTGTTTGTGAAAATTTGGGTAAATGCCCAAAAGTGGGATTGCTGGGTCATAGGGGAGCTCTATGTGGAGTCTTTTGAGGAACTTCCATATTGCTTTTGAAAGTGGTTGAACAAGTTTACACTCTGACCAACAAAGCAGTAGGGTTCTGTGTGGGCCACATCCCCTGCAGCATCTGTTGTTATTAGATTTCTTATGTATAGCCATTTTAATGGGGGTAAGTTGGAATCTCATTGTTGTTTTGATTTGCATTTCTTTTATGGCTAGAGAAGTTGAGCATTTCTTCATGTGTCTATTGGCCATCCTTTTATCCTCTTCAGAGAAGTTTCTAAGTCTTTAGCCCACTTATTTATTGGGCGGTTGTTGCTTTGAGGATTTCTTGATAGGGAATTTATTTTTGGGGGGTTCCACCACATTTTAGGTATGAGAAACTTGTCTGTTGTATGGCTAAAGAAGATCTTCTTCTAATCCGTAGACTTTCAATGGTTTTTGCTAGGTATGTCCATTGCCAGGCAGAAGCTCTGCACTTTCATGCAATACCATTTGCCCAAACTTTCTTTGATTTGTTGTGCTTCTAGGTCTCTATTAAGAAAATTTGGGCCTGTGCCAAGGAGACCTAGGGTTTCTTCTATTCCTTCCAATGATGATTTTAGGGTGTATGTTTTGACTCTGAGGTTGACAATTAATTTTGTATGCAAAAACTTGTTTTTTTCCCATCTTTTTTGTTCATAGGAGTTTCTGTATAATGTGTAAACAGACTGCTCTACAAGGTATCTTTCCAGGTCATACAGTAGTTTTTACATGACTCTATGTAAGTATTATGTAATGACATAGTGCTTTATAATGACTTACCTACATACATTTCTTAATGTTAATTAAGTTCCATGAAGAATGCCAAATCTCCATTTTGTGCCAGTCTCCATCCTTGACCTCCCTATTGTCTAGCAGTTTATATCACATTCAGCATAACAGAAGCTGGCACATGGAACAGACAAGGACTCGATCGATCCTGGCTGTGAGATGTCCTCAAACACAGCAAAGATCAGAATCAATGAGCTCGGAGCAGTTGTCCAAGGTGCCGAGTTGTATGAATGTCCTTGGCTTCCAATGGTCTCACCTTCGTCTGTCAGAAGCCTGTTGATGGTCTGCCACCATCAAAGCTCACACTGAAGCTTAACTACTCAATGTAACAGTGTTAGGAGGTGGAACCTTAAAAATGGTTTCAGTCATATATGGATTAATGTCATCAACTTTCAAGGGACTAACATTATCACTGTTAACAGTGTTTGAAAGCAACCTATGCCCCTTACTCCCTGTCATTCTAGCACATGCCATGATGCCAACATCCTCTGTGATATGATGCACCTAGGGGGCCTTCTCCAATGTGCTACGATGCCATATTTAAGCTTTCCAGTCACTACTATTGTGATTGAAATAGACATTTTATTCTTTATGAAGAATACAGCTTCAAGGATTTTTTTAAACCATGACAAAATAGACTGAGATGCTATTCTTTTAGTCTTTTTTATGGAACTCAGGATTAAACTAAGGGTCTTACACTTACTAGGAAGATATGTTACCATTTGAGCCTGCATGCCCCCAACACTTTTTCTTTCTTTTTCAGTTTGCTTTTCACATAGGATCTTGTGCTAACTTCACTCAAGCTACCCTTAGTACCCAATCCTACTATATTTCTACAACTCAATATCTGGGATTACCGGCCTGTGACACCACAGTTTTCTCCTTAGTATGTAATATTCTTTTGGGGAAAGAGATACAGAACCCTGAGATGCTTATGTGGGTTTCTGTGTGCTACTCTGTGTGTGTGTGTTTGTGTGTGTGTGTGTGTGTGTGTGTGTGTGTGTGTGTGTGTGTGTGTGTGTGTGTGTGTGTTAATGGAAACTGTTCTTGGTACTGAGGGTGAATCTTCCTGAAGAATCTGTATTCTTAATTCCTTTCGCTGAAAATGAAATGCTTCTCTGCATGCTAGTGGCTCACAAATGTAATCCTAGCTCTTCAGAATGCTGAGATTTGCGGATAATATTGGTAAGCCAGTTGAGCCAGGAAAAGTCCATGACAGTCTTTTCTCCATTTAATCACCAAAAAAAGTCAGAAGTGAAGCTGTGGCTTAAGTAATATAGTAATATTCTTGAGGGAAAAAATAGGAATAGCACATAAGCTCTGATCAAGACTCAGCACCCATACAAAATCTCCAGATAGCACTTATGCTATTACAGTGAATTCTTGTGCTATTGCAAGTCACAATTATGTCTAATGGATTATCTCCACAGGACAGTTGCAGTAAAAAAAAATATTGTATTACGTCATAAGATATGTTCTTTCTGGACGATCGTTATGCCCCATTTTTCTCTCTGGAATGATGTCTTGATTATGAAATGGATGACAAATTCAATGAGGAATTTGGTCTCTGGATCCCTCCCTCATCCATTATTGACATGTTCTCTCCTTTTATTTTTTGGCAGTGCTGGGGCGTGAACTCAGGCTGGGCACTGTCATTTAACTTCTTTTTTGCACAAAGTTAACACACTATGACTCGAGCCACAGCACCACTTCTGGATTTTTCTGTTTATGTGCTACTGAATAATTGAATCCAGGGCTTCATGCATGCTAGGAAAGCACTCTACCACTAAACCACATTCCCAGCTACGTGTTCGTGTTCTCTTTTTAAAATATGTCTAATAAGTTTACCTCTGTCCCATCTCTGAAGCCACTGCCACTGCTCTTGAATATATTCTCAATTTAACTAATAACTGCCTTTCATTCCCTATAATTACCGAATTATTTTCCACTCCACACAAGGAACTATCCTTCATTTTCTTAAATTTCACACTTCATTGGCTAAAATCAAACAATAACTCACCATTACCAGTATATGAAATTGAGGACACTTAGAATATTAAATAACTTTTTCCACTTTTTTCTTTCTTTTTCTTTTTTTCCTGCCATTAGGCTTGAACTCTGGGCCTGGGTGAAGTCCTTCAGCTCAAGGCGAGTGCTCTACCATTTGTGCCACAGTGCCACTTCCAGTTTTCTGAGTGGTTTATTGGAGATAATAGTCTCAACGTTTCCTGCCCAGCCTGGCTTTTAACTGGGGTCCTCATATTTCATCCTCCAGAGTAGCAAGGATTATAGGAATAAGCCACCAATGCCCAGCAAATAAATAGCCTTTAATGTGTATCAGATGATACACAACAACTCAGACCCTTGGGAAGTCTTTTATCTTCCAGTCTGGGCCGGATCTAACCCCACAATATGCTCTGGTAAATAAAATGAAAGAGAGTCTACAAATGTAATTAGTTCCAACAAGAGTTGAATATTAGTTGCTTCCAAGGAGTGAGTGCAAATTAAGGCCTTTCTAAAAGTCAGTGACACCAACAGAATGAATCAAACAGTAAGGAGAATATGTTTGTCAAGAAAGTATGGGGATGTCTAGGAGGTGACAACAGTGGCTGTATGATAGGTGACCAGAAAGCAGAAACTACAGTCTCACAAACAGAGGATCTAAACCCTGCTAGGCATCCCTTAAGTTTGGAAGAAATCCCCACATTCCATGAGAGACTATAACTCCTGGTAGATACTGAGCATCTGCTATAGAGAAACCACACCCAAACTACCAGCCCAAACTTATATCCTACAATAGTTGGTATTAAGTGGGCAAATAAATAAATTTATGGTAATTTGCCACATAACATGAGAAAATAAATGCATCTATCAGAGTACTGGTGCCTGACACTTGCAATCCCATATACAGAGGAGGCTGAGATCTGAGGATCCAGATTTAAAGGGATCTCAAGCAGAAATATCTGTTATATTCATATTGCCAATAAATAGCAAAAACCTGGAAATGGTGCTATGGCTTAAGTAGTAAGGCACCATCCTTAAGGGAAAAGCTAAGTAAAACACAAGACCTAAGTTGAAACTCCAATACCAGCACATAAACACACACAAAGAAAAACACAAAAAAGAATAGAAAAATGAAAGCATTTGTTGAAGTCCACCTGGTATTTTCTCTACTCTATGTAAAAGTCTAACATCTCTCAAACTTCTTCCTTGTGCTTGAAGAAATTTATTAAAATTCTATAACACCACCCATAAAGATATCTAAGTACACAACTACACAATTGTGTTGGCCACACACTTTTCTATATATCATATTATAATTGTTACTCCCAACAAAGTACCTTTCCTACTAATTTAATCTAATTACTTTGCAGAAATTGGATTTGAATCTTGGTATTTCTCACAATACCTTAGGTGAAATTAAACTTAAATTTCTTAACTCATCAAAAGGGAAAACTTATTCTATATATCCAGGTCCATTCCTTTCTGTCACTTTTCCTACAAATGAAATTTTAATTGATTACACCACTTAAAAGTGTGCAATAACTGGTATGTCTGAGATAAACAGAAACTGTCAGACAAGTTGATGTTAGGCAAAATGAACCCCAAGATAGGGATTCAAATGTTTTTTTTTTTTCTTCTTTCTTGCAATTGTTTCCAACATATTGATATGGTGATTTCTTTATTGCTTTGTATGTACCTCCCTCAGGGTATAAACCCTGCTCTCACTGTATTTGATGTTGATATAAGTCGTGGAGGAGAAGAGAAAAAAACCTGTTTAAATAGGGTTAGAGGTGGACCCATTACAACAATGAGATGAACAAGACCTTATAACGAAAAATGAAATATACAACTTTGGCAGGGTGGGGGATGTTGGTGTTGGTAGGGGGGGTGTAGGGGTGGAGGGGTTGGAGAGGGGAAGGAGTTGTATGGGGAAACAAAGGAGGAGGCAAGAATGCTTGATAAGAAATGTATTCACTATTTGTAACCCCTCTGTATGGAATTTTCACAATAATTAAAAAAAAAGAAAAGAAAAGAAAAAAATCTTATATCCCAAATGAATACAAGACTCTGATTAAAATTTAAAAAATTAAAGTGTTTTCAATTTCTGCTTCATTTGGACAAAGTACTTAAAGATATATTTGGACTTCCATAAAGATATCATATCCAAAAATTCATCTATACCTTAGAAATAAATTCACTAAATTCCCATAGATGTTGCTCAATTCACTAAAGCAAAAGAACTATAAATTCTGACCTACATCTATAAATATCACATGACAATTTCTAGAACATTCCATTTTTCTCAGAACAATGAAGGCTACCATTAAACTCACTAATAGTGAGAGGAGAAAAAGAACAAGTTTGCGATGGCTGACATTTTACAAAGACTTATTCACATGTAGGTACACACAGAAAGCCCCACAATATTCAAGTTTACCTGGAAAAAGAGGAACTCACCCTACAGAGAGAAAAACCCTTGGCAGGAGGAAGATTGACTGAAGAATGACCTGAATGCATGTCTTCTCATGATTCCATCCATGTGCTTCATGGAGATTTCTCGGGGTCCCACTGCTCAATAAGGCAGACCTCCGTCATCCCAACAGAATCACAGGCAGCCTGGACTCAGGTAACAATCATTGCTTTGCTCTCCCTGTGGAAACATCACCAACTGAATGAAAAAGAAAGCAAAGTGGATTTGAGGGGCACATAAAGAGAACCACAGTGTTTTCTTTTGGGGAAAAAGAATACGTGTGTGTGTGTGGGGGGGGGGTGTCGGTGTGTGTGTGTGTGTGTTGGTACTGGTACTTAAACTCAGCACTAGGGAACTATCCTTGAGAAACTTCACATAACTACAATTTAGGTTCTTTTCTCAAGCCCAGTGCTGGACCACTTGAGCCACATTCCACTTTTGGTTTTTAATCATGAATTGAAGGCAAGAGCATCATGATCTTTCCTGACCAGGCTGGCTTTGAACCTTGATCGTCAGATGTCAGCCTCCTGAGTAGCCAGAATTATAGGAATGAGCTCTCAATGTTGGCATTAGTGACAGACCAACGTACTGATTTCAAGCCACAATACCAGCACAAAAACCAAAACCAAAATCAAAATTCGTAGCCTATAAATATACTAATTGCATATTAAACCAATATAATGAAATGTGAAGAAATATGAAGGACATAAGACAATGATTACCATTATTAGTTTATCTGATTTAAAAAATCTAAAATTACTTTCCTAATATGTAAAATTGACTACAGAAGACTCTTGGTTACCAAATGAGATAGCTGTTGAGGACAAACTGAAAATGCTCAGGAAAACAAAGAATTTTAGAATTCAGTAATTACTATACAGAAAATATACCTGAACATCTGTAGTTTGAAATTGTTTCAAGTAGGCTACAGTAATGACACAAAAAGTATTGTTCTCATTAATTCTCCTCATTAAAACAGGTCTACTTTATTCTCTTTATCTAGGAATGCTCTGAATATTTGATTCACTTTTCCCAAAATGACATTAAAGAGACTCAGTCTTTCAACAACTCCAAATTTTGTATCTTAGCACTTCAATGAACTATATCAGGTATCTTGTTTGGGTTGGGAATATTATAACTACTTTTAATTTGTTCTTTTACCTTTGATGCTGGGAGGGCAGGGTGTATTTTCACAAAAGAGGACAGAGAAACACTAAGAACATCACCTGATTTAAATGTAAGTGGCTAACTTACACTGGAGGCTGAGAGCTGAGGATCATGGTTGAAAACCAGCTCAAGCAGGAAAAAGAGAGACTCTTATCTCCAAATGAAAACCAAAAAGCTGGAAGATGTGGCTCAAGTGGGAGGGTGCTAACCTTGAGCAAGAAAAACAAAAGGGAAGTGGGCACAGAGGACAGCACCTAGGGCCAACCTTCAAACTCAAAGACCATCACACAAATACACAAATAAATCTGACAACAATTCAGATGAACATGATCTGAACTGCCTAATGGGAAGTGTGCATGAGAATTTAAAAATATTTCTTTTTTTATTAAGTCATTTTTATTGTGAAAATAACATACAGAGGGGTTACAATTACATGAGCAAAGTAATGAGTACATTTCTTATCAAGCATTGTTGTCTCCTCCTTTGTTTCCCCTTACCATCCCTGCCCTCCCATCTCCCCCCTCTCCCCTCCTCTCAGCCCCCGCCAAATTTGTAAAGTTAGTTTTTTGACATAGCATCTTGTACTTCTCATTGTTGCAATGGCTCCACCTATATCCTTATTTAAACAATTTGTTCCTATTTTAAGAAATACATTAGCATTTTCAATCATGGTTGAAATTTTACATGGTTGCCAAGTGTTGGTGGCTCACGCCTGTAATCCAAGCTACTCATGAGGCTGAGATATGAGATTGCGATGCAAATCCAGCCCATGAGGGAAAGTCCATGAGACTCTTATCAACTGAAAACTGGGAGTGGCAATGTGGATCAAGCAGTAGAGTGCCAGTCTTGGGCTGAATCACTGAAGGACAACATCTAGGCCCAGAGTTCAATCATCATGACCAAAATTATATTTTTGCGTGGTCAAAACACAGGTAAAAATTCTGGGAATATATTGGCTGGCATACTACATTCTGCCTTAAGCAAAACAATTTTGTGATTGAATTTGGAAACCCTATTAGAAGCTCATTTTTGCCATAGCATCATTTTGGTTCAAGTTAACGTGTTTGACCTAAGAAAGGAAGCTTTGTGGTCAATATATGAAATTTTATCTTCAATTACCACTGCAATTGAACTGATCACTTTTCTGGTGAAGTTCTTCACATCACTCAAAGTTAAAGTTGTCTGGGATGACAGATATATTCACTCAAAACCTTTGAACAAATCTAAGTAGTCAGATTGTGCATGGTGGATATTGCTAGTATGGAATGTAGCATGCTAAATGGAAAAGAAGGAACCTGATGGGAGCTTCAGACCACAGCAACTCACTTGGGTTGAACTCCTGTGTCTGATGAGTTGATATTGAAGGCATCACCACTTAGTTTCCAAGGTAATGCTATAGGACAAGACCTTCCCTTCAACAGCTATATAGTGATGGAAAGCCTGTCTTATCAGTTTATATCAACATATCTGTTTGTAGATTATGACTATATTTAACGAGATTATTCAAACCCTAAAAATCTGAAACATTCCAATACACTGGAATAAAATTTTCTTTCCATCCTACATTCAGATGTAGGAAGAATTTAAGAAGATATTCTGGGGCTGGGTTATAGTTCACTGAGAGTACTTAACTAGCAAATGAAACGTCCTGGGTTCAATTCTCATTAACACAAAAGAAGGGACAAAATCAGATAGGAGGCAAAGCCCAGAAAGTGGAAAGTAATTCAAGTAAAACTCCTGAAACAATGACCAACTCTCCTGGTAAGTGTCAGGAAAAGTAGAATAAGAAAGGCCACTGCCGACACCTGCTACAGCTACAAAGTGTGTTAGACCCGGACCAATCAAACCTCGGCAATCAAATCTGAAAAAACAAAACCATAAAGGCTGTGGTTTACTTCAGGGTATTGAGGGAGCAGGGAGAGAGAATGGGGAAAAGAAAGACTGGTAATGCCAGCGGCAACATAGGTAACATGGTCAGTGACATTATCTTGTGTATAACTTGGCGAGATGCACATGGGACACTGGAGCAATTACATTGACACACAGCTGCTGAACCAGTTAAAATAAGCCTTCTCAAGCTTACACCACAGTTGATGGACATATATATTCACTCAGAATGTATATATGAATATATGCACATAGTCCATATGTGCACACAACTCAGATCCAAAAATAGGAAGAACTTAGGATCACAGAGCATAAACAGTTCAACATGAACAATGAGTTGGTCGCAGCTAATACATCAGAACGCAGATTCTTTACCTCCCTTCCTTGCATTCTTTGGATATGATTATGATGTATATAGCTTGGAAGTGAACTTAAGATAACTTGTGCTGAGTAGAGGAGCCTTATATTTTTATTATGGCAGCTTGCTATTTTTATAACATGGTAATTGGATTGAACACAATCAAAGTACCATAGTAATTGATCTCCCCTTGCTGGATGAATGAGCAAATGATTAAGTATTAATGACAACATCCTTGAACATAAAAACCTGGCTGCTTTGACATATCTCTCCATGGAGCTCTCACCATTCAAAAATAACAGATTTGGTAAAATATTGTTAGGTTGAGTTTTACTTTCCTTCATTCAGTCATCTTTGTATGTATCCAGTGGTTGTGGGATGTGCTTTTGTTTTGTTGTTTGGATTTTTTCCCTGTCCTGCTCCTGATTTATAGCTGAAGTTCATTAAGAAATTAAGTTCTTAGAAATGTCCCACTGATGGAACAATATATTCATGTGAATGCACATAAAAATCCGCAAAACCCTTAATCCTCCTATTAGTTCCTACAGGGAGAAGGCTGGTGGGGACATACTTGCATTGAATGGGGGCATCTGGACATGGTACCTGCACCTGGGCTGACAGGGACCAGGAAGATGAAGGTCTAGGAGGCCCTTGGGAAGGGAATTTTTGTAGGCCCTAGAAGCTGTGTTCAAGCCCCAGTACTGGAACAACAAAGAGGTAAAGAAAGGGAAGGGAAAAACAGAAAAGAAAAGGAAAAAGAAAGATCTATCACTTGAGTGCATTCTCTTTATTAACTATGCTTCATGGGTATGAGTGATAAGAATCTGATACCCCAGATGTGGCCCATCTACCAACCTGTCTTCACTATAAACCTCTTCCCAGTGCCCAGAGAGTTTTGCCCCTGTCAGATGAATAGTTAGATGGAGTTTCTTTCCTTTAATCTAGATTGTGGGGCATGGGGACTCTACCCGGCTTGGCTTACCCCCAACAGAGCACAGATGAGCATAGCACACAACACATGGAGAGAGCCATACTGGAAAGCCTTGTTTTCAGTTAAGCGGGCCCAATCTCTTTTCTTGTTCCCCTATCCACTCCTCCACTCTCTTAGGTTCCCTGTCCATTACCTCCCTGCCCCATCATACATCCTCCTGCCCAGACCCACTGTCCCATCACCACCCCATGTTTCCCCAGCCCAGCACCTTGCTATGTGCTCTACTCTGCCTTTTTGGATCAGTCCCCTTCTTGAGTCCAGGCATCCATCAGGGCTCCACTCATTCTCCTGACCCACCCCCTCTCACAACCACAACGTTTACCTCTATCCCCACCTTTACAGACCCACCCCTTCAGGCTCCACTGTTTTCCCCTCAGTGCCTGGCCCCACCCCTCCACATGGAAACACATGCGTGGGAGGGGGAATGTGTGCATGCCCAGCACTCCTTATATAATGCCAGGTGCCAGAATGTTCCTAACATGAGCTATGACTGCTGCAGAGAAGGAAGACCCAGGTTAGAGTCTGCCCCTTCTCCCTGCCTGGCTAAGGCCTGGACAGCCCCAGGGCTCTCTTGTTTGCCTGAGTTCACTGGCGGTTGCGAGGCTGGAGATGCAGACCTCGCCTCCATCTCCACAACCAGTGCTGCACCTTCCTGAGGGATCTTCGGCTTCACTGAGTGGACCTCCATCTTTCTGCTCAGTGTGGGCCCAGCTGCAGGCTTCATTCAATGATGATCCCAATTTGATGTGAGATAGCCCCCCTTCCTAAACACCTTTCTTTTCCATTTTCTTCTCTGCTCACCTGTGGAAGTCTCCCATCTCATCCCGGTTTCAACTGAAATGTACCCATCCCCTCATCCTTGGTCCCAAAATCCCCTGTCAGGCTCTCCATTCCAGCACCACCCTGCCCACACTCACCGCATGTCCCTCACCACATGGGCCACATCTATTCCATTACCTGGACTTCCAGTGCCCTACAATCCTTCATTGGGTTAAGGATGTGTGGACCCAGCTGCCAAAGACAACCCTAAAAGAGACAGTTTCAAGGTAATGGGGCCCCAGTCCCCTCAATCTCTCCTCTCCACCCGCATTCGTCTGAACCTCACCCTTAACCCTGCCCCACCCCTTTTAGTGTAGGAAGATTCGTGAGTGAGGGGATGAACCTCTTCCATAGATGGAACATAGGGGCTTAGAGTTCATCCCCATTCCCTCCTGGTCATGGCCTCAGTAGTCACAGTTGCTATGAAGCAATTGCTGGAGAGATTGGAGCTGAGAAAGCTATCACCTCTCCCTACTGGTGCTGCATCTGTTTCAGGGAAATGGTCCCCTACTGCCTCTTAGGCTTCACCAGCCAGCCGACCTCCATTTTCAAGGTGACTTGGAGTTAATTATGGGGGAGCCATCTCCAAAGACCCAGATTCAATGTATGTGAGCCTCTCTCTTCTTGCCCTCCCTCCATTGCCCTCTTGTGCATTCTCTCCTCTGCCCCCCACCAGGAGCCATCCCTGGAACAGAGCTCTTAAATGTTAAGCTGAACCCCTCTTTTTATTCCCCTTTCTGTTGCTAGGTTCTCTGCTGGTGTCTCCTTCCTCACTACTCTCTTGCCCTTCTGCACCCCCACCCCATACTTCCCCTTCCCACAACCAATTGTTTCCCCTGCCCACCCCAAACCATGCTTCACCACCCCAGTGCTTCATCTACCCTTTGCTTCTGCCACTCAATCCCCCATTCCTTGCTTCCCCTGCCACCCATTCCTACCCATCCCCTATCCCAGCCCCACCTGTGTGAGGATGTCCGTGGAAATGCACATAGGTAGGTAATGCAATTGGACTCAACCAAGCAACACAGACACTAGAGAAGGGAAGCAGGGAATCAGAGTTTTCACTGTCCATCATTCCACCTATGGCCTTATAGCACGCTTGGTTGCTCAGTTCCCCCACATCTGTGGGTACTGGAGCTAATGTTGCTGCCTCTTCATCGTTACGAGGGGGACCTCCACTTTCCTGGTCAGTTTGTGCCCATCAACAGGAGCAATCCCTGCATAGCCCTGAATAGAGGTAAGTGGGGCCTAACTCCTCCCAGCTGGTCTCCCTCTCTCTGCCCACCATTATCCCCACTTATCTCTTTCCCTAGGGCCTCACTCATCTCTCCCCTCTTCCCATCCACCTCCTGGCTCAGACCCTCCTGTGGGAATACTTGTTTGGGTGAGGGGATGTGCTTGTGTTCACATACAACACACAGAAATGGTGCCAGACTGGTCTGAATCCAGTTGTGGTGGACACAGAGAATGAAGGCCCTGGCTCAGAGTTTGCCCCACATCTGCTCCCAGCTATGGCTTGTAGAGCTTCAGGGTTCCTTGTGTTCCCCATGTCCACTGGCATTTATGGGGCTGGACTTGCAGCCCTTGACTCCCTCTCAACCAGTGTTATGCCTATCAAAGCCACTGGGGGATCCTGATGGATCTTCAGCTTCACCACATGAACTTCCTGCTCAAAGTGGTCCCAGCTCTGGGAGCTATCCTCAGAGGACCCCACGAGGTAAGTGAGCCCCTGTCCTTTATTCCTTGCTTTTTCATATCTCCTCTGACCGCTGTGGGAGGCAATTCAGGACAGCCCTGTTTTGAGATAATTGGTCCCACCCCTTCTTCCCAGGCTTCTATACGATCTGCCAGGCCTCCCTTCCCCCAGGTTGAGCTGAACATGTGCTACAGCAGGTGCATAGCAGGGAATGAGGTCTACTCCACCTCCTCTCTTGGCTGTGGACTGTTTAGCAGGCTTATGGGACAAGAACTGGGGATGCTGCCACAATCACCAACCCGCTATACAGCTTCAAATGCTACAAGGAGGTTCTGCCCATGGACCTCTTCATCCTCACCTGGTACACTTCCACCTTTCTGGTCTGTGTCTTCTCAGGTGACAGTGCCATCCCACATACCCCCGTTTCGAGGTAAGTGGGCCAAGCCACCCCTACTTAGAAACTGATCGTTGGTAAAGGGTTATGCCCCTTTGTACACATTCACATGAACACACAGACATGATGCCAGATTGATTTAGAGGTGCTCTACAGGACCAAAAGAAGGGAGGCCAGATCTTGGAGTTTCTCCCCTCCCCCACTTGCCTTCTCCACCAACTATGGTCTGTGCAGTCCAAGGTTATAGGACTGGAACTGTGGATGCTACTGTCATCTCCAACCAACATTCCTCCTGCCCCCGTCTTGACATAAGTGGGTACCCTTCCACTCTACCATTGAGGGAAGAAATTGCTGGTGATGGATTCTGTGCATGTGTACATGTGTTTACTGGAATGCATGCAGAGGCCAGAGAGGCCAGGAAGGTGCTACATTAGACCCAGGAGAAGAAAGACGAGGGCTTGCAGACTGCCCTGAGGTGGAGCCCAGTTACCTGTTCTTCACTTTGTAGACTACCATCTTGCTGCTTCCTCCTGGTAGGCCCATGTATTGTCATCCCAGATACTCCAATATTGCAGCAAGTGGGCCTTCTTCTTCATTTCTGGGAAATAATCCCCAGGTGGGGTTTTGCCAGTATGTGATTGTAACTGTGCATACCCAAGTTTGAGTTACACACTTTTGCTTCTTCCTGTTACATTGTGGACCCAAGGGAAGGAAGGCCATACACAGAGTATTTTGGGCCTCCCTTCCAGGTTTTAGACTGCATCGTACTGAGTTATGGGCTTGGATCCTGCTATGATTCTGTCTTTCCAAACCAGTGCTTCACCTGCTACAGAGCAAGATGTACTGTTTTTCTTTTTTGTTTTTAATACTGTAGACAGGGGTTACATGAGAAAAGTAATGAGTACATTACTTCTCAAGCATTGTTGATCCTCCTTTGTGTTCCCCTTACCATTCCTTCCCTCCCATGTCCTCAACACTTCCCCCTAGCCCATGCATAAATTGTAAAGTTTGTTTTCCAACATAGTGTTTTGTACATCTCATTGTTAAAATGTGTCAACTTTTATCCCTATTTAAATATTATGTTTTTCCCTACTCCTCCCCAAAGTATACCAACATCAAATACAGTGAAAACAAGGGTTATACTGTGGTGGAGGAACATACAAAGCGACAAAAAAATCTCATGGTACATTATAAATATTTTAGAAACAATAACAAGAAAGGAAAAACCACTTGTGTCCCTATATTGGGGTTCATTTTGCTTAACTTCATCTTTTCTGGTCATATGTATATAACTTTTGACATTTTCTTTTTGTCCTAGACATATACTAGTTCTTGCAAGTAAGGGAAACCATGGGAACTATGTTTCTTTGGCCCTGGCTTACATCACTTAATATATTTTTTCCAAGTCTTTCCATGTCCTAAAAAATTGGACAATATCATTTTTCTGGAGGTATCGAATTTATATATATCACATTTTCATGTTCCATTCAACTACTGAGGGGCATATGGACTGCTTCTATAGCTTAGCTATGGTTAAAAAAAAAAAAAAAACAGTGCCGTGATAAACATCATTATGCTCGTAGAGTTAGTATGGACTTGTTTCTGATTGCTTGGCTAAATACCCAAAAGTGTGATTGCTGGTTCCTTGGGGAGCTCTATGTGAAGTCTTTTGAGGATCCTCCATATTACTTTCGGGTTCATAGGGGAGCTCTATGTGAAGTCTTTTTAGGAACCTCCAAAGTGATTGAACATTTTTAAACTCCCATCAAAAATACAGTTGGGGGGCTGGGAAGATGGCTCAGTGGTAAACGCTTGCCTTGCATGCCTGATTCCCTGGGTTCAATTCCCCAGCACCACATGAGCAAAAAGAAAAAAGCCAGAAGTGGCACTGTGGCTCAAGTGGTAGAGCGCTAGCCTTGAGCTGAAGAGCTCAAGAGCTGAAGAGCCCAGTCCCAGAGTTCAGGCCCCATCACCGATCCCCCCCCAAAAAATACAGCAGGGTACCCTTCTGGCCACATCGACTCCAGTATCTGTTGTTATTGGAGTTTTTTTGTTATTAATAAGATCTTTTTTATCTGAGGATTAAAAACCCAGATTTATTTTATTATTTTATTTTATTATTTTTTATTGTGAAAATGCAGTACAGAGTGGTTACAATTACATGGGCAAGACAATGAGTACATTTCTTATCAAGCATTGTTGCCTCCTCCTTTTTTTTCCTTTACCATCCCAGCCCTCCCATCTCCCTTACTCCCCCCTCCCGCCCCCACCCGGTGCCATCTCCATGTTGTATAGTTCATTTTTCGATATAAGGTTTTGATTATCTCATTGTTGCAATGGGTCCACCAGTATCCTATTTAAACAATTTTTTTCCTTCCCCTCCACACATTATATCAACATCAAATACATTGAGATCGGGTTATTCCATGGGGGAGGGACACACAAAGCAACAAAGAAATCATCTTATAAATATGTTAGAAACAACAGCAAGAAAGAAAAAATATATTTGAATCTTTATCTTAGGGTTCATGTTGCCTAATATCAACTTGTCTGCCAATGTCTCAGACATATACTAGTTATTGCAAATAAAGGAAACCATAGGACCTATGTTTCTTTAGGCCTGGCTTATGTGAATTAATATAATTTTTTCCAAGTCTTTCCATTTCCTAACAAATGGGGCAGTTGATTGAGGGATTGTAAACTTGTTCAACCACTTTGAATGTACCATGGGGGATCCTAAAAAGACTCCACATTCAGCTTCCCTATGACCCAGCATCCCACTTTGGGCATTTACCCAAACGACCACAAACAAGACGATACTAAAGTTACCAGCATAACTATGTTTATTGCAGCATTATTTACCATAGCTAAGATATGGAACCAACCCAGATGCCCCTCAGTAGATAAATGGATCAAGAAATTTGGTATATGTACACAATGGAATTCTATGCCTCCATCAGATAGAGTTCGGGAATCTCAATGTGGTTTTCATTTAAATTTCTATGTCTAGAGAGGTTGAGCATTTCTTCATGTGTCTATTGGCCATCCTTTTCAATTTCAGAGAAGTTTATTTTTAAGCTTTTAGCCCACTTAATTATTGGGCAGGTGTTTCTTTGAGGTGTTGTTGGGGGATTTAATTTTTTGAGTTCCAAGTATATTTTAGGTATGAGACCCTTATGGGTTGTAGGGCTAGTGAAGATCTTCTCCCAATCAATGGGCTTTCTATTGATCTTGCTAGCTATGTCCTTGGCCATGTAGAATCTCTACAGCTTAATGCAATCCCATTTGTCCAACCTTTCTTTGATTTGTTGTGTTTCTGCATCTCTATTTAAAAAATTCAGGCATGTGCCCAGGAGACCTGGGGTTTCTCCTATTCTATCCTTTAATGTTTTCAGGGGGTCTGCTTTGACTCTGAAGTCTTTGATCCCTTTAGAGGTAATTCTGTTGCAGGTTTATGTATATGTATCTAGCTTTAGATTAACCAATTTTGCTATTTACTGAAGAGACTATCTTTCTTCCATTCTATTTTTTTAGCTCCTTTATCAAAGATTAGATGGATATAAGTCTGTGGGTTCATTCCATTGATCCAGAGGTCTCTTCTTGTGCCAGTACCACACTGTTTTGATTACTATGGCTTTGTACTAGAATTTGTAATTTGGTATTGATATTCCTCCTGCACTGTTTTTTCTGTTAAGCATCATTTTTGCTATTAGGGGTCTTTTATTGTTCCATATGAATTCTTGGATTGCTTCTATTTCCTTGAAGAATGAGGTTGGAATATTGACAGTTATTGCATTGAATTTGTAGATACCCTTGGGAAGTATTGCCATTTTAATGATATTGATCCTTCTGATACAGGAGCAATGGAGGTTTTTCCACTTTCTAAGTTGGGCTTTGATTTCCTTTCCAGGTTTTTAAAGTTTTCGTCATAAGGTCCTTCACTTCTTTAGTGAACTCTTAGGTATTTTATTTTTTGTGGGTTTATTACAAATTTAGTTCCTTTCTTGATTTCAGACATGCTTTTCTCATTGTTGGCATACATAAAAGACGCTAATTTTTGAGGGCTAATTTTATACCCTGTTATTTTGCCAATGTTTTGAATCAGCTTGAGTAATTTGGGAGTGGAGTCAGTAGGATTCTTTAAATACAAGATAATATCATCTGCAAAGAGGGAGGGGTTTTAGTTCATTTTCCACTATTTGGATCCCTTTTATGTTTACATCTTGTCTTATTGCTGTAAGTAGGCATTCTAATACTAAATTGTAGAGACGTGGGGAGTGGACATCCTTGTCTCATTCCTGAGTTAGGAAGACATGTCTTTATTTTTTCACCATTACGTATAATGCTGGCTGGCTGTGTGTCATATTCAGACTTTATAGTATTGAGAAATGTTTCTTTGATTCGTACTTTTTCCACAGCCTTCATCATAAAGGGGTGCTGGATTTTGTCAAATTCTTTTTCTGCATATACGGAGTTAACCATGTCGTTTTATCCTTGCTCTTGTCGATGTGATGAATTATATTAATTCATTTGCGTATATTGAACCAGCCTTGCATCCCTGAAATGAATCCTGTTTGGTCGTGGTGTAGATTTTTTTGACGAATTTTTGAAGTTGACTAGCCAAAATTTTGTAGACAATTTTTGCACTAATGTTCATCAAAGAAATGGGTCTATAATTATCTTTCTTTGATGCTTTCTTGCCTGGTTTGGAATAAAGGTTATAATGGCTTTTTTATTGTAAAGACAGTATACAGAGGGGTTAGAATTACTTGAGTAAGGTAATGAGTACATATCTTATCAAGCATTGTTACCCCCTACTTTGTTTTCCCTTACCATCCTGTAAGGTCGGCTCCTGGATGGCTATCAGACTCCACCTTCCTTGCAGCAAAGTCTCCACCCAGTACCTGTGATACCTAGGCAACTGGGACACCTGGGAGAGGTCACATCTGCATCCACTGAGGTCACATCTGAATTTGATGTGGCCACACTTTTCTCCACCCATACCCTAGATAAGGGCTAGCACAGTCCCAGGCGCCCTCTCTATGCTCTTCTCTAGATCTTTTCTATCTCTTCTCTTTTCTAGTTATTTTCTCTTTTCTAGCTCTCTCTTAGCTCTTTTCCCCAGCTCTCTCTCTTTCTGTCTTTCCCAGCTCTCTGCCAGGCTTTTCCCCACCGAGTGGAGGACCAAGATGGCCTGGTGCCAGCCTGAAAGATGAATAAACTTACCCCTTATCTGAATACCACACGTGTGGTGCTCTTCTTACATGGCTATCTCTTTTTAAAAACCTAACATAAATGGTGCTGTGACTCACAAAAAGGGCTTAAAGTCAGGATAGCTGGGATTCCTCGCTTTATTTTTCCTCTTTTTTCTTTTATTTTGTTTGTTTTTCCATTATGGCTCTGAGGAATACCAACAGTTCTGATGGCCTTTTGCAAACTGGTCTGTCTGCTGCACAATCATTGCATAGATACCATTGCTGGCCTTCACATCCACGTCCATACCACTTCTCTACTCTGGTGAGTGAAACTGCTCTCTACAACTCTCTGTTGCTCTGCTGCTCTGTTGTACTGATGTGGCGCCATGCCAGAGAGCTCCTATGGCCTTTAGTTGACAGGCTGGTCACCTCTGAAGCCGAGGACACTTGGTTTTGGAGGCTTGGACATTTCTCTCTAGAGGGTTCCAGGGGAAGTCAGGACTCTGCTTCTGCTGGTCAGCTCTCCTTCACTCACCAGACTGACTCTCCTACTCATTTAATGGTGTGCTGCGAGTCACGCTGGAACCGTGAAACCCCTTTGAAATGCCTCCTGCACTCCCTGGAAAGCCAGAGCACCTCATTTTTATGCCATTCTCAGATGTAGACCCTTTTTGCTACTGGAATGGTAAATGGTCAGAAGTCTGTTTACTTTCAAGCTCTCTTTGCTTTCTCTGCCGTTCATGTCCAACTTTCCCTATCTCTCCCTTTCTCTTTTCTACATTTTGGCTTGTGCCCTGAAGAGTGTGACACAAGCTGGGTCCCAGGGACTCCGCCTCTAGGTTCCCTCTCAAAGTCTAGCCAATGTAGGCTTGATCTATTTGTTCAGGCTTTCTTTGCATTTTTACAGAAATTCACATTCTTGAATTCGCCATCTTGGCCTCATGATGGGTTAAGGGTTTGGCCCCATCTGACCCTTAACCTTCCACCAAGCTTACTACTCCATCTATTCTAAGGTGCCTTGCTAACAAGTTGCTCTTTTCACAGGGTCTGGTAACTGAGGCCCAACCATCTGTATTGTTAGCAAAGATGTCTAAACGTTGTCAAAATTTTAGGTTTTGAGTTTTGCCTTTTGTGTTATGTGTTGTGTATTCTACTGACTACGTGGTTCTAAAATATTGGGCATATCGATGCTAAAATTCTCATCAAATCTAATGAGTTTTGTCATTGTAGAATATTTGTTGGTCAGTTCTTGATAAGGAGCAGGTAAGCTCTACTTATTCTACTTGATCTCCTTGTTACTTTAATTGGAAATAATAAGGGGCTTTTGTGGCAAAAATTGCAGTTCAAAGCCAGCCCGGGCAGGAAAATCCCTAAGACTCCATCTCCCAACTAACCTGCAAAGAGCCAGGCTGGAAGCCTGGCTCAAGATTCATCTCTAACCAGCCAAACTCTGCAAGTGGTACTATAACTCAAAGTGGTTCAATGCTGGCCTTGAGCTGTGCTCAGGGACAATGCCCAGGCCTTGAGTTCAATCCTCTTTGAATATCAACTGGGACAAGCCAACCTAGCAACGAGCACCTATACTCAGCCAGTCTGGGGAACAAGGAAACATGGACTGGAGTAAGAGGAGATGCTGTCACATCAGCTACTTTGTGCCTGCCCTTTCAAAATTAACCAGTGCTGGGAGGTCTGTAGAAGTAAGAAGCCTGCCTATACCTGTCTACCTATTAACTGAACAGAAATTTATATTCTTGCCTTTGTCACTTGACTTCTCTACCTAGTCGCCAGATGTCAGAAGTAGCTAGGGGCATTTCTATCAACATTTTCAGCCCCAATTCCTTCTTCTTGCCATTTATTTGCTCTCTAGTATTTGTTTTCCAGCCCCTCAATGCTCATGAGACTTCTCCAGACTTCATCTAAGGACTCATGCCATCAAGGGACCGCTGCTACTTTCTGCCTTCTCTTGGAGGGGACCAAATTCCAGCCTTTTACCCCTATTGTCGATGCTCCTTGTCAGCAGGAAATAGCCAGAAGGAATTGTCACCCTATTTCATGATTATTAAAAGGCTGGAATGTAAGGTCGGCTCCTGGATGGCTATATGACTCCACCTTCCTCACAGAAAAGTCTCCACCCAGTACCTGCATTACCTATGCAACTGGGACACCTGGAAGAGGTCACATCTGCATCCACTGAGGTCACATCTGAATTTGATGTGGCCACACCTTTCTCCACCCATACCCTAGATAAGGGCTAGCGCAGGCCCCTCTCTCTGCTCTTTTCTAGATCTTCTCTAGCTCTTCACTTTTCTAGCTATTTTCTCTTTTCTAGCTCTCTATTAGCTCTTTCCTCCAGCTCTCTCTCTTTCTGTCTTTCCCAGCTCTCTCTTTCCCACACCTTACCCCATCGAGTGGAGGAACAAGATGGCCTGGTGCCAGCCTGAATGATGAATAAACTTACCCCTTACCTGAATACCACGTGCATGGTGCTCTTCTTACTCAGCTATCTCTTTTTAGAAACCTAACACATCCCTTCCCTCCTTCCCTCACCAACTCGTCCCTTCTCCAACCCCCAAAGCAATAAGTTCGCTTTCAACATAGTTTTTTGTACATTTCATTGTTACATTGGTTCAACCTGTATCCTTTTTTTTCCTTTTTTAATTTTTTTTATTGTGAGACTACCATACAGAGGAGTTACAATTACATGGGCAAGTTAACGAGTACATTTCTTATCAAGCATTGTTGCCTCTTTGTTTCCCCTTCCCATCCCTTCCCATACTCCCCCTCTCCCCACATCCTATCCTCAACCCACCCACTACAAAGTTGTAAAGTTTGTTTTTCGATATAATGACTTGTACATTTCATTGTTGCAATGGGCCCACCTGTATTCCTAGTTAAGCAATTTGTTTTTTCCCTCTCTTGTTTCCCCTTTAGGCCTTGTCTCACTTAATTTCCACATTAGACTGTGTCCAGTTTGTATTCTTACCAGAATGTCCCTGATGAGGAGGAATGTGTGATCTCCTGGAATCCCACTGGCCCTTTGGGAACTGAGACCACTTTCAGTTTTAAATCTGTTCCTTCTCTCAAGGCTGTGGTGGGTGGTGGGACATCTCATTCTCTGAATTGTGTCCTAGTACTAAATCTCTTCAGAGAAAGTGAAAGAATGACATATTCTGCCTGAAGGAGTGAGTTTCTCCATTTCCAAAGAGGTCAATTAATATCTGATTCTGAGGCCCAGGTAGAGGTCCTTCACTAGATCCTCTAAGCTGGAGTGGAAGTTAGCACAGATTCCAGGCCATTGTCACATTTCTCCAGCTCTTTCTCATGAACCAAAAGATCATAGGAGTTGAGTTCAGAAACAAGGAAAAATGAGAGTAGCAGAAGAATCATGGGCAGGGGGAGGAATTAGAAACTCTGGGTGAAAATGAGGTAAAAAAATCTCCTAGGATTACATCATTCAGGAATCACATCATAAGATTAGGGAATAAAAGTAATAAATTACTGCCTAAATTAGTAACTATTGCTCTGACTACAAATGTTCTGTCAAAAAGTAGGTGTCCTAAATCTATGTTGATGAGGAAAAGAGAGTAAATTCTTTGGTCACAAAGTTCTACTAAGTGTCTTCATCCCTAGCACAGGTTGTTTTTTTTTTTTTTTTTTGTCGGTTGTGGGGCTTAAACTCTGAGCAGTCCATATGCTGTTCAGCTCAAGTTGAGTGCTCTACCGGTTGAGATACAGCACCAATTCCGGTTTTCTAGTGGTTTAGTGGAGATAAGAGTCTCACAGACTTTCCTGCCCAGGCTGGCTTTGAACCATTATCTTCAGATCTCAGCCTCCTGAGTAGTTAGGATTACAGGCGAGAGTCACAGGCACCCAGCTAGGTTGTTCTTACTCTCTACTTCTCTGTTACTTTTCTTTGTTGGATTCTAACAATGACCTTTGAAAGTGTTAACATCTTCAGATGCAATTAAATTTTATTGTAATCTATTTGTTATGAAATAAAACAAATTATCAGGAAAAATCTGTCTACTGTACATTTTCTACCATGGCCTATTTATTTGATGTTACTAAGTTTTTTTTATAGTTTCATTTTTAAAGTGTGAGCAAAATGTTTTGTTAAAGTGACACTAACTATTTGCACATTTTTCATATTTTTTCCTTGTTTGTATATGTGAAAATATATCTTGATCATCACCCCATATGTTTTCTTCCCTTCCCACAGAAACACAGATATCTTCAAACAATCACATCAACAATTTTTCCATATTCTCTCTCCTTCACAGTTCTGATTCTTCTGTGAAACATTTTCAGTGTATTTTATGTTTTGGAATGAGTTTCTTCAGCATACAGCAAACATGCATATATTTCATTCAAATTGGCAATGCAGATGAATGTTTTTCTAAACTTCATCAATATTCTATCCACAGCTTTTGATGAATCTGATTTTATACCTTCTTCATTAAACTTTTCAAATAATGTGTTATTAACTTCTTGCATTAGCTTCTTTTCCCAACTGTTGCCTTCTTAAAATTGCTTCAAATTAAAAACTATATATGATGGTCCTCTATGTGTTCACTGATATATTTAAATTTTGGTCTAACATTCACCTATTATAGGATATCTTTAACCTGTTGTAACTGCTTTGAAGATCAATATGGATGTTCCTCACAATAACAAAAATACTATTCCATAAAGCCCACTGCAAGTAGTATTAAGTGTATATCCAAAAATACTTTACAATGAAACAGCAGAAACATTAACTTCTCTTATATCTGAGAATATGTTTATCCAAACATCCAGAGCTCCCCTAAATGGCTACACTGAGAATCAGATTGTCTATGTATTTAACAATGATATCCACTCTCCAACTTGGATCTGAGAACCAGTATCACCCTTAATAAACAACCAGTTGTTAGCTCATTTCTTGATGCAAAAATTAATTTAAATGAAAAACCAAGATGGTAGATATTTTGAATCACATGGCCTCCAAGGAGTAACCTTGTGACCCTACCCCCACTCAAATAACAGTCTTCAGATTTGGGGAATCTTTCTTTGAAAGGGAGCCCTTAATTTGGGACAGATGATCTCCTCGACCGTCTCTAGGTCAGATCCTTGAACAAGAGGAGGAAATTGGGGAATTTTACCTTATATATGGTCAACAAACTTCACTATATACATAAACTGCTACTAAAACTTAAAAAAAGTCAACTAAAAAGAAAGCAAATTGGGCTAGGAATCAATACTAAAGTTCATGTTGGAGTTAACTATTTACTGGTCATTGGACTTCACATTTGCACCTCCTCTTAGCTTCTTAAATACTGTTACCAATTGGATTTTTGCCCAACTATAGGGGAAAGATAACTTTATTCTAAAACTGAACTTTTTTGGACATCTGTGGGAATTTTTCTCAGAAATAGGTAATTCAGTTATCTGGTACACATTCGTAACTCATCAGGTCCATCCACTTAAGGGATGAACTTCACAAGATTGTCCCCCTTCAGATGTCAATCATCATCACTTCTTTGTTAGATCATTTGCTAGAATGGTTCAAAGTCTTCAGAAAAAAAAAGTTTACTCCTACATGAAGGATTATCATAGGACATCACTCAGGAATTAGAATATTCCAATTTCTCTCCAGATGTGCCATTTTCTGCTAACCAAGTGTTTAACAACTTAGAAACTCAGTGAACTTTGTGAATTTATTTTAAATTTTATTTTAATCTTTTAGTTGTATATAGAAGTTGCGCTTTCAACAATGCAGTTTGTGAATATAATGCAAAGTCTAGAAGGCAAATCCCAGAATAAAGAAATAAACTGTATTTAAGAGTGCTAAAATGAAATAGCCAGCATACTCAGTTACTAGGTAAACTACAATAAAAAATGAACACAGGAGATTGACCATACTTAGGGAAGCTGTAGAGTAGTAAACTGACAATACTCAAAGAATAAGTAAAATATAGTCAAAACAATATTGCTGCGCAAAACCATTACTAAGATCTCTGTTTGATTCCCTCCCTAGAGATTTATTTTAGTCCTAGCAATATATCCTGAGACCAAGTAATAGATCATTTATTTCAAAATAAAATGAACTATTTTTGGAATACTGTCCCGAAATTTTCTTTTGCCTATAATAATCTATTGTCCTGGATAACAAAAATATTATTGGGCAAGGATTATTTAAAGCTCTCCAACAGAAAGCAGTATAATGAAGCTTATCGAATTTCTTAAAAAAGTAGTAACTTTTACTTGAAGAGCTCTAAAATTGAGCCATATAGATTTATACCAGTGATATAAAACAAGAATGATGGAAAATGATAAAAGGTGAAGGGTCCCTAAATAAAAGGCCAAGTAGCAATTTGATGTGAAAACAGAAAAAAAAAAAACCGGTAAACCAGGTATCAGTAACTCATATCTGTAATCTTACCTATGCAGGAATTTAGAGGATGGCAGTTTGAAGCCAGTCTGAGCAGAAACATCTATGAGATTCCATCTCCAAAATAACTAGAACACTTGAAATACGTTCCATTTGGAGGCTAAATATAAATTGTTAGCTTATTTTTTCCAGCTTCTAGTGACTATTAATATTTCTTTCTCTGTGTTATCTTTTTCCATCACCAAAGCATATCACTCTAACTCTGCTTTCATCAACACATCTCAATGAAATCTACCTGTGCTGTAGTGAATAGAAATTCTTTTGTAAAAATACTTAAAATATTATCCCATCCATCCCAACATATCTTTTTCCTTATTTATCTTAATTTTACGTTATGTGCTAAATTTGTTTGCCATTTAACCCAGCAGTTTATTTGTACAATGCATCTTAATCTATGTAATCACTTCAACATCATCAACACCTTTGGCCCACTCCTTCCCTTATAGTTCTCAGTTCTGTGGTATATACAATTAATACTTGCCTGTATTTTAGCCCTTCCCTCTTCATTCTTCTACCCCTCAACATGGCTCCCATCACCCCTCTTACAGAACCCATTTCTTGGTACTTATTTTGTTGGACATTGACATTTAAAAAAAATTAAAGAGTTTTTTTCAAGAACTATTCTATTTCACTCTCTATCATAGAGTCTATTAAACTTCAGTGAATTCATTTGTAAGCCCTTTCTCATCCACTGCTTACCCTCCAGAAAATTATAGGCACATTGTAACTACCACAAATGAAGGAAATAATGAATATATTTCTCTGTGTTTATTTTAAGGACAGTCATGATTATATCCATGAAGGATTTATTTGAATAATACAGTCTCAAGATTTTTTTTGTCTCAATATTCTTAATCAAATCTTCTCTATCTTTCTTTACCATCAACATGCACAAGTACTAAGGATTAGAATGTAAATATTTCTTGGCAGACCATTGTTAAACCTACCTTATTGATCCAGCAAGAATTAATTGTTTTTTGCAATACTAAAGATAGCTAGCTCTGGAAAACTGTAGGTTGTTTTCAAATGTAAATAAAGTGCTTTGCATTGTCATAACTTTCCAAAAGTAGAGACAATTCCTTAGATCTGTGAGAAGATAATAAACTGGATTTTTTTATTCCAGTCGTGGGGCATGAACTCAAGGCATGGGCAGTGTAAATGATTCTTTTTTGTGATAAAGGCTAGAACTCTTAACACTTGCACCAGAGTGCCACTTCTGGACTTTTCTGAGTATTTATTAGAGATAAGAATCTCACGGAATTTTCTGTCTGCTTGCTATGAACCACAACCCTCAGATCTCAGCTCTCTTGATCCTTAGGATTATAGGCATGAGCCCTAGTGCCCGACATAAACTGGATTTTAACTATGCCATCCTAATATAATACTTGTGACATTCCAGAGTGCTAGGCAAAAACACATTTTTCAAAAATGATTTTATAAAGGAATTGTTAGATTAAATTACACTTTGCCAGAAAACCATGCAGACATGCATGTACAGAGAACAAAGAAAAGTTTATTGGCCGGAAACGGGCGAAGAAGATCCCTTCTCACAGGGAGAAGTGAGAAGAAGCACCAGCTATTTTCTGAGGTAACCTATATAACCTAGGAGGTTTTGGAGGGGCTAGAAGGTTTTAGCACGAGGAGATCCCAGTGTGGATGTGTGGGCCAGGGGCTTCATTATGACAGACTAGAATTTATAGCTACTGTCCAAATCATAGATAAGGAGTCTTGCAACTGACCAGATTTGAAGGTCAATCAAACGGCCTCTTTTTGCATTATACGTTGGTAGCTGCCCAAGAGAAATGTCATGTAAAGATAAAAGGGGTTGTCAGATGCCCCTCAGTAGATGAGTGGATCAAGAAAATGTGGGATTTATACACAATGGAATTCTATGCCTCCATCAGAAAGAATGACATTGCTCCATTTGTTAGCAAATGGAAAGGCTTGGAAAAAATTATATTAAGTGAAGTAAGCCAGGCCCAAAGAAACATAGGTCCCATGGTTTCCCTTATTTGCAATATCTAGTATATGTCTGAGTCAAGCAGAAATGGTCAGATAAGGTGATGTTAGGGTAATGAACCCTAAGATATGTATTCAAATTTATTTTTCTTTCATGCGATTGTTACTAACACATTTATAAGATTATATCTTTGTTGCTTTGTATGTCCCTCCACCACAGTCTAACCCACGCTTTCACTGTATTTGATGTCGGTATAATTTGTGGAGGGTAAGGGGAAAAACAAGACGTTTAAAGAGGGATACAGGTGGACCCTGCAACAATGAGATGTACAAGTCATTATGTCGAAAACGAACTTTACAAGTTTGGTGCGGGGGGGGGGGTAGTGGAGGCGGGGATGATTAGGTGGGGGGACGGGGGAAGGATGGGAAGGGATGGGAAGGGGAATAAAAGAAAATAAAAATTAAAAAAAAAAAAACTGGGAGAGAGCGAGGGAAATGGTGACATTGTCCAAAAAGATATGTACTATTTTCCTGATTTATATAACCGAAACCCATCTGTACATCACCTTCACAATAACAATAATATATTTTAAAAATGTAAAAAAAAAGATAAAGGGGGTTGGAAGGTGATTATCTACTGCCTTTACTAAATGGGCCTCATGTTGCCTAGGAAGGGAGCATGCTAAACTATACTGAGGGGAAGGAGTATACTAAGTGTGTTAAGGGACCTCATTTCTCTAAGGTGAATCATATAAGGGGAATACCTATCTACAATGGCTTTGAACCGTGGTCCTCAGATCTCAGCCTCTTAAGTAGCTAGGATTATAATCCAGCTCATCTTTATCAAGATTTCTTTGGTTATAGAAACTCTTATGTGGGATCATTTATATATTCTACTTTCTTTTTACTATTTCTATGATTAGAACCACTGGACATTTAAGAGATTGAATTGAATCTATGCATTATTTCCTATTGTATGGACATTTTAAGCAATTCTTGTTAAGTCCATTACATAGCATATACTTTCATTCATTTACCTTTTCTTTGAATTACATGTCATAGTTTTAAATGCACTAATCCCAGCCTATTAAAAATCTTTTTTGCCTGCTAGTCCTGGGGCTTAACTCAAGGCCTGGGTACTGTCCCAGAGTTTTTCTCAAGGGTAGTCCTCTACCACTTGAGACTTAGCTCCTCTTTCAGACTTTTTTTGTTTAGTGGAGATAACAGTTTGACAGACATTCCTAACCAGACAGGCTTCAAACTGTGAAACCATGAAACTATTATTCTCAGACCTATAGTTTAAATACTATTTTTAATAGAATTAACTTTGATTAAAAAAATCAACTTATACTTTTCAATTGATGTGTACCAGGACTTTTCAAAGCTTATTGATGTAAACTGTATGTATCAAAATTTAAAGTTTATTTGCTATTACTAGAGATTGAGCTATTGGTGCAGATGATTTCCATGAAACTTGCTCCAAACACAAGATAATTATAAGATAAGAAATTCAACAATTAACAGCAATTGGATAAAATCTTTCTAAGGGCCAAGAAAAGAAGTCTGAATATCCTGATAAATGCCCCATTAATAATCAACACAAGAAAAAACATGAAAAATTCCAACGTATATGCTATGAAAATATGCAAGGATGAAAAATATGCCTGAACAATGCTCCAAGGGAATACATTAAACCAAAAGGTACTACTATAACCCTATTAGAATGGCCCAAATCCAAAGCATTCACTGAACCAAACGTTGAAGTCCATAAATAGAAACTCACTCATTGCCAGGAGAATGCAATTATACAGGTATGTTGGGAATAAGGAAAATGATGGCAAGGTTATATGGTGAAAATGTTAGGCTTTGTTAGAAATCATGTTCTTTATTGTTTACACAGAAATGCTAAAAACTCAAGTCTAAAACAAAATTACAATGTGGGCGTTTACAACAAGTTTATTCATAGTTGTCTAAACTTGGAAAGAACCAAGATGTACTTCAGTAGCTAACTGAATGAATAAGCTGTGGCCCATCCAGTGTAGTAATCGGTGCTAAAATATAAATGAGTATCCAGCAATAGACATGGAGGAAAGTTAAGCAATCACTAGTTAAAAGAAAAAAATCGGAATACTACATATATATGTACTATTTCTTAAATGTATGTACCCTTTCCAACTACATGGCATAAAAATGCAAAGCCATGAAGACATTAGAAAGGTCAGTAGTTACCAAAGGCCAAGGGACAGAGTTGACAAATGAGAAGGCAGGATAAAGAGAAATAGATTGATGCCATTGTGGTAGATTCATGGTGATGGTCATTCCATGAATGTGAATAAATATATACCAAGAATGAACCCTGATGGAAACTGTGGGAGATACCAGTTGATAATGATGTGTTATTTGGAACAATGTAACACTCAGTGGATATTGATAGCGTGGGAGGCCCTGGATATGTAGGGAGAGGTTATATAGGGAATCTCTTATCTTCTACTCAATAATTTTTGCCATGAAATATAAAACCAAAAAAAAACTTATTTATGAAAAAATACAACTGCTCACACTCAAATATTTACATGCTTTCCTTCAAAATATGTTAATGAAAAAGAATAAGCTTACAGCCAAAACTCATTTTTAAATCTAGTTTATCTCCAGTGTATGAGTATTTTATTACTGGTAATATAAATGCCCTTTAATGTAGGCCTTCTCGTTTATTATCATGGAGAGTTCTAAAGTGAAATGAAAAGCAACAGCTTCTTGACAAGCTTACAGACTTTAAATTATCCAGATGGGTGAAAGAAATGAGCGCTGCAAAGCTTTATCAACATTGATAGAATTGCATTATTCTAAAATGACATAAATAAGGCACTTCAAAAGCTACAACAAGTATATCATGTAAATTTCTGTTAGTTTTTGCCAATTGACAACTTTTGGACCTTAGGCATAAATAATACATTACCGTGCACAACTTGAGCCAATGCATTTGTAAGCAATTTCACACATTTCTAAAACTGCCTTCTGAGAGTTTACCATGGTAATCCTTAGACGAGTGTATGTGTGTGTGTGTGTTTGTGTGTGTGTGTTTGTGTGTGTGTGTGTGTGTGCCCGCATGTGCATGTTACTTCAAACTGTAAAAGTACGTTTTATGAAAGTAGTAAGGGAACTTTTATTATGTGTTAGGTACTTCAACATTCAAGTTCCAACTCTTAATTTCCCCAAGAGACTGACTGGGTGTTTACCCAGAGAAAAACAGGAGTCAGAAAAAAAGAAAAAAAAATGTAAAGGAAGAAATTCAGAACCGAGAAGGGCAAAGTCCACTCCCCCAATCTTTATTGGCTGTGTGGCAACGTACCAAGCTGTGGCCAATCCAGCCAGGCGAGGGCTTCCGGAGTCTCCAGAGACACAGGGGATTGTATGCAAATCACCCTTGCAAAAGATGCCTGAGGTACCAGTGTTGGACCCGCTGATTGCAACAAACAGAGAAACCTCTGAGCTGGGAGCCTGCACAAAGATCCAACCCCCACCCTTCACTCTCGGAACAGAGGGGTTCTATCCCACCAAAGCCGCTGGGCCGCACAGCAGGAACCCCAGAACTACATGGTTCGCCCACAGAAGGCCAGAGCAGAAGAACTAAAAGATATTGGAGCTGATCAGGACAGTACAAACAGAGACAAACCCCAGTGTTCAGAACCTGCACAGAGACCCTTCCCTCACCCATTTGCTGTAGTCCTATCCCATGGCACCAACCCAAACAGCATCAACAGAGGAGAATCACACAGAGCCACCACTGTTCAGCCCAGTCCACAAGCATCTCAAATGAACTCTGATTGCAGCAACAACCAGAGACCTACATCACACAGAAACAACAACTAGCTCCAGGGTGAGCACCCCAGAAGAGACAGTGTATCCCTCAGGGGAGACCACAGATGGTGGGAACCCTTAGACCTTTAACAAGACCCATACCCCAACACCTGCACTAGAGGACCCACTAAAACTGGGAACTGTTTGAGAGCTCCACCAGACCACAGAGTATATCCAGCTGGCCAATCTATATCCAGTGCCCCTGGAATACTTTAGATATTTAGAAGGCGAGTTTGAAGGAAGATGGTGGAGGAGAAGATGGAGCCTAAACAAGCTCTCGCATAGAAAGTAGGTTTAGTGTTCAAATGAAGAGTCCTAGGCTAAAGAATCACACCAATTGTGGCATCACAGTACAGAGAGTTTGGCCAGAAAGGGAAAATCCAGGCAAGGAGACAGATCTGAGCACTTGCCAGTAGCCCTGGCAACGGTGGCAGTGGTGGTGCCCGTTGCCACCATACCTACAGACAGTGTCCGGGACAAAGGCTCCAGACTTGGAGGGCAAGCAGATTCTACTCAACACCAACAAGGACTTACAAGGAGCAGGTATCTTCATCCTGCTGATCGTAGACCAGAGACTGCCCAGGAATCAAGACTCTGGCGTGAGTAGAATCCTGACATCCTCACTCCTGCTCAGGGATCAGAGGAGGGAGACTGCCTCTCCCCCACCACCAGAGATCTCCATCATTGATACTGACAAAGGCTCGGCTGAGCAGCTAGCTCCAACTCAGGCCTTGGAAGAAATCAAGAGTCATTTAGCAGGTCAAAGGAACCTGACCTAACCTGCCAAGCTCAGCTCCACCCAGGGGAAAGTCACCACCCAGGCAGAGGGAGCCTCCCCCCACCTCAGAAGTGACTTTCTCACTTGGTAAACAGAGCCAGAGGCTGTCACTCCCTAGAGCAGCCTAGACAATCAAACCTGAGTATGGCTCCAGGCTGGGCTCTGTGAGTATCTCTGGAGCTAGTACCCGAGGGAAAAGCTACTGTTTGCTGAAAGGCCTCATCCCGATCCAGAACCTAGCCTCATCACAGCATCTCGAAAATAGAGGAAACTTCCATCTCCCTCTCTTGTGATACTCAAAGCAGATCTCCCTCCCACTGAACTGTCCTGGGAGGATCACAAAATCCTGGCTAATGCAGAGCATTTTTCTAGCTGTTCAAACAAACTGACTTAAGAAACCAATCAAGCCCCAGGAAAACCAAACACCAGAAGCAGACCAGGGACTACAGGAAGAGACTATTATGGACCCAAGAGAGATAAAACATCATGCCATTCCTCCCCCCACCGGCCCCACCCACCAAAAAAGAATCAAACAATTCTTTTTTGTACCATTTAAAAAATTTATTAAAAATTGTTTTCTATTAATCTTTGTTTTTCTCTTATACTTTTTATTTTAGGTGTATATGTGTGTGTGGGTGCTTTTTTTAAATCTCTCCAGAAATTTGAGTCCTTTTTTTTTTACTGTTCTAATTTTTTCTCTTTCTTTTTTAAATGACTTAATTGCTGTTCTGCTCATCCCTAGATATATACACTCATCATTGATTATTAGGCTTTATACCCATTGTGTACATACTTAATCCAGAAATTTATTACTCAATTCACAACCTTAGGCTTAACTTCTTTAATAGCAGTATTATCTCTTTATATCTATATAATTTTCATGTAACTAATTTTAAGAATTTTTATTTTTTAGGTTTTCATGTCTCTTTTCAATCCCTCCCCTCCTCTCATACTATACATTTCTTATCTCATTATCATTTCTTTAAACTTACATAATTTTGAGTGTTTCTCTTCCTAAATTTAAATTTTTGTTTTTCCGTTTTTTCTTTCTTTTTTGTTTTCAAATTTCTCTTCTATCATTCTGTCCAATTCAGTTCCCTCTCTGAAATTAAGCCTTTGTTAAATTCACTTTCATTTTATCTCTCCACATACCTCTAATCCTATTTTTCCACACATTTCTCCCTAAACCTGGTTTGTCAAATTTTTCTTTACTGTTCTTATTCCATTAATCCTTAGTTGTTAGATGTTCAATAGATTGTATCTGTTGAACCACATTGTATCTGCAGACATTTTGACTGTGCAACTATAGGACTCTGGTTGATACTTGCCTTAAAATACTGTTCTAGCACAAATTAGTGATACTTTCATACCAAATAGGCAGAACAAGCCAGAAAAGCAAAGGAAAAATGTCAAGTCCAGGTATCTCAATTGCCACGCATGATAATCTGGTGACATAACAGTTAATGAATAATCCAGAGGAAAATTGCCAAAAAGCTCTACAAACACTACTGGTAAACATGGTGAATAAAAAGACTGAAAACCTGCAAAGGACACAGTGCGATCATGATAGGGAGCAAGAGGAGGGAAACTAACGATTAATACAGAAATCTCATGAGAGTTAGGAAGCTACTCAAAGATTAATACAGGAATTGGATGAGCAGTTTGAGAATAGCAAAAGACAAAGGAATTGCATAAGCAGGCTGAGAACAATCAAAGAGAAAGACAGGATTTGGGGAGTAGGCTTCAAACAGTCAAAGAGAAACTCAGGAATTGTGTGAGCAGGCTGAGAACAGTCAAAGACAACTAGGGGAATTGCGTTAATGTGAGGAAGCTAATCAAAGAGTAATACAGGAATTGTAAGAGCAGGATGAGAATAGACAAAGAGCAATAGAGGGATTCATGGAATCCATAAACAGACAGCTGAAAGGATTCAGGGAGACCACAAAGGGAATGCTGAATGGAGCCCAACAAAAGGAATGGGAGTCCAAGAAAACCATTACCAATCAACTAAGTGATTTGAGAATAAACACTGAACACCAAATTAAGGAAGTAAAGAAGTTCATACAAGATCTAAAACAAAGCTCCAACTAAGAATTTGATGACATTAAAGCCGACCAATTAGAAGGGAAATAAATTTAAAGAAAGTAGGAAGTCTTGACAGTAGGCGAGACCATGCAGAAGATAGAATCTGGGGGACTGAAGACAGCCTAGGTATTATAGAGAAAGAACATACAACCATCCAAGACAAATCCAAGAAATATAATATATTTATTCAACATTTGAAAGACACCGTCAGAAGGCCTAATCTGAGGATAATGGGTATAGAGGAGCACTTAGAGACAGAAGGTAATTTTCTAAGAAATTTGTTTAACAGGATCCTAGCAGAGAACTTCCCAAACATGCAAAAAGATAGGCCTATTCACATACAAGCAGCTTTTAGAATTCCAAATAGACCAGACAAGAACAGGACATCACACCATCATAATATAATCCACATAGGATCAATTCAGACCAAGGAAAGGATCCTTAAAGCTGTCAAGGAGAAAATATCAATCACTTATTAATCAATCACTTATCAATCAGTTAGAATCACCTCAGATTTCTCAGCAGAGACAATTATAGCAAGAAGAGCCTGGAATGATGTATGCCCTGGCCTAAAGACAAACTTTCAACCAAGAATACTGTACCCAGCTAAACTCTCCTTCATAACCAAAGGTCAAATAAAAACCTTCCATAGCAAAGAAAAACTGAAACAACATATATCCCCCAAACCAGCCCTACAAAAGATGTCCTACACATAAATAAACAACAAGAGCGCAACAAAGGTCAAGAAACTGCACCCAAACTGAGAATCCAAGAACCATAGAAAGTAACCAGATGTTGCAACCACCAAAAGGTAGATAACATGGCAAGAATTCCAAAATACCTCTCAGTCTGAACTCTGAACATTAACAGAGTTAACTCTACAATTAAGCGACATAGACTGTATAGTTCAATTAAAAAGCAAAATCCTTCTATCTGATGCCTTCAGGAGTCACCTTACCCATACAAACAAATAAATTTTCAAAGTGAAAGGCTGGAAGAAAATCAAACAACAAAATGGACCCCATAAACATGCAGGAGTTGCAATCCTAATATCTAAAATAGACTTAAAATTTGAAATAGTGAGAAGAGATAAAGAAGGTGGCTACATACTAATTAAGGTATCCTTTATATTACAATGGCAAATATTTATTTGCCAAACAACCGAATATCCAAATTTATCCAAGAAAAAAAAAATTCTCTCAAATCTGTCAAAGATCCAAAGACATTAATTGTTGGGGACTTTAACATACAACTATAACCACTAGGTAGATCAACTGAGTAAAACCTCAACAGAGAAACTGCAGATCTAAACAAAAGCATAGGTTAAATAGATTTAACAGATATCTACCGAATATTTAACCCAGCAGCATCAGAATACACGTTTTTCTCTGCATCACAAAGAACATTTTCCAAAATAGACCACATTATAGGTGACAAGGCAAACATGTCCAAATTCAGAGAAATTGAAATTATACCTTGCATTCTCTCAGACCACAAAGGAATAAAATTGGAACTCATCACCAAAAGCCATCAAAAAGAATGTCCGGTAACACATGGAGGCTGAACAACACACTGTTGAACAACCAGTGGGTCATGGAAGGGATTAGAAAGGAAATTCAAATGTTCATGATAATGAACAAAACTGAACACACAAATTGCCAGTTCCTCTCTGATTTCCTACATCAACAAATTGGAGCGATCTGAAACCAACAATTAAATGAGACATCTGAGCCTCATTGAAAAAGAGCGGAAAGATAAACCCCAATCCAGTAGATGGAAAAAAGTAATTAAAATTAAATCAGAAGTAAACAAATTAGAATCCCCAAAAAACAGAGAATGAATCAACAAAATAAAGAGTTGGTTCTTCGAAAAGAAATTAACAAATTGACAGACTGTTAGGAAACCTTATCACAAAAGAAGAGAACAAACCCAAATAAACAAACTCAGTGATGAGAATGGAAACATTACCACAGAAACAACCAAGATTCAGAACATTATAAGGGGATACTTATTAAACCCTTATGCTAATAAATTTGAGAACCTGGCAGAAATGGACCTTTTTCCTAGCAAATATTGACATGCTGAAACTAAACCAAGATGAGTTAAACCATCTTCACAGGCACATATCAAGGACTGAAATAGAAGCGGCAATAAGAGACCTCCTATCTAAGAAAAACCCAGAACAGGTGGATTTACAGCAGAATTCTGATAGGTCTTCAAAGCAGAGCTCACACCAATACTCCTACAAATCTTCAATGAAATTGAAAGAGGAAGTTCACTACCGAACTCATTCTATGAAGCCATCATGATCCTCATCCCAAAACCAGGTAGGAACTCATCAAAGAAACAGAACTACACACCCATTTCTTTGGTGAACATTGATGCAAAATTTCTCAAGAAAATTTTGGCTAAACTACTTCACAAATTCATCCAAAATAAATCATACACCATGATCAAACAGGATTCATTTCAGGAATGTAAAGCTGGTTCAATGTATGCAAATCAACTGATATAATTCATCGCATCAACAAGAGCAAGGATAAGAACCACATGGTTATCTCAATAGATGCAGAAAAAGCATTTGAAAAGATCCAACACCCCTTTATGATGAAGGTTCTGGAAAAATTAGGAATCCAGGGAACATTCCTCAAGAAAGGCTGTATATGACAAACCTATAGCCAGCATTATACTTAATGGTGAAAAATTAAGCCATTTCCTCTTAACTCAGGAATGAGACAAGGATGTCCACTCTGTCCACTTCTCTTCAATTTCGTATTAGAATGCCTAGCTACAGCAATAAGAAAAAATGCAAACATAATGGGAATCGAAATAGGGAAAGATGAATAAAACTCTCCTCTTTGCAGATGACATGATCTGTTTTTAAAGAATCGCACAGACTCCACTCCCAAATTACTCCAGCTGATTCAAAACTTTGAAAAAGTGGCATGGTGTAAAATTAACCCTCAAAAACCCATGGCTTGATCCTTTTCCGGTTCATAAGTGTGATGATTGGATTCTCATGTGCTTGGGTGAAATGTGCCTCCCTCTAAACCTTGTTACAACGAGGGCACATTACCCATCTGATGTAAAAAAAATCCATGGTTTTTCTGTATGCCAACCATGAGAATAGCGTGGCTGAAATCAGGAAGCAATTCCATTCTTAATAGCCCCACAGAAAATAAAATACCTAGGAATACACTTAACCAAAACATTAAAAACCTGATAAAGGAAATCAAAATAGAACTTAGAAAGTGCAAAAAACTCCCATGTCCCTGGATTGAAAGGATAAATATGGTGAAAATGGCAATACTTCCCAAGGCTACACAAAATTTCAATGTGATACCTATCAATATTCCAACCTCATTCTTCAAGGAAATAGGAGAGGCCATCCAAAAATTCATATGGAACAATTAAAGACCCCGAAGAGCAAAATCGATCCTTAATAGGAAAAACAGTGATGACATTTTCTGCTTGTCTCACAAATATACTAGTTATTACAAATAAGGAAAACCATGGAGCCTATGTTTTTTGGGGGCCTGGCATACTTCACTTAATATAATGTTTTCCAAGTATTTTCATTTCCTATCAAGTGGGGCAATGCCATTCTTTCTGTTGGAGACATAGAAAAAGTTGATATTAGGTGAAATGAACCCCAAGATAAGTTTCCAAATATTCTTTCTTTATGGTGATTGTTTCTAACATATTTGTAAGATTATTTCTTTGTTGCTTTGTATGTCCCTCCCCCACAGTATAAGCCCTGCTTTCACTTTATATCATGTTGGTATAATTTGTGGAGGGGAAAGGAATAAACAAATCGTTTAAATAGGGATAAAGGTGGACGCATTGCAACAATGAGTTGTACAAGTTTTTATGTCGAAAAATGAACATTTCAATATTGGCTACGGGGGAGGGGGGAATTATGGGGGTGTTAAGGGGGGAGATAGGAAGGGATAGAAAGGGGCATCAAAGGAGGAGGCAACAATGCTGGATAAGAAATATACTCAATGGCTGAGAAGGTGGCTCAGTGGTAGAGCACTTGCATTGCATGCATGAGGCCCTGGGTTTGATTCCTCAGCACCACATAAGTTAAAAGAAATAAGACAGAAATGGCGCTGTGACTCACGTGGTAGAACACTAGCCTTGAGCTGAAGAGCTGAGGAACAGCACCCAGGCCCAGAGTTCAGGCTCCATGACTGGACCCCCCTTCCAAAAAAAAGAGAAATGTACTCATTATCTTGTCCATGTAATTGCAACTGCTCTGTGCGGTATTTTCACAATTAAAAAATAAAGAACAGGCTGGAGGAATATCAATACCTAATTTCAAACTCTACTAAAAAGCCATAATAATCAAAATAGCTTGGTAATGGCAAAAGAACAGACCTCAACACCAATGAATAAAATTGAAAACCCAGAAATGAACTTACAGACCTATAGCCATTTAATCTTCAATAAGGGAGCTAAAGAAATAGAATATAAGAAAGACAGTCTCTTCAGTAAATGGTGCTGGCAAAATTGGTTAATTACTTGTAGAAAATTAAAGCTACATCCTTATATATCAATCTGTACCAGAATCAACTCCAAATGGATTAAAGGCCTTTGAGTCAAAGCAGACACTCTGAAAACCTTACAGGATGAAATAGGAGAAACCCTTGGTCTCCTTGGCATAGGCCAAAATTTTCTTAATAGAGACCCAGAAACACAACAAATCAAAGAAAGATTGGACAAATGGGATTGCATGAAATTGCAGAGCTCTTGCACGGCAAAGAACATAGCTAGCAAGATTAATATAAAGCCCACAGATTGGGAGAAGATCTTCACTAGCCATACAATGGACAAGCATCTCATATCCAAAATATACCTGGAACTCAGAAAATTAAATCCCCCAACAACAAATTCTCAAAGAAACAACTGTCCAATAAATAAGTAGGCTAAAGACTTAAAGAGAAACTTCTTTGAAGAGGAAGAGGCATTGTCAATAGACACATGAAGAAATGCTCAAACTCCCTATCCATAAAAGAAATGCAAATCAAAACGACATTGAGATACCACCTCACCCCAGTTAGAATGGCTATAATCAAGAACTCTAATCACAACAGATGCTTTAGAGGATGTGGACAGAAGGAACCCTACTGCATTATTGGTGGGAGTGTGAACTTGTTCGACCACTTTGGAAAGTAGTATGGAGGTTGCTCAATAGATTCCACGTAGAGCTCCCCTATGACCCAGCAATCTCACTTTTGGGCATTTACACAAATGATCACAAAGAAGACCATACTAAAGCTTACAGCACGACTATGTTTATTGCAGTATTATTTACCATAGCTAAGATAAGGAACCAACCCAGATGCCCCTCAGTAGATGAATGTGTTATATATACACAATGGAATTCTATGCCTCCATTAGAAAGAATGATATTGCCCCATTTGTTAGGAAATGGAAAGACTTGGAAAAAATTATATTGAGTGAAGTAAGCCAGGCCCAAAAAAACATGGATTTCATGGTTTCTCATATTTGTAATTGCTAGTGTATGTCTAAGACAAGCAGAAAGGGTAAGATAATTTGATGTTAGGCAAAATGAACCCCAAGATAAAGATTCAATTTTTTTTCTTTCTTGCACTTGTTTCAAACATATTTATAAGATGATTTCTTTGATGTTTTGTATGTCCCTCCTCCACGCTATTACCCCTGCTTTCACTGTATTTGATATTGATATAATTTGTGGAGGGGAAGGTAAAAACCAAATCGTTTAAATAGTGATACAGGTGGACCCATTGCAACAATGAGATGTACAAGACATTATATCGAAAACAAACTTTACAACTTTGGCGGGTGCGGGGGAGGGGTAGGGGATTCAGTGGAGGAGGAGGAGATGGGAAGTGATGGGAATGAGAAACAAAGTAGGAGGTAACAAGGCTTGATAAGAAATGTACTCATTACCTTCCCATGCAATTGTAACCCCTCTGTATGGTTTTTAACAATAACAAAAAAAAATACTTGGGTGAACTTGTGTCATCAAACATGCAAATTCACAGATGTGTTATTAAAACATACATATTTTCCTGGAGGGGAATCTTGGGTAAGTTACTCATAATCTTCTAGTTTGTTCCTCAGGGAGAAAAACAGAATGAGGATACTGTGATTTCAGTTGCTCCTGATAAGTGTAAGTGGGGAAATAATGGAGGACAATGACTAGACGTGTAATCCTAGTGACTCAGCAGGATGAGATCAAAGGACCTTTGTTCGAAGCCAAACCCAGGAAGGAAGAATGTACATGACACTCCAATCTCTAATAAACTATTAAAATATCCAGAAATGGGGGTATAGCTCAAGTAGTCGAGTGTTAGTCTCTAGCAAAAAAACTCAGGGACAGGACTCAGACCCTGAATTCAGGCCCCAGGACAAAAAAGGCAGGTTGCACACAAAATAATCTGGAAATAGAGTTGTGACTTGAATAGTATAGCAATTTTTTAGAGAGAAAATGAAAAGAGGGAGCATGAAGACCTGAGCACAAAGCCCTGAGTCCAAGCCCCACTACTGATCCCCTACTCCTCCTCTCCCCAAATGTTTTGATTTCTAGTTTGTAAGCAAGATGAAGTAGGTGCATTTCTTCTTGTCTCCCCACCAAGCGCAACCAATAAGCATGGATGTCACATATCAAATGAACATGAGGCAAGTAGAAGGAAGATCAAAGACCTTCGGGCCTGAACGAAACGCATGGTGGTGTTTCCTTGTTTTCCCTCATATTCCAAACGGAAGCTGACACATGAGAAACAGTGGGATACAGAAGAACAACGTAGGTAGATGATACTCTTTTAGATAATAACTGCTCATCTCCAGCCAAATACTTCAGGAAGCTTGCATTCTACCTCTTGGCAAAGGATACCTCCCAAGGCAGTGCTCAGTTTCTTACTGTGACATCAATGGAAAATCACGGGGAGTCTGGACTTCACTCATATATGCAGAGAAGGAGCCTGTGGTGTAATTCACACAGTCTTAGAGGAGACTTGGAGGGAACCAGAATTTCACACCTTTCTAGCTGGAATAAAGTCCTAGCCCTAATACCCTCTACCTATTGATGGCAGCATAAGACTCCTGGGGCCAGATCACAAGGCACTCCACAGTGAAAGGTTTCTCTCCATTGGCAGGAAAACAACCACTTCCAACCTCATCTGGCAGCTATGGGCAAAAGTCTCTGCAATGAGTACATGATCTGAAAATCCTATTCTAAAGAAGACTTCAGTAAAACCCTGAGACAGACATCAGGAATGCATGTTCATAAGACAATTTTTCACCTTGACAAACAAAAGACAAGATTGCCACCAGCTACTTGATACTGATGTTGACATTATTTGACAAAGATTTCAAAGTAGCCATCCTAAAATAAACATTCAAGTCGCAATTATAAACACATTTGAGATAAATGGAAAAAAAGTAGATAATGGAATTTTTCGAACTTAAATGAAACATCTAACATAAAATTCTGTGTACAATCACATGGAAGACAGAAGAAAGACTCAGTGAACTTGAAGATTACAGTAGAAATTATGTATGTGGAAGTCAGAGAAAAAGACTGAAAGGGAAATGGAGACAAAATAAAATAAACAGAATATCTAATATTTGTGTCATTGGAAGGAAGCTGGGTGGAAATATGACAATAATGGAATGGAACCCACTGAAAACTGTAAAAATGGAGGAAATGAATCTGACCTGACTGCAATATATGCATACATGGAAATACCACAAAGAAACATCAACCTAACAAAATGTAAGCTAACTATGCAAAAACAAAAACAAAAACAAAAACCCTGAAGAAATCATTTTTGTAATCAATGCAAGAAAAATGGCCCCTTAACTTTAATAAAAAATATTTGCCAGGTACCAGTGGCTCATGCCTGTAATCCTAGCTACTCAGGAGCCTGAGCTCTGAGCTCGGGCAGTAAATTCCATGAGACATTCTCCAATTAACCACCAGTAAACCAAAAGTGGTGTTATGGCTCAAGTGGTAGAGCACTTGCCTTGACCTGAAGAGTTCAGGGACAGTGCCCAGGCCCAGAGTTCAAGCCCCATGACTGCCCCCCCCCCAATTTTTTTTTTTGTCAGAAGACACAGGGGTCAAAACAAATATCATCTAGAAATCAAGGCAAATTCAAAGCATTTCCAGACAAAGAAGTAAAACAATCATTACTATAGGAGTTCCTAAAAGAAGATTTTAAAAAGAAAATAACAGAGAATAAATCTCAGAGCTCATGAAGAGAAAATAGGAGCAAAGGCAGGGTAAAATGCAATAAACTTTGTTTCTTCTCTTGAGTTGTAAAGGTATGTTTGACCAGCTCCTGTACCAGGATACCCAGCAGGGGTAAAGAGGTAAATGAAGAGGAAAAATAAGGATGTATATTGCCAAAAAACTTTATGATACTATATAAAATAGAACAAAAAGAACTTGTTGAAAAGGATTTAAGAAAGGGGAAAAAAGATAAAATGATAAAAGGAATGATTTAGATTGGGGTACATTGTACACATGTATGGAAATATCTCATCTTGTATAAATAATGTATGCTGAAACAAATAATGAAATTTCTTTACAAACTGAATAAAAAGTGCTAAGAGAGCATTGTGAATATCTCATAACTAAATGATAGCTGAGTACTTATGACTCATACCTATAATCCTAGCTACTCAGAATGCTGGGATCTGAGGATCATGGCTTGAAAGCCAGCCTGGGCAGGAAAGTCCGTGAGACTCTTATCCCCAATTTAAATGCCAAAGTGCTGTAAATGTAGAGCTGTGGCTCAAATGTTACAGCCTTGCTTGGAACAAGTTAAAGAAATTCAAGCGCCAGCATTGGCACAGATGCACACAGAAGCATTCACATACATACATACACTGGGTCCTATATTCTATTCCCCAGGATGATAAAAAAGATAAAAATATTAAATTAGAAAGACAAAAATGAGTAATTTACATTGTTTTTTTTAAAAAAACCTACCATAGCCTGGTGACTGTGGCTCATTTATTTAACTCTAGCTACTCAGGAGGATGAGATCTAAGGATCGTGGTTCATAGCCAGCCCAGGCAGGGAAAGTGATGTGACTCTTATCATCAATAAACAGTCAGGAACCTGGAAGTGGCACTGTAGCTAAAGTTGTAAACTGCTAACCTTGAGCGGTATACTAGAGGGACAAAGACCAGGCCCAGAATTCAAGCTCCAGGACAGAGAAAAACAAACATAAAAACAAAAACCAATAAAAAAAACTGCCATAGCTGCATTGTGACTTATGTGGTAGAATGTTTTTTTTTTTTTCCCATAAACGAGGTATGGGTTCAATCCCCAGTGTTTTTTACACCAAAATAGCCCAATAAATTCACACTAACAAAAAATACATAATACTTTAAAAAGAAAATTAAAATTTACAAAAAATTTGAAATACAGCTAAAAGGAGAACCATGCCTCAATCGTGAACAACAGTACACACCATCAAGAACGTATTAATTTCCATCAAAACAATCGATACATTGAATGCAATAGTATAAAAAGCCTTCACAGGAATTTGTATAGTTCAGAGGCCCCATCAATTAGGAAAAATAAGACGAGGAATAGCAGGCAGTTACAATGGACAAGGGTCTCACATCTAAAATATACTTGGAACTCAAAACATTAAATCCCCCAAAAACAAATCCTCAAAGAAACAACTGCCCAATAAATAAGAGGGCTAAAGACTTAAAGAGAAAATTCTCTGAAGAAGAAAGAAGAATGGCCAATAGACACATGAAGAAATGCTCAACCTCCCTAGCCATAAAAGAAATGCAAATCAAAACAACATTAAGATACCACCTCACCCCAGTTAGAATGGCAAAAATGAAGAACTCTAATAACAACTGACGTTGGAGGGGATGTGGACAGTGGGGAACCTTACTTCATTGTTGGTGGTAGTGTAAACTCGTTCAACCATTTTGGAAAGTAGTATGGAGGTTCCTCAAAAGATTCCGCATAGAGCTCCCGTATGACCCAGCAATCCCACTATTGGGCATTTACCCAAATGTTTACAAAGAAGACCACACTAAATCTACCAGCACAACTATGTTTATTGCAGCATTATTTACTATAGCTATGATATGGAACCAACCCAGATGCACCTCAGTAGATGAATGGATCAAGAAAATGTGGTATATATACACAATGGAATTCTATGTTTCCATCAGAAAGAATGACATTGCCCAATTTGTTAGGAAATGGAAAGACTTGGAAAAAATTATACTAAGTGAAGTAAGCCAAGCCCAAAGAATCATTGGTCCCATGGTTTCCCTTATTTGCAATATCTAGTATATGTATGAGTCAAGCAGAAATGGTCAGATAAAGTGATGTTAGGAAAATGAACCCTAAGATATGTATTCAAATGTTTTTTTCTTTCATGCATTTGTTTCTAACGCATTTATAAGATTATTTCTTTGTTGCTTTGCATGTCCCTCCCCCACAGTATAACCCCTGCTTTCACTGTATTTGATGTTGCTATAATTTGTGGAGGTAAGGGGAAAAACAAGTCGTTTAAATAAGGATAAAGATGGACCTGTTGCAACAATGAGAAGAATAAGTTGTCATGTCAAATTCGAACTTTACAACTTGGGCAGGGGGAGGATTGGGTAGCGGGGGATAGAGGATGGGAAGGAATGGGAAGGGTAAACAAAGGAGGAGGCTACAATGCTTGATGAGATATGTAATCACTATCTTGCCCATGTAATTGTAATCCCTCTGTACAGTATTTTCACAATGAAAAAAAAAAAGATTTCTAACACTGTCAACATTCAGTACAAAGATTCCAGTTCCAAAATGCCATTTGGCTAGTTGGTGTTTATCCAAATTTACTTAGTCTTTCCTCTACTTTACCCTCATCCTCCCGTACCATTGCACATCCACACACTCCCCAGATTTTAGCTTACAGTGATCATAACATGTTCCTGAAATAAGGATTCTTTAGTGAAAGAATTAGCATTTAATTGTTATCAAGTCAACTTCTTCAGTAATAACTCACAATGAGCTTACAGATCCACCCTTAATTTGGTCAGACCAGGTGCACACAACATAGTAAAATGAAAAAAAAAAAACAGCATTTTAATGTCAGGTGGAGCACTATAGTACCTACCCCCATACCATCATGTGCTTAAAATGGTCCTCACATGTGAGGGCAGAATACCTTCTTGTCTTTGTGGGACTCTTGATTTTCAGGGAAGCAGGAGGCTGAGACTGAGCCCAACCCTTACACTTCTCAGTTTGCTTGCCCAGTATCAGAAAACCTTAATAATCTGCCCAACGAAGGTATGCCAGGGTACAGGTGAAGAAAAGACAGGCGCCTAATACTTGGCATGGGATTTCTGAGAAGACACCTTTATACTAAGAATTATGGCTTTTAGAAGTGGCTCAGTATTGGTTGTGGTCAGACAGTGTGGGCATGCAGGAAAATGAGGGGACTGGCAACTTTTATACGCTATCATCCTATAGTGAAAAAAAAAGAGAAAAAAAAACCAAATGGGGCTGCACTGGTCATTTATTTGATGTCAAATATTGGGTCTGAACAGTACTGGTTGTGAACCTGGACTGCTAGGCATAGAGTGTAGGATGTGAATTGAGTTATAAATGGGGGGATGGGTTGATGGAAAGATTTGTCAATTGCAAAACAGTAATTCACATCTACCAGGGATTTCTCATAAAGGGACATTACACTCAACTATATGAACCCATTGACACTGGTCATTCTTGGTTACTGGCCAATCACTTCCTGGCTTATCAGACAACACACCAAGTGGCCATGGTTTGGTGGGCACAGAGGCCTAGCATATAAAGGTAAGTGAATGCCTGGCATGTTAGCAGGGAGTACCAAGTTTTAGCAACCCTGCACTGCTCATTCCCAAGGTTCTCAGCCTGTTAGCTCCTTGTGGAAAATTCACTATTCCAACGGGAACAGGTGCTGCATTCCAGGCCTCCCTGTCTTGCCCTCCAGGTCTCAGAAGTCCCCAAAAGGCTGTTCTGAAGTTGTGGGGGCCTAATGCAGGCAAAGCTCAAGTGTTGTAAGTGCCAATTCATAGCAATGATAGGGTGCTGCAGAGCTCTGTAATGTTCTGTGCCTCCAAGGGAAGGAGGCCCTGTTGGTACATGGTGCAACAGGGCTTTCTGATCCTCCCTGTCCAACAGTAGCTATTCTGGCTTGCGCAGTACAAAGGGATGGGGCATGAGGCACCCTGCAGACAAGCACCCACCAGGAGAAGGGTGGCTAGGGCAGGTACATCTACAGAGAACAATGCCAGTGCTGGGGGGCTGTGTGCTTTTTTCAACGTTTCCACATTTCAGTTTTCAAAAACAACTTAGACTTTAGAGTAAGTTTCAACCTATGGAAAATTTACACGAGTGTTTCCCTGGACTACCCCAGCTCTCCCTCGATGCACATGTCATAATCAAAGCCAGAACATTTCCAATGAAGTCATATTATTCACTAAACACAAACCCCATGCTAACCTCACCATTGCCTCCCTCTGTCCTTCTCTCACTCAGGAGTCTGTTTGGTCCTGCATATCCCTCCTCTCTTTCCCTTTAAGGAACAAAAGTATCCACCAAACTTCCATGCTTAGACATTGTGAGGTGTTCCACTCAGCATTTGCTGTCTTGGTAGGCATGGATTGAGGGATGTGGAAGGACTTTTCCTTCCTGGCCAGGAGTCCACAGAGCAACAGATGCTACAGCCATCTCTGTGAATCACAGTGGGACACAGAGGTCCCCAAGCTTACACTTGTTCATTGTACTCCTGTTAGAAGTCACAGTCTTGGATTTGGTCGGTAGGTGAGTTATACTACTATTTTGTGCTGGTCATTTTTCAGTTGTGGTCTTGTTTCCTATCCAGGTACATTATAGGGCCTGGACTCACCTATTTTAGGCTTCCTATTGTAGTGAAGTTGATATGCATCCCTAGCTTAAGAGGAGATGTCACCCACCTTTTGGCCTGGGCTGGTCCTGAATAATAATAGTCCACATCTCAGCATCCTAAATAGTGAGGATTGCACAGGCTCCCCCAGCTCCAATGTTCTTCCTTCTCAACCCTACCCATTCAGCAGTGATTGACAGCTCTCTCTCCTCAGTTATTCTTACCTTCTGAAATTTCAGAGAGGAGACACACATTTTCTTCTTCATTGTACTCTCATTGCTCCCAAGAGTGCTTGAAATTGTACTGTCTATCTCTTCTCATTTTAGGCTCCCTAAGGAAGTGATACCCCCGGATCCTGAATGTTTCTCCATAAGGAGGCAGGTCCCAGTGACACAGAGGTAAACATAGTCATGAACCCCAAAGGGAGGTCCTACTACTCCAGCTGTGGGCTGTCAGTTCCTTCTGAAACTCCCTCAGCTACAGTCATTCTCCATGATATACTGGTCTTCCTGCACTACCCATATTGATGGGTATGAAGACAGCATCATGATAATTGGCCAGGTCAAACTATGGGCACTCAGTGATGGAGCTAAAGGAGTTTCACTTGTTCCCCTATCCAATCTGATATCCAGTCCCTCCCTTCAACAGAGTTCAATCTCTGCAGATGCCCTTCTCTACCAATTCTCTCAGTCTCTCTCTAGAACTAAGGAACAGGTGTATGTAATTGAGAAAATGCAAATACAATCTCTCATCATGATTGGGCTAATTTCAATAGGGAAAAAAATGAACCACAAATTTATACTGAAACCGTCTCCCCACTTCTTTTATTTATGAAAGTTTGATCCCTAATTGCTTTTGTGTGTTTGTTGGTGGAGGTGTATAGGTACAGTTGTAGGGGTGAATTTGTGAATAGTAGGACTTGAACTCAGGTGCTTTGGCTCTTAACCTGGATATTTTTGTTCAAGACTGGCACTCTTACCATTCCAGTCACTAGTCCACTTGTGGCTTTTTCCAGTCTAACGGAAATAAGAATCTCTTGGGTTTCTCTGCCTACACTGGCTTGAAACTGCATTTCTGGTATCAGCCTCCCAAAAGGCTAGAATTACAGGTGTGTGTGAGCAACTTTTGCATGGCCTCCCACTGCCACTTTAAAAGGGCAGCTTTTATCTTGTGAAGTAAAAGAACAATTCTTGATTGAAAACTGGGTATCAGTGTGATTTATGCAGATCTGGAGGCTCCTCATGGGAGGAATGGCCTTCTCTTGGGAAGGATCACCGCACTACATGAACCAAGTAGATTGAGGAAATGTTCCCAGAGAACACACCGGATACTCTGAGTAGAACAACACCCAAACCACAGGTCCTTAAAACATTGCCTAAAATAATTTTTTTAACGAAAGTACTCACAGACACGTCTCCCATAATCTTGGGAAAAATAACAGTAGAGCAGCCATCTGGATCCTGTCCGAAGGGGGTATAGGGTGTTTGGAACCAAGCCTTTTCATTAGCCCAAATCACATCACAAAGAGGCAATATGGATGCTCCTACTCCAATGACTGGGCCCTTTACTGCTACACTATTAGGCTTCTTAAACTGAATGAAAGTATTCACCATGTTTCTAAAGTTAAAAAAATAAATGGGGAAGAATTAAAAATATTGCATGTGTGAGCAGATAACAAGAATCTATTCTAGATTGCAAGTTGCCAAACAGAAAATGTGCAAATCATAAAAACTAAGATTTGATAAAAAAAAAAAAAAGCCTCCTCCCAGAAAATGTAATCTGTCGATCTACCTGCTGCAGGTTGTAAAGGCTTACGTACAGCCTGGATATTACTCAGGGATGGCTGCTGCCACCGGTTGTAGGTGACATAGCCAGAACTGCTTTGGTATTTACAGTGGCTCTAGGACACTCTGATCATTATATATAGCATTTCCAACTTTCTCTCTTTGAAGACCCAACGATCATACTGACTTTAGCGAATTCTTGTGTCCAAGAAAGGGAAAATTCAGAGTGAACTTGGCACCAAGATTGTCTTGTAATGACTGAAGGATTATTGACTAAGGGATAAAACCTGCCCCTGCTAGGAGATTTTACACATTGAATCTGGAAACAACAGGTATTTTTTAAGGTCCTATGAACTGGACTAAATTAACTTAGGGATATGGAACTAGACTAATTTAAGACATGAGGTTGGAAAGAAAGATGAACAAGCATCCTGATGCCGGTATCCCATTATGTGTTGGTGGATGCTACTGCCACAGGAGATTGGAGAGCAAAGCAGCCATGGGGGAAGGTGGCCTTAGCAGGGGACAAGAACTTGCCATAAGGCGCAGCCAATGCTTTGCTGGAGTTTGTTTTTACTGGCTTTGTAATTCCAGGGATGTTGATGCTATACTATATAGGGAATAAGCTTCTTCCTCAGCCTCCTCCCATACTGTTGATTCTGTTTTCAAAGGTGGTTTCTTGTTCTGATTTCACAGAGTAGAGCAAAGCAAAAATTTATACCTACCTACATACAAAGTTATTCTTTTTATGAAGTTTGAGTCTGACCATTGAAGAACAACTACAACTTTTCACACACAGAGTTCTAAGCCAGGGCTTTACTGAAAACAGTCATTGAGACACTTCCTACTAGTTCCCCATCCTCTGAACACTATCAAGATGGAATATAGTGCTGCCTCTCCCCTTACCCCCCCCCACAAGTCCTGAGGGTTGAACTCAGGATCTTCTGTTTAGTTGACTGGCACTTGAATATTTGAATCACACTTTCAGTCTTGTTTGTACTAATCACTTGGAGGCTCAATTTTAACAGACTTTTCTAATTGAGCTGGTCAAGATCATATGGATGGATTTCCAACTTTTGAGTAGCTAGGATTACAGATGTAAGCCATCTGCCTCCTGTTAGATTGTATTGTAATGAGGGAGGTTGGGAGGTTTGTAAAGAACACAGGAGAACATGGCTTGCAGATGCAGATTCCAGCAACTGGTTTGAGGTGTAGTCCATTAGGTGAGGCTGACCTCATCACAGCCTTGCCATTTGCCCCCAAGTTAGTAATGTTTTTGCACTATGCGAGAATTGATTCCTTTAAATGAGCAAGCTACACTAATTTCTCATGATTCTAAATGGGATGTACCAAGGCCTTGTTAGAAAGCTCACACTGGGGTTTAAAGATAAAGCTGTTGTACATAAACACATAAGAATCAAAAGCTGTCCACTATTCCACGCTTATCCCATGATATATTTGTACCTATATAAAAAATTCTGGTCTCAAAATCTATGAAGAAAATCAATACCAGGGTTTCAATGGGATTGATATATTGTTTTACAACTGCAATTTCTATTTTGCCTGGAATAATAATAATGCCATATGAAATTATGTCTGTGTCTCAGAGATCCATGCTAAATTCACCAGCAGCCCTGCTCAGAGGAAGGGTGCCATGATGGTGTGTGAATTCATTTGTAAACATGAGTTGAACAGAAACTCAGTTTGTTAAAACACAGCCATCCATCAAAGCTTTGTAGAAATGACCTGTCAGGAGAGACCTCCCCAGGCCACAAAGCTGTAGAATCATGAACTACAAAATTCCAGCTGCAGTGTGTCTTGTGGTAGGAGATCATGATGGACCTAAAGAGGAAAATGTGTACAACTTTGTTAAGTATATATAGGGTTTTGTTTGCTATCCACGGTTCTTGAACATAGGGCCTGGGCACTGTCTCTGAGCCTCTTTGTGCTCAAGGCTGGTGTTCTACCAACTGAGTTTCAACAATACTTCCAGCTTTTTCTGAGTAGTTTATTGGAGATAAGAGTCTCATGAACTTTTTTATCTGGGCTGGTGTCAAACTGCAGTCCTCAGATTTCAGACCCCTTAGTAGCTAGGATTACAAGCATGAACTAGCTGGCTCCTGGTTTTTATATATAACTTTTAAAATGTACAATTAAAGTCCATAAACATTAAAAGATGTATAATGCAGCATACTCAATTAGTATTTGTTCCCACTGGATCATCTGTGAACTGAGTTAAAGATTTGCCACAGTTAGTTTTTGAAGACAGAATTCATTCTGAGAAGACACTTGAGAAGGTCAGATATAAAGTCAGACCATCATAGAAGAGAGTAGGAATTGTCTAGGAAATCCAGGCAACAAGATCTGAATTAGGAAGTAGTGTGCTGCCTTCCTCAGCACACTCAGCTTTATTATCTGAAAAAGGAAGGATTGAGTGGGAAGAGGTCACGTTCCTGGGGCAGTTTATGGGTTTGTTTGGCTCTCTCTCCAAATTCTCTAATATAGGAGTGCTGAGTAATAGCCTCTTCCTTTGAAAACTTCCCACATTATCTCACTCTATCAGGAGTGGATACCTCACTTCTGTGCAGAGAAGCTTGCTTTTGGGTCCTTCAGACACATGCAGGCACCAAAAGCACAATGCTATAAATGGAACCCAAGCTACTCAGTTTTATCAATGATGTAAGAGCTGTTTCCTGACAATGAATCTGCAAACTGGCCATCATCAATTCCAATAGTGGAAATAGCAGCCCCAGACAGTGGATAATGTAAGATATTAGTTGATCTCCATTCTCACTTCCCTTCCCTTCCATTCTGGATATTTGCCACAATGAGGATCTTAGCGTCAAAAAGTTTAAGGAATTTGAGACATGACACCACAGAAATAAGCAAACATATATACATAGAAAGATTGTTTTGTGTAATGTCCCTCTTAGGCATATAAAGTTAATTTAAATAAACTGAGTAAGAAAGAAAAAGGTTTTAAACCTTTAAAAAAAAAGCAGTGAAACTGCTTTAAATAATTTTTTTCTGACTCTCCCATATTCCATTAAGAAAAATTCTCATTACAAAAATAGATGCACTCAAAGCAGCAGCAATGCGGGTTTTGCAGAAGCACAATATTTCTGTTTCCTATAATATCAGCTGAGCTTTCTGTGGGAGCCAGGAAAAGAACATGGCAGTGGGAGGCTAGTAGAAGAAGTTGGAGTGAGGATCTGATGAAAACATGCATCTAAAATCACCTAAAAGTGCAAGAGATAAGGTTTCTGCTTAAATGTGTGTATCTATCTTTTCTCTTTTTCTAATCCCAGTACTACAAAGCCTCAGCCTCTGTCAAGGTCAGAGACTGGACAGTGGAGGAGGGAACAGGCTGGAGAATAGCATGATTGGTGAGAGAAGCTCCAAGATGCACAGGAGAGAACATAGGTGGTCTCACAGAAAATGTACAAAGTCACCAGAGAAGACAATAGTGTGTGCGTTTGTGTTTGTGTGTGTGTGTGTGTGTGCGCGCGCGCGTGCATGTGTATGTAAAAAGTGAGGATTAAAATCATGCAACATATTCTGAATTATGGTTCAACAATCAGCAGTGTCCACACATTGAAATGAGGTTCTGATAGTCTAGAGCAGAATTATGTCCACTGATTAAGGCTTATAATTTCAAGTCCAGTAAGAAGGCACTGCCTTCTAGTACTATACAATAAAACTCCAATTAGAGAACCCAGAATGATAATGGGATTACAACATATTAAACCAAATGTATGTTATTCTGTGGAATAACAGAGCTGGGGAAGACTGAGGTCCAAGGCTAGTCTAGGCAAAGTGTTAGCAAGAAGACCTTATCTCAACAAATACTTCTGGCTAGGTCGTTCATGCCTGCAATCCCAGCTCTGAGGGAGGTGTATGTGAGGCAAGAGCAATGCCCAAAAATTACTTAAAATACTTAAAACAAGAAGGGGGCTGGATGTGTGGTAGAGTGCATGCCTAGCATGTATGAGGCTTTGAGTTCAATCAAACCATAAACTACCAAAAGAAAAAAAAAAACCCAACAAATGTAAGATGTGCTCATTAGCTGGATTCAGATACCTATGCAAAGAAGACAAAAATGTATGGCTTCTTTCTTCTCTATAAGAAATATTTAGAGTGGGGCTGGGAAGGTGGCTCAGTGGTAGAGCGCTTGCCTTGCATGTATGAGGCCCTGGGTTCGATTCCTCAGCACCACATAAGCAAAAAGAAAAAAGCCAGAAGTGGCGCTGTGGCTCAAGTAGTAAAATGTTAGTCTTGAGCAGAAGAGCTGAGGGTTAGCGCCCAGGTCCAGAGTTCAGGCCCCACAACCGTACCCCGCCCCCAAAAAAGAAATATTTAGAATTCAGTGAAGATATGAGAAGTGTACAACACATGTACCATGCAGCTGTACATTATCTATATAGAACACTTAGTCAACATGCCTGAGCTCTTGCTGTGTTTCACTTAGCCTTAAAATCAGTTATTGGCCTCTGATAAGCAGTCATTTAAGTCAGACTCATAGAAAGAGCAGATGAGTTAATTGAGTAACTGAGTTAAATGACAGGCATCTGGAAACAACCTGCTCAAGCTGTGTACAAAGGAAAAGAACCAACACTAAACTTAAAATTTGGTTATGCCCAGTGCAAGTTGAGATGTATGCAATCGTGGAGCCTTCCTGGCCATTGCAAGCTGTCTTTTCAGATCCTAGTCAATGTGCATGCATAGAAAGCCCCCTTGCTGTGTGCTTGGCCACAACACTAAGACCATCAATGTTGTAGGATGACAAGAAAACTCCTCACAGGGCAGAACATGGCCATTGTTATCTTGCACAAATAAGAAACCTGTCAAGCTGGGCACCAATGGACCCTGACTGTCAACCTAGCTACTCAGGAGGCAGAGATCTGAGTATGGGAGTTAAAAACCAGCCTGGACAGGAAAGCCATTGAGATATTTATCTCTAATAAACCACCAGGAAACTGGTAGTGACATTATGGCTCAAGAGCTAGTCTTGAGCTGAAGAGCTGAGCGATAGTTCCTAGGCCTAGTGTTCAAGACCCATGGCTGGAAAAAGAACAAAAAAAGAAAGACAGAAAGAAAGAAAGGAACAAAGAGATAAAGAAAAAAGAAACAAAGAAACAAAGAGATAAAGAAAGAGAAAGAGACAGAGAGAGAGAGAAAAAGAAACAAAGAAAGAAAGAAAAGAAAGAATGAAACAAAAAAAGAATGAGAAAATTGATAAACCGAAAGAAATCTGTCAAGATGAGAGCTATGGCAAAGTTCCAGCCTCTGCAGATGAAGACATCCTGACCTGGGAGTTGGCCCAAGTACAGAGGAACTGTTACCTTCTCCTAGTAAGAGCCAAAGCTCCCACTGGGCACATACCACTAGCATGGAGCAGATGCCCATCACATACGTACTGCCCCATGTCAGTGTGGCCAGAGTGATTAGCAGCCAAGCTGCCAAGTTCCCTCCGCTTCCCACCTCCTGGTCACATTGTGGGCCAGCTCAGAGTTATTCTCAGATGATTTTGTTGATAACAAGATGTGGGTGAAGCTGTCTTGCTTCCTGAAAATATCTCTGTATCTGGAGGCACTCTTTGTCTGCCTCACACTTAAAGGCAACCACTTATCCAAAGGCTGGTCTCCTCTGTCACCAATAAATTTCCCTTTCCCAGCCATCACTCATTAACAGACATCTGTATGTTGGCTGATAGCACATCCATGAATGGAGATGTACCTGTCAAGGGTTTGAAATCACATTGGTCGGTGATTTCCTATCACCAGTTCTCTTCCACTGTCACCTCAGAATTAGACCAGAAGCTGGTCTAAGTTCCAGGACTTATCAACACAACGATGTCAATATCAGAACTTTGTCAAAGTCTACTTCAAAAATACATTTCAGTTTCAATCTATGTCTGACAGAAAATCCACCCCCTACTTTTTTGTTCTAGGATATGTACAGCTATAAACTGGGAGACTTTAAGAGAATGAGATTAGAGAGAATGGGTCTCCTGGATAGGATCTGCTATAGGTATGACAAGTAGGAAGGAAAAAGAAAACAGCATAAGGAAATATGATTAACAAGGCGAAAGTGGTCAAAGGACATCTCTCCAATGCAAGAAGATCCTTCTGACAAACCTGTTCTTGTTGAGCCATTGCCTGGTATGGTGGTGCCACTTTAGACTCTGGTCCCATTAGAGCAACATACATGTCACAGCTTCTTCCTTCGATGGCCTAGGCACTCTACCAGAGGTTCATCCCACATTCCTACCTCTGCTTTCTAAAAGGGTACACATATCAAGGGGCTCTCTTCTTTCCACCTACAAACATTCTACCAGTGTTCCCTCATGACACAATTCCTCAATGCCAAACTGGGTGTTTTGACTTGACACCTAATATATCATCTCTAGAGCCTAACATTTGTTATCTTTCCTCCTTTTGGTACTGGGGACTGAACTGAGAGCTTTGTGCATGCCAGGCATGTACTCTAGCACTGAGCTGCATCTTCAGCCAGAGCTTTGATTATACTATTCAAGGACTCAATTATTTGATACAATTACCAAGGCACATGAGAATAAGGGAGATGCTGCACTTAGCATTTGGACAAAATAATCAACCTGTTTATAGGAGTCACCTCAACATTAGCTTGTGTGGCAATTAGTGCAGAGCTCTGGCTAGGAGAAAACAAAAGCCATGTCTGAGAAATACATGATAATCTACTGGTAAAATTATCAAGAGGAGTTTTCTGAGGGATGAGGCATGAGTCATTAATTATGAACCAAGAACTACTTCTTCAAAAGTGTAAAGAAATAAGCCAAAGCCACCAGAAAAGACTCAAAAACGGGCACTTAAGATAAAACAAAACTGTTCTTAGTCAAACACTGGTAAATAGGCTGGATGGGGCCTCCACCACAGCTTGGCCTCAATCCTTATCCCACTGAGGAATGAGAGTACCTTGGACAGGCCTGCCTTCAGTTCAGACCCAGCAGCCTTAGAGGATTTGGAGTCATCCAACCTGGTCAGTTCCAAGACTAGAGACCCAGGGATGTCAATTTGCTGGCCCATACCTACTCCCTAGGACTCCCACATTGGAAGCTATTTGCACTTTGATCTGCCCTGGGGCTTCTAGTCACAGAACAGTCTCTCTGGCAGTTTACTTTCTGCTGAGTGAGACCAACTTGGCTTAAAGATTTCTACCCCACTCCTCCCCACCCTACCCCAACCTCAGGCCTGGTATAGGAATGCTTAGGGAACTTACTATCTCCCAACTTTACTAGAAACAAGGAACTTGCACCTCACCCATTAGTATCTTTCCTTAGAGCTTCCTAAAATTTGTTGGATTCCCATAGGTCCTGTTTCTGGAGCAAAAGGGGCTCTTACAAGTTATTGGTGGCCATTGAGGAATGCCTGACACAGACAACGTACCTGGAGCCTCACTGCAAGAAGAATGAAAGATTCTGGCAAAAAGAACTAGTGAATGATTTTGAACTCTGGTGAAAACAGAAGTTTTCACCCTCTTCCTGGCCATTGTGTAGGTTCTAAGCAATTGAGATTTCTGTCTCACTCATGCAAAGTAAACATACCCAACAGGCTGGATCTTTTTCCCTTACAACCCCCTGTGGGCCTCAGACAGCTTCAAATGCTGGAAAATGAGTATGAGAATGGGTCATTGGGCCATGTCTCCCTTCCACTCCTTGACTTGGAAGTACTGAATCAAGCAGATATCGATACGCTATGGGACTGGTCAGCTTCTCACTCCCTCAAACAGCTAGACTCATTTCTGTCCTTAGAGCTGACAGATGCCTTGAGAAACTACCCTGGCAACCAGGATCTTGCACTCATCTTGTGAGTGCTGCTTCACTGCCAACTGAACTATAAGCACAGGGATTGGGGTTCCTGCTACTGTTTCTGGGGAATGTGAATGAAATCCCTCTGATGGGGCATGAGACCAGAACCTGTGGTTGTCTGAAGGAGAAGGAGATCCTTATGGCCAGTATTCATACCTGCATTTTTAGGTCCCATTCCCAAAGAGGAATGCATACTAGGTGGCAGGATAAGCAAGTCCTGTGTCAGAATAAAGGAGGAAGAGGCCCTGCTACCTCAGTGCCCAGACAAGTCTTGAACATCAATCCCTTCAGTACTCCAAACATCACCTTGGTACTAGGAAAATTGTAACATCTGGATCTGGTTTACTTTCTCTTCAAACTGTTTTTATGCTACTGGAATGTTATTGAGAGACTGCTAACTTTAAAACTGGGCCAGGGAAAATAAACATTGGCATTTGTCATCTTCCTCTTCAAAATACTGGGAACGCCATGAATTTGAAATTCCTCTTGAGCACCATTTCTATATTAATAAGATTAAATCCTAAAGAAGAATAAGGACTCAAGAGTACAAAATGTATACATTATTTTTTATAAATAAGGCTTTAGAATAATACTATTTAAAAGAAATCTGCATTTTTACATTCACCATCAGTGAGTTCCTGACTGGAAAGGCTGTGCATGATGATACACAGCAGGGACCTCACTGCAGGACAACAGGAGCTCAGGAAAGCACCATTCATTTGAGAAGTAGTAGGCAGGCTCTGACAGTCCTGTTGCATTGCTACCAATGGGAAGTCTTAAACTTCTTCCTCCACCAAGTCTTCTTCAAATTCCCCCTGTTCATCAGCAGTGGCATCTTGGCACTGCTGGTACTCGGACACCAGGTCGTTGATATTGCTCTCAGCCTCAGTGAACTCCATCTCATCCATGCCTTCTCCCGTGTACCAGTGCAAGAATGCCTTGCGCCGGAACATGGCACTGAACTGCTCTGAGGTGCGCTTGAAAGGTTCTTGGATGGCCGTGTTGTTGCCGATGAAGGTGGCTGACATTGTGAGGCCACGCGGGGGGATGTCACATACAGCTGTCTTCACATTGTTGGGAATCCAGTCTGCAAAGTAGCTGCTGTTCTTGTTCTGCATGTTGAGCATCTGCTCATCTACCTCCTTCATGGACATGCGGCCTCGGAAGATGGCAGCTGCTGTCAGGTAACGACCATGGCGGGGATCACAGGCGACCATCATGTTCTTGGCATCAAACATCTGCTGGGTGAGCTCGGGCACTGAGAGAACATGGTACTGCTGGCTGGCTTGGCTGGTCAAGGGTGCAAAGCCAGGCATGAAGAAGTGTAGGCGGGGGAAGGGCACCATATTCACGGCTAGCTTGCGCAGATCTGCATTCAGCTGGCCGGGGAAGCGCAGGCAGGTGGTGACTCCACTCATGGTGGCTGACACCAGGTGGTTCAGGTCTCCATAGGTGGGTGTGGGCAGCTTCAGGGTGCGGAAGCAGATGTCATACAGGGCCTCATTGTCGATGCAGAAAGTTTCATCTGCATTTTCCACCAACTGGTGGACAGACAAGATCGCATTGTAAGGTTCTACCACGGTGTCTGACACCTTGGGGGAGGGCATGACGCTGAAGGTGTTCATGATGCGGTCTGGATACTCCTCTCGGATCTTGTTGAGAATCAGGGTGCCCATGCCTGATCCAGTGCCACCTCCCAGGGAGTGGGCCAGCTGAAAACCCTGGAGACAGTCACACCTTTCTGACTCCCGCCGTACCACATCCAGCACCGATTCCAACAGCTCGGCCCCCTCCGTGTAGTGGCCTTTTGCCCAGTTATTGCCTGCCCCGCTCTGGCCTATCAGACACAAAGACATGATGAGAGACACACTCCAAGAAAAATGACTGTGCCTGTCCTATTGTGAAGACAATAGGACTCTTCTGAGCTAACCTTTGCTATTACATTAGATAAAGGAAATGTTTTCAATGTATCTGGGACCTTACAAATCACCCAGGTTCTAAAGAAAAGTAAAGAGTGTGAAGGAAAATACATTTTAACCCAAATCAAGTACTTCTAGAAATGAAGAACCGAGCCTGCCTCAATACTGGAAATGTAGTTACTTTCACACAGTATGGTCAGAGGGAAGCTAAACTGCAAGAACTTGTCTGCACCTTGCTCACACATAGCTGTGCTTTGATTTCTGGTGTCCTGAAGTGTTCTGTTATTGCCAGGGCTTTAAAATGACCAGCAGTGCTGAAACCTTGTTGGTGGCTTTCGCTACTTGCTGCTCTTTCCCTTCAGAGGCTTCTTTGTCATGGAGGGCTTGCAGAGTTGCACTGATCTGAGCTGTCTGAGAGGCCAGGGGCATGACTCCCGTGGACTGGAATAGGTGGGTTATGTGAGGACAATATCAAGATGGATAAAGTCTCAGCCCAGCACTGGAGTGCATGGATGTTAGGATCCATGGACCATGATGGCTTACCAAATATGAAGTTGTCTGGCCTAAAGCTCTGGCCAAATGGTCCCGATCTCACTGAGTCTAATGTTCCAGGCTCTAGGTCCACCATGATGGCCCGAGGAACATATTTGTTGCCTGTGAGAAAAAGAGTTGACTTAGGCCTATCCTTGACAAGGAACTTAGGGGGCAGAGCTTATGATTCTAAGTGACCCTCAGCATTCATTACAAAAATTACAGCATTTGAGACATGGAAACAGAAAAGATATCTTGAGCATGAATCCCCATGCAAGAGGCTTCAGCAACTTTAAGGATGTTTGCAGTTGTCTATTTCCATTGAATATTCATTCCTTTGCTTTGGGCATGGTGGCTGAAATCTCAGCTACACATGAGGCAAAGATGAGCATCAGGCTTTGAGTCTAATGGTGCAAAAGAATGGTGGCAACACTTTTTTTTGTGGTTCATCGTGGGGCTTGAACTCTGGGCCTGGGCACTGTCCCTCAGCTCTCCAGCTCAAGGCTAGCACTCTATCACTTGAGCCACAACCCCACTTTCAGTTTTCTTATTGGAGATAAGAGTCTCAAGGACTTTTCTGCTCAGGCAAGATTTGAACCATGATCCTCATATCTTAGCCTCCTAAGTAGCCAGCATTACAGGAATGAGTTACCAGTGCCTATCAGCAAGAAACTTTCTCTTTTTTGTTAATTTTATTTTATTGTAAAGGTGCTGTATAGAGGAGTTAGTTACATGAGTAAAGAAATGAGAACATTTCTTGTCAAAAATTGTTACCCCTTACTTTGTTGTTCTCCCACTATCCCTCCCCTTCCCCAATTACCTTTCTCAAGAAATGAACCAGGTTCATGCCTATAATCCTAGCTACTCTGGAGGCTGAGATCAGAGGATCACTCTTCAAAGCCAGCTGGGGCAGGAAAAGTCCTTAAGACCCTTATCTCTAATAAACTAACAGAAAACCAGAAATAGCACTGTGGCTCAAGATGTAGAGCTGCTTGCCTTGAACTGAAGAGTTGAGGGACAGTGCCTAGGCCCAAAGTCCAAGCCACATGACCTACACCCCAACGCCAAAAAAAAAAAAAAAAGCCAGGTATGGCTATTCACCAAGTAGATGTAGGGGAATTCAAGTGTAAGGCTTTCCTGGAGAAAACATTTATACAATATATATTTATTGTCTTATAATTTTTCAATAATTGTTATCAAACAGCACACATCCTTGTATTCAAATACTCAGAGCAACCTTGAGCAATGACTTGCAATTTCCCATTTATCCTGATTTGGCCCAAGGGAAAGCAGTTAACATGATGTAAACACCAGTTTTAGAATACCCCCTTCCTAAACATTCACATGAAGAAAACTGGCCATCCTGCTGGATATACAGGATCTAATAAAGACACAACCTAAAATTCTGTTCATAGGAGTGACACAATCCATCCCAACCACTCTCAACCAAGGTGAGGACATCCCAAAATATAGATCTATAAAACTCAAATTAAATAGTTTTGTACTTTTGTTTGTACTTGTTCATTGGATTAATACATAGGAAAGCCAATTATCCACGATTCTTTTTGTATACAATAATGCAGAATAGAAACTCAATATAAAATTAAATGATCTTTACATTGACAGTTACAAAAATTGAAAATCTGCTTTGTAGACTTCAATTAGGCTGCTTATGTTAGGAAAGACAATATTAATCATTTAAAAGCAATGTTTACAAATTAGTATTGGTTTTTTCTACATCAAAAGAATGTTTTCTTACTTTAAAAACCTTAAAAATATTTTTGGCTAAGTATTCATATTCAAAATGCTCAAGACCAGAAATGTTATAGATTTCAGGGTAAGACACTTTATTTATGCTTTGAGATTTGGACTATTCTCATATATATTAGTGACTTAACATCCCTCTTTAAAATTATTAAAATTTTCTTTTTCAAAATATTGTTTTAGAAATTTAATCTATATTTTAAAGAGGCAATGTAACTGGGCTCTGCTTGCTTACAGGTGTAATTCTAGCTACTCAAAAATCTGAGATAAGACCTTAGCATCGCAGATTGAAGTCAGCTGGGGCAGGAAAGTCTGGGAGACTCATCTCCAAGAAACTACCCAAAACAAAAGAAGCTCATAGTCAGTGCCCAGGCCTTGAGCTTAGGATGATCAGCACACAACCAAATGGCACTGGATTATTTTATATTTTATCAATTGTTTTAGAATGCATATTTAGGCAGTCTCATTTTTAATTATGTGAAGCGGGCTCACGCATTTAATCCTAGCTACCCAGAAGGCTGAGATCAGAGAATCACGGTTCAAAGCCAACCAGGGCATAAAAAGCCGGCAAACTCTTATCTCCAATAAAACACCAGAAAACTGGAAGTGGCACTGTGGCTTAAGTGGTAGAGCCGCTTGCCTTGAGCTGAAGAGCTGAGCGACATTGCCTAGGCCCAGATTTCAAGCTCCATGACCGAAAAAAAAATCCAGGTGTGGTTAGTCAGCAAGTAGAGGTAGGGGGAACTCAGGTATAAGGCTTTCCTGGGGTAATTCACAAGAATATACTCAAAAATTAAAACAAAGTATCTGGTGGAGTGTCTCAGTTGGGTACAGCACTTGACTTATAAGATCAAGGTCACAAATTAAAACTACAATACTACCATAAGAAAGGCAGGAACTCCTTCCTTTTCATTAGTATTCCCTTGGGAACTATTTTGCCACCGTATGGGAAACCAGATGGGAGACACTCACCAGTTGCCTCATTGTAATACACCTCGATTCTCTGCAGCTGTAAATGGCTGTCTCGATAGTAGTTGCCAGTGCAATCAATATTGTGCTCATTGCTTATCATTTCCCAAAACTGAGATGGAAATAGAAGTGTATTATGAACTAGAATGTTAACTGTCCAAACAATGCATTTTAAAGTAACTAAAAGAAACCCATGTCCTGTTGACACAAATATATTTGTAAAAAAATTATATTTTCTAAATTTAAAAAAGCACAGACATGGGTGGTATTTTAGTTTTGTTAATCTCTTATCTGGCTGAATAGAAGATGTCTGGGTTCTCCTATGAGTATTCCATCTTATGCAGTACCATATTCTGTTTGTATTCTATGACGAGTAATTGGCCTTACATGGACATGAAATTGCCAAAGCAGTAACTTGAAGACTCAGTTAGAAGGGTCTCCAGAACCCCAAGTGTCCTCAGAGCATACACGACAACCAATGATTTAGAAAACACCCAACTTAAGGGAGCTGAGATGGGGCATGAAACTCAGAGAAATTTGCATTAAGGTAGAAGAACTGTTCACAATTATCTGACACTCATCAGTTGACACAAGGGAATTGCCTGTATCTTTCAGCTAAAAAACAATGCATTCCTTGCATTCAAACCAGACCAAACGTGCATTAGTCTATTCCCAGGAAACTAAATATAAAGACTTGAGTCTCAGGTAAGACTAAGACATGCAAGGGATTTGAAACCACCCCAGCCTTGTTTAAAAACCACACCCACCAGGGCCACACAAATTAGGGAAATTGGAGAAGCTATCTGGGGGACTTCATTTGCAGAAGGTTAGGGACCACTATGGAGCCCCACCTACTTCAGCCTAGCCATGACCACCACCACCTCCACACTCCAACCTGTCCTCCTTCTCCTTCCCCTAAATTTGAGACTTGGATGCTAGGCCAGTGCCATGCTCACCTTTGCGCCAATCTGGTTGCCACACTGGCCTGCCTGTATGTACACAATCTCCCTCATGGTGCCGGGCTGCAGTGCTGATGGATGTATGTCTTCAGCGGTGGTGCCCACAGAGGCAAACAAGTAGAGCTGGGAAGCAGGAATCTGACAGAGTGAACTCAGATCCCCATTTATACCTCTGATTGTTACAGGGGCAGAGGAGATGGGGCGGACTTGATTATAGGTGGAGCCAGCAGGTGCTCCAACTCAATCGCCCTATTGCTGGGTAATCAGAGGGCCCTACCAGTTCCTACCTACCCTGGAATCCAGCTGCCAGCTGCAAGTCCATTAGCACAGCTCCCACTCTATTTGGATCATCTGGTCACCCTGCCATCCACTCCCCACTCTGACTCACAAGAGAGGCTGAACCCTGGGATCAAGGAAAGAAGAGGAGGAACTTCCTCTGCACAAGGTCCTTGTTTGCCAGAAGCCCAGAACAAGCCTGCCGTCCATTTTTGATTGGAGGGTCTAGAACTGAAGGGGCATTTTCAGATGTGATCGCAAGAGCAAGCACAACTGTTGGATTCCATGATTGATCCACTTTCCATTATGGGAAAAGTCAGGGGCTTAGGGTCTAGCCTTCATACTCAGGTTTTTTTCTTTCCTCTTAAAAGTAGCTTGCTTTTTTACTTGGGCCATAGGACAACTACAGTATACTTTTTGTTTCATTTGGCTTCTGCTCCTAGTGTAAGAACTCAGGTCCTGGTCAGAGTGTCTTTTTCTTTTTTTTGGTCGGAGTTGGGGCAGGTTAGTGATTTAGGGCTTGAAATTAAGGCCTGGTGACTCTTTCTGAGGTTTTTATTATTATTGAGATTAGGTGATTACCTTAATTTCTCTTATTTCACAGAATTGTGGAATAGTGGTATTTAGTTGAAATTACAAACATATTTTAACCTTCACAAGTCAAATTATCATTATCATGGACTATAAACTTTGTGAATTCTATAAGTTTGACAATACAATTTATTTCTTCCACAACGGGTGATATTTACATTTCTCTACTTTTGCTTAGTGTAGAATTTCCTGTCTTTCACTTTCATTCTGCCCCTTTCTTTCTGAGGTTTTATTGATTTACTTATTTAACTGAAAGGTAGAAGGCTCTACTACTTGAACTACAGCTCAACTTCTGTCTTTCTTAAAGTGTTTAATATGAGACAAGAGTCCCATGGGTAGTCAAGTGCAGTACAGTGAGGCTTGAAATCTGAGGATCATTATTCAAAGTCAACCTGGGCAGGAAAGTCTATGAGACTTTCCTCCAATCAACCACTAATAGGCAGAAGACAGTAGAACTTTAGCCATGAGCAAAACACTTCAAATTTAAGTCCCTCGACTGAACGAACTGAAGCAAGTTTCATGGACTTCAATGCCCATGATGGCTTTGAACCATGATCTTCAGACTTCAGTGACTTTAGTACTCAGGATTATAAGTGTGAGTCAACATTTACAAATCTTTAATTACCTTTTCTTTCACCTTTTCAGGTTATTTATTATTTCTTTTTTTGACAATTGTTCTTAGGGGCTAGCTTTGATGCTTAGTTTTTTCTTTCCTCTTGAAACGACCATGCTTTACAAATTTTACCACAGGTGAACTACAGGCTGGTTCTCTTTTTTGTAGCTCTTCTTCTAGGGCTCAAACTCAGGTAATGGTGACTGAGGTTCTTTTTTTTATTTTTTTTTAAATTAAGTGCTGGTTGTTAGGTCTTGAAATTAAGGCCTGATGACTCTCCTTGAGGTTTTATTTATTTTTACCTTAATGGTGGCAGGTTTCACTAGTTGAGCCACAGCTCAGCTTCTGCTTTTCCTGTGGTTACTAGGAGATTAGAATATCAACAGCAAGCCAAGAGTCGTACAGGGACGACTGAAATCTGAGAATCATGGTTCGAAGCCAATCTGGGCAAGAAAATCAATGAGAAAATTATCTCTAATTAACCACCAATAGGTAGGAAGAAGTAGACCTCTAGCCATAAGGAAATCTAGCAAGTTCAAGCCCCAGTACTGAGCACAGTAAAATAAGTCTCCTGTACTTTCTGCCCAGGATGGCTTTGAAACACGATCCTTAGTTTTCAGCAATCTGAGCAAGTAAGATTGCAATTTTGAGCCATGATTTAGAAATCTTTAATATGCTCATTTTTGCACCTTTTCATTTATTTGATTTGCCTTCCCCCCTTTGTAAAGTTCATGTCCTTTATTATTAGGGCCTAGCTATTCTCACTCTATTTATTTATTTATTTTGTTAGTTGTGGGGATTGAACTCAGTGCCTAGGTATTTTCTGTCAGGGACAAAGCAGGCACACTGCCACTTTCAGCCACAGTGCCACTTCCACTTAATTGGAAAAAAACAGTCACCAGGGGACTTTTCAGCCTGGACTGGCTTTCCATTGTGGGAAGCTTCCTGAGTAGCGAGTATTACAGGCATGAGCCAGAGAAACCTGGCTTGTTTTCTTAGATCAAAACTAGTAGGCTCTACAATTTATGCCACACTACTTCACTGTGCATGAGATTTTTGGATTTTGTTTTTTGCTCAAAGCTTGCAGGAACAAAAACTCAACTCCTGAGGGTTTTTTTCTTTTGGGGGTTGGGAGAGGCTTGAATTCAGGGCCTGTGGACTCTCTCTGAGGGTTGTTTTGTTTTTGGTATTTTGTTTTTATTTCGAAGCTAGCAGGCTATTGAGCCTCAGCTCAAGTTCTGCCTTTTTTTTTTTTTTTTTTTTTTGGTGTTTAATAGGATTGGAGTCACATGTTAGCTCTACTTCAATTATTTTTGTAAGTTTTAATCTTCTTTACATAGTATGATATATTTTTTGTTAGATAGTTATTGGTGTGCTTTTATTGGGTTGTTTTGGTATGAACAACACTGGGGATTGAACTCATACCTCGTTTATGGGAAGAAAGTATTCTGACACCTAAGTCACAATTCAGCTATGGCTGTTTTTTTTTTTATTTTCTATTTGTTTGTTTGTTTTTTCTTGGTCATGGGCTTCAACTCTATGCCTGGGCTCAGTACCTATGGTCTCCAGCTCAAGACTAGCACTATACAACTTTAGCTACAGCACTACTTCAAGGTTTTTGAGTGGATTATTGAAGATAAGAGTCTCATGGACTTTTCCTGTCTGGACTGGCTTTGATCCACGATCCTCAGATTTCAGCCTCCTGAGAAGCTACGGTTACATGCATGAGCCACCAGCATCTGGCTATCATAGTGTTTTGTTTTTTTTAAAAAAATACTGTTTAAATTACTGATTTTTGTCCTTCTAATTTAATTTAATATTTTAATCTTTTTTTCATCCCTGGGAATTGTGTATAGGACCCTGTGTATGTCTGTATCTACATGCTTTTGTGTGCATATGTGCCAGTACTGGGGCTTAAATTTCCTTAACTTTTTCCATACAAGGCTGAAACTGTAACACTTGAACCATACCTCCAGTCTGTTTATTTTTGCTGCTTAGTTGAAAATAATAATATCTGATTTGCGACTTTGGAGGCTTAGGATTTTAGGTGGTAGTTTGGAGCTAGACTGGGCAGTCTTCTTACCTATTCCCTCTAATATACTACTCAGGAAAAGCTGCATGTATCACTGTGGCTCAAGAGGTAGAACACTACCCTTAATGAAAAGCAACTCATATTCAGTGCCAAAGCCTGAATTTAAGCTCTGGGGCCAGCAGGTTAAAAAAATTAAAAAACTCTGAATTATCTGAACAGTCTAGCTTTAAACTATGTTCCTATAGATCTCAGCCTCTGAAATAGCTAGGTGATTACAGGTTTGAGCCTTTAGTTATAGTGATAGTTTTCTATTATTATTATTTACAACTTTTTCTAAAAATGACACAATGTGGCTAACAGTGGCTCATGGTTATAATCCTTGCTATTATGGAGGCTGAGATATAGGAACCTTGGTTTGAAGTTGGACCCAATGACAGAATGTCTGCGAGTCTTATCTCCAATTAACACCCAAAAATATGGATGTAGAACTATGGCCCAAGTTTTAGAGTAGTAGCCTCGAGCAGTAAAAGCTTAGGGACAGTGCACAGGCAATGAGTGCAAGTCCCAGGATCAGCACAAAAAATTAAATAGAACCCAAATCTCATCAAGCGTATGGCTACTGATAGTTTGCCTATGTTTTCCTAAAATTCTGTTTGATAGCCACCACAAAGAAAAATAGAGAAACCAACAAATTATGTATCCACAGCCAGATGAATTTTTTGCTGATAAATCTGCACTAATTATATTTTTAAAATTTTTTTACACTTTTTCATTGTAAAAGTTAGCCAAAATATAATGCCAGTTGAAGAGAAATTGCATGTGATGACGACTTTAGCACTGCATTCCTCAGATTTTTAAAAGAAGATGCCACCTATTTACACCTTTTAAATACATATGGCGTTATTAAATATATTTCAACTAAATATTAACTTCACTGTTCTCTTAATTGAGGTGTTGACCTATATTTTAAAACAGAGTGAGTTGTATAAACATTAGAGAAATACTGAGGCAATGAAAAGGAAAGCAGGAAGGAATGTTCTTTTCAGAGCAACTTGGTTTGAGGCTGGCCACCAAGGTAGGTCTTCATTCCTATGGTCCCTTTCCTTGACTGGTCCTCCTCCTCTTGAGCCTAATCAAAGGATAATCTTATAGGTATGGGAATAGCACCAGCTAGAGTTGAAGGCTTTTTTTTTATATTTTATTTTTTTTATTGTGAGAATACCGTACAGAGGATTTACAATTACATGGGCAAGATAACGAGTACATTTCTTATTAAGCATTGTTGCCTCCTTTGTTTCCTCTTCCCATCCCTTCCCATACTCTCCTCCTCACCCCCTCCCCCCGATTCTCGCCCCACACACCAAAGTTGTAAAGTTCGTTTTTCGACATAAAGACTTGTACATCTCATTGTTGCAATGGGGCCACCTGTATCCCTAGTTAAACGATTTGTTTTTTCCCTTGCCCTCCACAAATTATACCAACATCAAATAGAGTGAAGACTTTCTTTATACCCTCTTTCTTGTGTTTAAATGCAGGAACTACTAAAGTCACTGGCTGACTGGATTCTGACTTGCAAAGAACTTCTAACTATGTAGAACAACATGAGCCAGCACATTGTGGAGGAGGACATTCACTAGTTATTGCAAATAAGGGAAACCTGTTCCCATTTAAGGAAAGTTAGAAATAACCTTAATCAGAGAGGAGAATGAGGGGGATGGGGCTCAGCTCTTATTGGTTAGATGGTGACAAGTGTTGTCTGTTTTTTCTTTGCTGTTTCTTAAATTTAATTTTAACATGAAGATAATGTACAGAGGAGATACAGTTACATACATAATGTTATGAGCACATTTCTTTTTTGAACATTTTTATTGTAACAATACTGTACAGAGGGGATAGAATTACATGATCAAGATAATGAGTACACTTCCTATCGAGCATTTTTGCCTCATCCTTTGTTTTTCCCCTACCATCCCTTCCCTCACACCTCCACAACTACACTGCCCAAACTCCCCCATCCCCACACCCTGCCATTGAAGTTGTAAAGTTCACCTCATTGTTACAGTGGATCAACCTGTATCCTTATTTAAGCATTTTGTTTTTTTTCATTCCACTCCCTGCATTAAAGAAGTGTATATAAAAGATGCAGGTCACCGATATCAAATACTGTGAAAACAGGGGTTATACCCTGGGAAGGAACATAAAAAGAAACAAAAAACTCACATGGTACATTATGAATACATTAGAAACAATAGCAAGCAAGAAAGAGGATATTTATGTCTCTATCTTGGGGTTCATTTCGCTTAACATCATCTTGTATGGTCATGTGTACATAGCTTTTCACTTTTTCTGCTTGTCCCAAACATATACTAGTTATTGCAAATACGGGAAAACATGGGACCTATGTTTCTTTGGACCTGGCTTACTTCACTTAATATAACTGTTTCCAAGTCTTTCCATTTCCTCACAAATGAGGCAATGTCATTCTTTGTGATGGAGGCATAGAATTCCATTATATATATATATATATATATATATATATATATATATATGACACATTTTTGATACTTTCATCTACTGAGGAGCATCTGGGTATGTTCTTTAGCTTCGCTATGGTAAATAATGCTGCAATAAACATAGTTGTGCTGGTAGCCTTAGAATAGCCTTGTTTGTGATCGTTTGGGTAAATGCCCAAAAGTGGGATTTCTAGGTCAGAGAGGAGCTCTATGTGGAGTCTTTGGGGAACTTCCATACTGCTTTCCAAAGTGGTGGAACAAGTTTACACTCCCACCAACAATGTAGTAGGGATCCCTTCTGGCCACATCCCCTCCAGCATCTCTTGTTAGTAGAGTTCTTGATCATAGCCATTCTAACTGGGGTGAGGTGGAATCTCAGTATTGTTTTCATTTGCATTTCTTTCATGGGTAGGGAGGTTGAGCATTTCTTCATAGGTCTATTGGTCATTTCCTCTTCAGAGACGTTTCTCTTTAAGTCTCTAGTCCACTTTTTAATCAGGCAGTTGTTTCTTTGAAGATTTGTAGTTGGGGGATTTAATTTTTTGTGTTCCATGTATATTTTAGATATGAGACCCTTATCTGTTGTATGGCTAGAGAAAACTTTTCCCAGTCCGTGGGCTTTCTATTGATCTTGCTAGCTATGTCCTTTGCCATGCAGAAACTCTGCTTCTTCATGCAATCCTACTTGTCCAACTTTTCTTTGATTTGTTGTGTTTCTGGGTCTCTATTAAGCAAATTTTGGCCTGTGCTAAGGAAAACTAGTGTTTCTCCTATTCCGTCCTATAATGTTTTCAGAGTGCCTGCTTTGACTTTGAGGTCTTTGATCCATATGGAGTTGATGCTGGTGCAGTGTGAAATATAAGGATCTAGCTTTAGTTTTCTACAGGCAATTAACCAAATTTTCCAGCACCATTTACTGTAGAGGCTGTCTTTCTTCCATTCTATTTATTTAGCTTCCTTATCAAAGATTACGTGGCTGAAAGTCTGTGGGTTCATTTCTGGGTTTTCAGTTCTATTCCATTGGTACTTAAGTCTGTTCTTGTGCCAGTACCAAGCTGTTTTGGTAACTATGGCTTAGTAGTAGAGTTTGAAGTTTGGTATTTATATTCCTCCAGCAATGTTCTTTCTGTAAGGACTCATTTTTGCTATTTGGTGTCTTTTATTCTTCCATTTGAATTTTTGGATTTCCTTTTCTATTTCATTGAAGAAAGAGGTCAGAATATTGATAAGTACCGCATTGAATTTGTACATAGCCTTTGGAAATATTAGCATTTTCACAATGTTGTTCCTTCCAATCCAGGAGCATTTTTTTTTTGGGGGGGGGAGGGTTTCTACTTCCTAAGATTTGTTTTTAATTCCATTTTCAGGTTTTTAAAGTTTTCATTGTAGAGGTCCTTCACGTCTTCCTTGTCAGTTCTTGCTGGTAGTGAATAGAATCCACTAGTTCACAGTGTTTGTTGTCTGTGTCCTGGGCACTCTCTATTGATATGGAGGCCACTGCAGCAGCCACAGCAGCCACAGCTGCAGAGACCAGCAAGTGCTCAGATCTGTCTCCTTAACCAAGCTGCTTGAATTTTTTTCTCTCTGGCCAAGTTTCTGTACGCTGATGGCACACTTGATGTGATTCTCTAGCATATGACTGCTCACTGGATATTTCAAACCGATTTCTATGCCAGAGTTTGTTTAGCCTACAGCTTCTCCTCTGCGATCTTCCTCCAGATCATTAGTCTGTCTGTTGAAAGGCTTCTCCTCTTCCTTGGGCAACACCTCATCTGAGCCTAACAGCAGGGGTATGACTGGGCTCCCCTACATACAAATTTAATATGGTTCATTTTAGAAGAGGTGGGAGTTTTAAATTTTTAGAAGCTATCAAATCAACTGCTTGAACTCAAGAGTGTATGGGTACTTAGCTGCTCACTGCTACTCAGGAAAGAGTCCTGGTTAGCATATTAGACAGTTTATATAAGTGATGTGGCCAAAGCAAATTGAAGGCTTCAAGTAGTCTTAAAGATTTTTACAAACACACAATTCAGTGGAAGTGGCACTATAGCTCAAAGTGGTAGATCACTGGACTTGAGCAAAAAAGTCTCAGGGATAGTGCCCAAGCCTTCAGTTCTGGCCCCATGATTGACAAAAAGTGAACAAAGTATTTTCTCATCTCATTTTTAAATGCCACTTTATGTTTTTTACTCAAATTTTATACAAAAATGTTGGGAGTTCTAGGAAAGTTCTCCAAAAGTTAATATAGAACAGACTTTAGAGTCATTGTGAGATTAATTAGGAATTCATGTGGACAGACAATTTGGTTTGCAAATATGGTGTGGGACAAACTAGCCATCTTTCACAAAATGAGCAAGGTAAACAAGTATTAGACCCAAGAAGAAAAACATAGTACTAGTTCCTCTTCATGTATGGATGTAAGGGCTTTGGTGTTAGCTGTTGTTCGTGACTAAATTGTGTCCTTTTCAAAATTCACATGTTGAGATTCTATACATCAATACCTCTGAATGAGCCTTTATTGGGGAAGAGGGTCTTCTTCTTTACCACTCCAAGGGCTTGAACTCAGGGCCTGGGCACTGTCCCTGAGCTTCTTTTGCTCATCAAGTACTCTACCACTTGAACCCCAGTGTCACCTCATGCTTTTTCTGTTTATGTGGTACTAAGGAATTGAACCCAGGACTTCACACATGCTAGGTAAGCACTTTTCCACTAAAACATATTCCCAACCCCCAGAAAAGGGTCTTTGAAGAGAATTTAGATGGGCACTGGTGGCTTATATCTGTAATCCTAGCTATGGACCTGAAGGCTGAAATCTTAATATCCAAGTTTGAGGCCACACTAATCTGTGAGACTTTTATCTCCAATTAGCAAAAACCAGAAGATCAGCTGTGGCTCAAGTGGTAAAGTATGAGCCTTAAGCAAAAAGTCAAGCAAGGGTTGTGAGTCTGAGATCAAGCCACACTACCAGCCCATGTGTATGCACGCACGCATGCACACACACACAAACACACACACACACACACACACACACACACACACACTATTTAGTTAAATGAGACAATCTAGGTGGGTTGTCTTCTAACACATCTGGTGTTCTTATATGAAAATGACAATAGATGGACACAGACCCATCCATATAGGGGACCATGGGAAGACCCAGGATAGGTACCACACCCCAAGAAGAGAGACCTAGAAGAAAGCTCACCTTGATCTTGCCTTGCACCATTTTAAGACTGAGCACAGATACGTTCCTGATGCTTTAGGCTGCCAATATGTGGCAGTTGTCAAGACAGCCTGAGTTGATGGCAGCAGATATGCTGACTTGAATTGCTCCCTGGAAGAGTGGATGGTTTCTGGAATTATGGACCTCACAGAGATCCATCTGCTGAAAGGAGATATCTGAAGTCATCAGAGTGGGGATTGGAATATTAGCTGTGTGTAGAGCCCCCTGCTTAGCATAAGTAATGCCATAGCTCAGTCCCAGTCCTGCAAAAAAACCCAAGAATGTAATCAGAGTAATTAATTATCAAAGATAAGAAAAGAGAGAAGGCTTGAGGATAAACCCTGGAGATGGACTTTAGTAGAATTTAATAATTAACATTCAATAAATAATGAGGTTTGTCTCAGTTGAGAAGCCAATGTCATGGAGAAATCATCTGAGATTTGGGCCTTTTGGGACAGTACAGGCTTGCAGTTAAAGAAGGAAAATAATAATTTTATCCATTCATCTTTATTTTTTGTGTGTCATGGTGTTTGAAAACAGGACCTAGGCACTTTCCATGGGCTTTATTGCTCAAGGCTAATGCAGTACACTTTGAGCTATAGCTCGATTACTGGTTTTCTGCTGGTTAATTGGAGATAAGACTCTCATGGACTTTCTTACCTAGGCTGGATTTGAACCACAACCATTAGATCTTAGTCTCCTGAGCATCTAGTATTAGAAACTTGAGTCACCAGCAGTCGACATAACTAAAACTTTTGAACTTATGGGTGGAAGTGGGTGTTTCTCAGTGTCAGAGTATTTGTCTAGTATGTGTGAGTTCCTGGGTTCCACAGAGAGGAGGAGAAAGGGAGGGAGAGAATGAGAATAAGAGGGAGAGGGAGACAAGGAGGGGCCCAGAGTGAAAGGGAGGAGGAGACATGCAAAGGGAAAGGGAAGGAAAAAATGGAAGAAAGAAAAAGGAAATAAAACATAGTAGCAGAAAATTTATCTGAACTCTAAAAGGGGGAAATCATTCAAAAACAGATTTCAAAATATAAAACAAAATATGTATAGTATGCTCCAGATTAAATTAACCTAGTGATTGATTTAAAACAAGGCCCAGCCCATAATTACTTTTAATTACAAACATAAAGTTAGTGTTTCAGGAGGCAGGTGCCAATGGCTCACATCTGTAATCTTAGCTCCTCTATAGACTGAGAGGAGAAGGATTTCAGTTTGAAGCTAACCTCGTAAAAAAAATCTTCAAGGCACCATGCATAAAATAATAAGGAAAAGGTTAGGAGCATGGCTCAAGAGGAAACAAACAATCTGGCAGTGAGCAAGCTAAGCAAGTGAGAAATCCTCAGTTCAATCCCCAGGAGTACCAAAAGAAGAAAATACAATTACCACTTCTATGAAAATTCAGGAATCATATATTCAGAAACAGAATCCATATTAAGCATTCCACATTCTAGATTTCATTTAATGCCCCAAGATATGGGGAACCAAGAATTCTAATTTTAATCCAGTCAAGTTCTCTGTTAGAGAAGCCTTACTTTTCCTGTTAGTCACATCCTATTTGACCTAGAATAGCTCCTCACCTCACCTCTCTGGGCCTGAGTTTTCTATCTCCCAAACTGGAATATGATTCTCAGTCTCACAGAGTTTCTGTGAGGGTTAATTGAGACGTGTTTACCTCGGGGAGTGATTGCTGACAAATAACCAAGATGCTACCAACCATGGTAATCATCAGATGTCATCACTTCCTCCTTCCCATTGATATGTGAGGTGAGCAGGGGCTCACATAGACCATACCTGCACACACTTTCTGAAGATGACTGCTTAGGTATGGATTCCAGTAAGCACTGAAGATTTGTTATGAGACAATGATGCTGAATATGGTAATACATACCTGCAATCCCTGCTAGATGAGTTGTAGAGAACTAGCCTCGCAAATTGAAGGTGCTGGGCTCAATCCCCAGAAACACACACACACACAAACACACACACACACACCACACACACCTCACATTATAAACAATGAGATCTGAAATTCAATGAGAAATTAGATAAATATTGATAGAATTTGGGTTGTAAATATACTATCAAATCCAACTGACTTTAATGACCAAAATAAATGAGAATATAACAAATGTAATCTAGGTCTTAAAACCTCATACCGAAGATCTTAAAATGTGTTGGGTTGTTACTGAGAGAAACCAGAACTTCCTATTTTGTCTTGAATAGGTTGTTTTAGTATAATAGTGGGCCTATTTATCTTTTTATTTCCTTTGCTTTAGTTATTTTTTTTTCTTATAAGGTCTTTATTTTTGCACTGACTGGCTTCTAATCTCTATCATCTTGCTTCTCAAATAGCTAGGGTTACAGTCATATACCATCATGTTCAACCTCTTTTTGAAATGGGGTCTCTTGTTAAATTTTGTCCAGGGCTGGCATTGAACATCCCCAAATCCACCTCTAAAATAGCTGGGAGTATAGACATGTGCAACTATGTCTGTTTGGCTCATTTATCTCTGGTCATGGAGATATGTAGGTGATACATATATCTACAAAATTCTGTGTTCCATTCCCTATATTGCAACCATCCAATCAATAAGTAAAAACAAAAATAAGATAAAAAAAGTCATATGTTTGTGAAAAGGTAATAGTAACTAACTTCTTAAGAGCTACAGATCTATGCTGTGTGTCAATGGTTCATGTTTATAATCCTAGGTACTCAGGAGGCTGAGATCTGAGAATTACGGATCAAAGCCAAAATAGGCAGTATGTAAAACTCTTATTTCCAATTAACCACCAAAAAGTTGGAAATGGAGTTGTGGAACAAGTAGAAGAGCACTAGCTGAGAGCACAGTAGCTCAGGGATGGTGCCTAAGACCTGAGTTCAAGCCTTATGACTGGCACACACACATAAGAATCTTACACATCTAGTGCTTTATAAAATCTCAGGAGAGGAAAAAGAGAACAATTGGGGTCAATTGGAACCTGTTCAGAGACTTTGTTAGCAGCCATTTCTTGTTGAATATCAGGTGGGAGTACAACGTGCTATGCTGTCCTCAGTGCTTCCAGATTGTTCCACTACAGCTTGTGTCTTAGCAGGCAGGAGCCTTGGTCCCTGGGAGCCTTGACCCCGTATGGCAGCACAGGCATATTTTTAACTTAGAACTAAATCCATGTCATGCAGGGTCTGTCTGAAATTCAGATGACAATGTGCATCTTGATTTATGCTTTGACATATTCATGTTCTTGTCTTCTGTGTGAAACTGGAGCCCTAAAGAATGGCAAAGAAGAATCCCAGCAGGAAAGGAAGGCATAAAGCAATCCTTGAGATTGATCAGATTTGCTTTTCCTAAATTTTTGGGTAAAGGGTGTTACTTTTCCTAGAGTTTCAAAACCAATAGACCTGCCCAGGCCCCTGTTGACGTTGGAGCCTCCTTGTCCAGTCCAGTATGTTTGAGTGTCAATCCTCAGTTTGCACCGCCACAGCTGTCTGAAGGTTGGCTTCAGGATACCCCACTTTTCCCTGCTCTGTGCATGCTAATTGAGCTTCCCATGAGCGCATGAGTTACAAAGGTTGCAGTGACCATGCCTTAGCCCTTCGGGTTTCAGGCTGCCACTGTAGCCACTATTGCAACCTCCCCTACTTTTACTGCTGCCTCCTTTTTGGCTGCTCACCCTCATCCCTGGCCAGTCAATGCCCAATAGGTCCTCAAGGAGAACCCCTCCACCCATGTACCAAATGTACCCTGGACTTCCAGTGACTCCTGGTGGTCAATAGGACCTACATGACCACAAGAAGAGCCTGACTATAAATGTTACACACAGAAATGAAGAACTAGTATGATGGCTTGACCTTCAAGGCCTCTGAAAATGGAGGTTTGACCCCATAAATTTTGATTCACTGTGAATTTTATATTTTCACACTGAACAATGTATAATTTCCTTGTGCTTCCTTTATTAGATTTTGTCTTACATTTTCTAAAGCATTATTCTAGCACAGGATGATACATGTCTCTGGTGAAGGCACCATCAGACGCAAGAGGAAAAGGATGTGGTACATAGAGTATCCCTCTTTTCCAGAAGTGTCCACCGTGGTAAGAAGAGCAAATTTTAGGACAATGGTCACAGAGGCTTCCTCCTACTCTAAAGCATGGCTCACGTGTGGAGAGAATTTCAGAACACCTCTGAAACTTTGCCAATAGTTGCCTAAAGTCAGTTATTACCAAACAGGATATTGAATTAGCTCCATGACCAAAGAAAGAAACAACCACATCTAGCACATTGAGCTCACAAGTATAGCATGGTGTTCCAGTGAAATGATCACTCAAATGAAGATAGGACACTGTCTAAAATACAGAGAAAGAATGGGAATGGCACTGGAATAGGCAGGAATACTTTGTGTGCAAAAGAGGGGGACAAGGGAGATTAATTACAGTTGATTGACTGGGAAATGGGCAGTGATAGAGAAGAAGCTAGTAAAGCCAATGAATGTAAAGGTGGAGAGGGTGCCATGGAAATCCCAGATGGTGCTTCTTGTGCAAGTAGTTATTCTTTGGCAAGTGATGATAGGATACCTGAGCCTCATAAGGGAAAACCTGGCTTTATTGCCTTGCTGGACTGAAAGTGAATAAATGCCCCTGCCTCAGTTTCCTGAGTTCTGGGATTACAGTCATGCACTACCCCATTTCTGTTTGAAACATTTAACTTTCATGCTTGATCATTTGTTTTTCACCTTTGATTTTGATAGTCTTACATCTACATTTCTGGACTTTGGCATGAACATGTGTTGGTTAAGATATAAGAAAGAATAGTAAATCCAACAGCTTCCCATACTGAAACACCTACCTTGGGTACCTATCAACTCACTGTGCTCATCTGACCTGTGTGGAGACTGTCCAGAGGACTGTGAGAGGACTGCCAGATTCTCAGCTGTGTACTAGAGGAACACAGAGGTGAGGGATTTAAGATGTCAATGTGAACAAAGAAGTTTACTTCACTGAAACTTCTGTCATTTGCCTTATTTTTGCTTGTCATTTTACCTTGCTCAGAGTTTACATTCTTTTTATGGTATGATGAAAAAATAACATTTATTTTCCTCAGCATTTAAGTTTCTTGTTTGTTTGCATTGAGACAAACTTCTGAGAAAGAACAACTAACCTCATGCAAATATCGAGAAATGGATGTTTTTGTTTTCATATTCCCTTGTAAGAAAATAATTCTTGGTCTGGAAAGTCAGGAAATAGAAATAGATTAAAATTTTAAACAAGACACGTTTATTTGTGCTGACAGTAGGCTTTGGATTTTTAGTTGCTAAAATGTGTGTGACTATGTTCAGTCTGGTCCACTCATATGAGAGCATGCTTCTTTACTAAGTTATTGACAACTGACAAACTTTTGAAGTTTTTATTTTCTTGTCAGACCATTAAACATTTCTTCAGAGAACATGAAAGTCATACTATTTTCCTCTTCATAGAGTCCACTGTGCTTCAGGTAATTCAGCTATAACCCTTAGCACAAAATCCAGTGTACTGGCTTCTGGATTTATTGGAGCAGCCTAGCTGCCACAAATAAGGGAAACTATGCAGCCTGTGTTCTCTGGGTCTGGATTACTTCCCTTAATGAAATGCTTTCCCAGTCTTTCCATTTAATTACAAATTTTAGTCTATCGTGCTCTGAGATGGATGACTGGAATTTCTGTGTGTGTGTGTGTTTATACATACATTCACACACACACACACACAAACACATATACATATATATATATATATATATATATATATATATGTAAACTTATACATATGTACCATATTAGAGGGTTATCTGGGTATTGGAAAGTGAGAGACATGAGTCTTATCACCCTGTCCATGGGCATTGACATTAGCTCTTGGGGCATGAGTCCTGGGTCTTGTTACTCTTTTGCATGGCCTGAGGTGGCAACAGTTGCTCAGCTATGAGGCATAGAAAGAGGATGTTTTTCTCCAACTTGACGCTAGAAATTGAGATCAGCTATCTCTAACCACATGTCTTCTAGTGTAGTAATCCAACTAAAGATCCAAAGAAACTATTTTATTTTATTTTATGTTGTTTTGTTTTATAGTCCTGGGTCCCTAACTCTCACCAGTTCACTGACTCTGAACTCTTTTTTGCTCAAGGCAAGCACTCTACCACTTGAGCCAAAGTGCCACTTCTAACTTTTGGGGGGATTAAGTGGAGATAATAATCTCATGGATGTTTCTGCCTGTGTAGGCTTCAAATAGCAATCAACAGATTTCAGCCTCCTGAGTACATAGGTTCATAGGCCTGAGCGACTGGTGCATAGCTAGAAACTAAATAATGAAAATATCCATTATCTACTACCTCCCATCTTTGGAAATATGTTCTAGCATGTTCTGATCAGATCAATGTTAAACTACTAGTCACTAAGAAAATAATTCTTAACATACTCATTACTACAAATCAAAATAAATCATTGAGCTAAGCTCCCTAATATGATATGACACTGTATAACTCTTACACATAATCCCCTCAATTTATCTCATTCTTGGATCTTCAAACCACCTTCTAATAAGTATGAAAATTTGTATGTGTAAAAGTAAGTGCATGATTCTGACACATTGAAAAGAAAGATAATAAATATTTTCCTATGACAAGAAAATAGAAACTAGGGTTGGGAATGTGGTTTAGTAATAGAGTACTTGCCTATCATGCATAAAGCCCTGGGTTTGATTCCTCAGTACTACATCAAAGCCAGAAGTGGTGCTGTGGCTCAAGTGTTATAGCACTAGCCTTGAGCAATAGAAGCTCAAGAACAATGCGCATTCACTGAGGTCAAGCTCCTGCACTGGCAAAAACAAACAGGACTGGGATAAAATAGGAACTATTAATCATTTTTTATTAGTATTGTGAAAATACCATACAGATGGGTTACAATTACATAGGCAAGATAATGAGTACATTTCTTATCAAGCATGGTTGCCTCCTCCTTTGTTTCCCCATAACATCCATTCCAATCTCAACCCCGCCAACGCCACACACCCCTACCACCACCTCCACACCCCTCACCCCCCACCTCGCCTAAGTAGTAAAATTCGTTTTTCAACATAAGTTTTTGTACATCTCATTGTTGTAATGGGTCCACCTTTAACCCCATTTAAACAGTTTGTTTATTCCCTTCCTCTCCACAAATTATATCAATATCAAATAGAGTGAAAGCAGGGCTTATAGCCTGGGGAAGGTACATACAAAGCAAAAAAGAAATCAACTTATAAATATGTTGGAAACAATCGCAAGAAAAAAAAAAACATTTGAATCGTTATCTTGGGGTTCATTTCACCTAGCATCAACTTGTCTGACAGTCTCTGCTTGTCTCAGACATATAATAGTTATTACAAATAAGGGAAACCATGGAACCTATATTTCTTTGCCTGGCTTACTTCACTTAATATAAAGTTTTCCAAGTCTTTCCATTTCCTAAAAAATGGGGCAATGTCATTCTTTCTGATGGAGGCATATAATTCCATTATTTATATATATATATATATATATATATATATAATATATATATATATATATAATATATGTTATATACATCACATTTTCTTGATCATTCATATACTGAGGGGCATCTGGGTTGGTTCCATATTTTAGCTATGGTAAATAAGGCTGCAATAAACATAGTTGTGCTGGAAGCTTTAGTATGATCTTGTTTGTGATCATTTGGGTAAATGCCCAAAAGTGGCATTACTGGTTCATAAGGGAGCTCTATGTGTTGTCGTTTGAGGAAACACCATACTACTTTCCAAAGTGGTTGAACAAGTTTACACTCTCATCAACAATGCCATAGGGTTCCCTCTGTCCACATCTCCTCTATCGTCTGTGGTTATTAAGTTCTTGATTCTAGCTATTCTAACTGGGGTGAGGTAGTATCTCAATGTAGTTTTGATTTGCATTACTTTTATGGAGCATTTCTTCATGTGTCTATTGGCCATCTTTCTTTCCTCTTCAGAGAAGTTTCTCTTTAAGTCTTTATCCCACTTATCTATTGGGCAGTTGTTTCTTTGAGGATTTGTTGTTGGGGGATTTAAATTTTTGTGTTCCAGATATCTTTAGGATATGAGACCCTTGTCCGTTGTATGGCTAGTGAAGGTCTTGACCCAATCCGGGGGCTTTCTATTGATCTTGCTAGCTATGTCTTTTGCCATGTAGAAGCTCTGCAATTTAAAGCAATGCCATTTGTCCAACCTTTCTTTGATTTGTTGTGTTTCTGGGTCTCTATTAAGAAAATCTGGACCAGTGCCAAGCAGACCTAGGGTTTCTTCTATTCCATACTGTAATGTTTTCAGACTGTCTGCTTTAACTCCGAGATCTTTGATCCATTTGGAGTTGATTTTGTTGCAGGGTGATATATATGGATCTAGTTTTAGTTTTCTACAGTAGTTAAGCAATTTTGCCTTCACCCTTTATTGAAGAGACTGTCTTTCTTCTATTCTATTTTTTAGCTCCCTTATCGAAGATAACATGGATATAGGTCTGTAGGTTCATTTCTGGTTATTCAATTTTATTCCATTGTTCCTGAGGTCGGTTTTTGTGCCAGTACCAAGCTGTTTTGATTACTATGGCTTTGTAGTAGAGTTATTGATATTTCTCCATCACTGTTCTTCCTGTTAAGGATCATTTTTGCTATTCAGGCACTTTTATTGTTCCATATGAATTTTTATATTGCCTCTTCTATTTCCTTGAGGAATGAGATTGGAATATTGATAGTTATCACATTAAATTAGTAGATAGCCTTGGGAGGTATTTCCATTTTCACAATGTTGATCTTTCCAATCCAGGAGCATGGGAGTTTTTGCCACTTCCTAAGTTGTCTTTTGATTTCCTCCTTCAGGTTTTTAAAGTTTTCATCATAGAGATCCTTCACTTCTTTGGTTAAGTTAATTCCTAGGTATTTTATTTTTTTGTGGAGCTATTTGAGATGGAGTTGCTTTCAGCCACACTTTTCTCATTGTTGGCATACAGAAAAACCATTTTTTATGGTTAATTTTATACCCTGCTACTTTACCAAAGTTTTTCAATCACCTTAGTAATTTGGGAGTTGGGTCTGTGGGATTCTTTATATACAACATCATGTCATCAGCAATAAGGGAGAATTTTACTTCTTCTTTCCCTATTTGGATCCCCTTTATGTTTTCATCTTATCTTATTGCTGTAGCGAGGCATCCTAATACTAGATTGAAGAAAAGTGGAGAGAGTGGACATTCTTGTGTCATTCCTGAGTTTAGAGGATATGGCTTTAGTTTTTCACCATTGACTATAATGCTGGCTGTAGGCTTGTCATATACAGCCTTTATGGTATTGAGGAATGTTCCATGCATTCCTAATTTTTCCAGAACCTTCATCATAAAAGGGTGTTGGATCTTGTCAAATGCTTTTTCTGCATCTATTGAGACAATCGTTGATCTTGTTGATGAAATGAATTATGTTAATCGATTTGCGTATATTGAACCAACTTTGCATCCCTGAAAAGAATCCTGTTTGATCGTTGTGTATGATGTTTTGGATGAATTGTTGAGGTCGATTGGCCAAAATTTTGTTGAGACATTTTGCATCAATGTTCATCAAAGTAATGGGTCTATATTTCTCTTTTTTGATGAGTTCCTGTCTGGTTTGGGGATGAGTTATGATGGTTTCATAGAATAAGTTTGGTAGTGAACTTACTCTTTCAATTTCATTGAAGATTTAGAGGAGTATTGGTGTGAGCTCTGCTTTGAAAGCCTTGTAGAATTCTGCTGTAAAAAACATCTAGTCCTGGGATTGTCTTAGATGGGAAGTCTGTTATTGTTGTTTCTATTTCAATGCTTGATATTGACCTGTTAAGCTGGTTTAGCTCATCTTGGTTTAGTTTCGGCATGGCAATATTTACCAGGAAAAGGTTCGTTTCTGCCAAGTTCTCAAACATATTAGCATAAAGTTTTGAGCAGTATTCCCTTATAATCTTCTGACTCTTGGTTGTTTCTGTAGTGATGTTTCCATTCTCATTTCTGAGTTTATTTATTTGGGTGCGTTCTCTTCTTTTTCTGATAAGATTTGTTAAGGGTCTGTCAATTTTGTTAATTTTTTGAAAGAACCTTCTCATTTTGTTGATTCTTCCTGTTTTTTTTATTCTAATTCATTTAATTCTGATTTACTTTTAATTATTTCTTTCTGTCTACAGGATTGGGATTTATCTTGCTGCTCTTTTTCAAGGAGGTTCAGCTGTCTCATTAAATTGTTGGTTTCAGATCTCTCTAAGTTTTTGATGTAAGAACTCAGAGCTATAAACTCGGCCTCTGAGTCCTGCTTCCCAGAGGAGCAGATAATTTCTGTGCTCATTTTTTGAATATCTTGAACATTTGAACTTTTTTTCTAAGGTCTTCAATTACCTACTGGTGATCCAAAAGTGTGTTGTTCAGCCTACATGAGTTACTGCACTTTCTTTGGTGGCTTTTGGTGTTGAGTTCTTATTTTATTCCCTTGTGGACTGAGAAAATGCAAAATATGAATTCAATGTTTCTGAATTTTGACAAGTTTGATTCGTGACATAAAATGTGATGTATTTTGGAAACTGTTCCATGTGCTGCTGAGAAAAAAGTGTACTCTGATGCTGCTGGATGAAATATTCGCTAGATATCTGCGAAATCAGTTGATCTATGCAGCTGTTTAGATTGGCAGTTTTTCTGTTTAGTTTTTTGCTGAGATGATCTATGTAGTGTGGATAGTGGTGTATATAATTCCCCAACAATTAATGTCTGTGGATCTATGTGAGATTTAAAGTTATATTTCTTGGATACATTTGGGTGCTCTATTGTTTGGCAAATAAATATTTAGAATTGTAATATCCTCCTGAAGGAGAGATCCCTTAATTAATATGTAGCAACCTTCTTTATCTCTTCTCACTAATTTTAATTTGAAGTCTATTTTATTTGATATTAGGATTGCTACTCCTGCCTGTTTATGGTGGTCATTTCCTTGGTAGATTTTGTTCAAGCCTTTCACATTCACGATGTGTTTGTTTTTATGGGCAAGTTGTGACTACTGAAGACAGAAGATAGAAGAATCTTGCTTTTTAATCCAACTAGAGACTCTATGTCTCTTAATTGGAGAGTTAAGTCCATTAATGTTGAGAGATAAAACTGAAAGGTATTTGGGAGTTACTGCCATTTTATCCACCTGATTGGGGGCTATGCCAATTGGGTTCTTCCTATGGTTCTTGGATTCTGTTTGTGTTTGGTTTCTTGGCCTTTATTGTGGTCTTGTTGGTTTTCTATGTGTAGGACATCTTTAAGAATATTTTGTAGGGCTGGTTTGGTGGAGATATAATGTTTCAGTATTTCTTTGCTATCGAAGATTTTTATTTGACCTTCGGTTATGAAGGAGAGTTTACCTGGGTACAGTATTCTCCGTTCATCATTGTTTTTCTTTATGGCATGGCATACATCATTCCAGGCTCTTCTTGCAATAATTGTCTCTGCTGAGAAATCTGAGGTGATTCTAATTGGATTGCCCTTATAGGTGATTGAACTTTTCTCCTCGACATATTTAAGGATCTTTTCCTTGGTCTGAATTTATCCTGTGTGGATTGTAATGTGATGATGGGATGTCCTGTTCTCGTCTGGTCTATTTAGGGTTCTAAAATCTTCTTGTATCTGAATAGGTCTTTTTTTCTTTGCATGTTTGGGAAGTTCTCTGCTAGGATCCTGTTAAAAAAATTTCCTAAACCATTAACTTCTGTCTCTTGGTGCTCCTCTACACCCATTATCCTCAGATTAGGCCTTCTGATAGTGTCTTCCAAGTGTTGAATAAATCTATCATATTTCTTGGATTTGTCTTGGATGGTTGTATGTTCTTTTCTATAATATCTACGCTGTCTTCAATGCCCGAGATTCAATCTTCTGCATGGTCTAACCTACTGTCGAGTCTTTCTACTTTGTTTTTTATCTGTTCCTTTTAATTGGTCAGCTTTAGTGGCTTCAAATTCTTTGTTGGAGCTTTGTTTTAGATCTTGTATGAACTTCTATACTTCCTTAATTTGCTGTTCAGTGTTTATTCGCAAATCGTTTAGTTGATTGGTTATGGTTTCCTTGGAAGCCCATTCCTTCTGCTGGGCTCCATTCATGCTGTGGTCTCCCTGACTTCTTTCAGCTGTCTGTTAATGGATTCCATGAATGTCTCTAGTAATCTTTGTCTATTCGCATCCCGCTCTCCCAATTCTTGTATTACTCTTTGATTAGCTTCCTCACATTCATTCAAATCCTGTAGTTCTATTTAATTGTTCTCAGACTGCTCATTCAATTTCTTTCTTTCTCTTTGATTGTTCTCAGCTTGCTTACACAATTCCTTTATTTCACTTTGAGTGTTCTCAACCTGCTCACGCAATTCCAGTATTAAGCTTAGAGTAGCTTCCTCATGCCCATGAGCTGTTTTGATCTTTGGTTTGCGTCCTCTTTCTTCCTATCATGCTCATACTGAGTCCTTTGCAGGTTTTCAAACTTTTCATTCACCATGTTTACCAGTAGTGTTTGTAGGGCTTTTTGGGAACTCTCCTCTGGATTATTCATTATCTGATCTGTCACCTAATTATTTGAGCAGGAGTTGAGATACCCGGAATTGCCATTTTTCTTTTGTTTTTCCAGCTTGTTCTTCCCATTTGGTATGAAAGTAACGCCAGTGTTGTACTAGAACACCATTTTAAGACAAGCATCATCCAAAGTCCTGTAATTGCACAGTCAAAAATATGCAGATACAGCCAGGCGCTGGTGGCTCATGCCTGTAATCCTAGCTACTCAGGAGGCTGAGATCTGAGGATCGCGGTTCAAAGCCAGCCCGGGCAGGAGAGACCGTGAGACTCCTATCTTCAATAAAAACCACCAGAAAACCGGAAGTGGCGCTGTAGCTCAAGTGGTAGCGTGCTCGCCTTGAGCTGAAGAGCTGAGGGACAGCGCCCAGGCCCAGAGTTCAAGCCCCACGACCGACAAAAAAAAAAAAAAATGCAGATACAATCTAGTTCAACAGATACAGTCTATTCAACATCAACAATTACATATTATTGGGCTAAGAACAGCAAAGAAGAATTTTACAAACCAGAAATTATTAAGTTTAGGGAGAAGGGTAGGAACATCTCTAGCTGCTTTACTAGCTTTGACCTATTCCTTCATTGTACAAGAAAGTGTGATTCAAATAATTTCAATCATATCTGTTACTAGAATTATCAATGATTTAGATTATTGTCTGTAATTTGGTCAAAGCTATGTCTCTTTATGTAGGCTACTAAAAATGTATTTACTAATTTCAAGTAAATACATAAATTCTACATCCATCTTTTTAAAAATAAAATTTTGATTGTTCTGTAAATTGATCAGAGCATGGATTTTGTGGCTAGCTAGGTCATTGCACATCTGTCTCTCACTTCTCTCTCTTTCATGGTTCTCAGAGATAATATGATTGTTCCATAATTATCCTAATTTATTCTGCTTTTCTACTTTTGGTTTCATCATTTCACTTTTTGCTCTGCCATTTCCCAAATCATTTATATAGAAGGCATTATTTCCTATTTTCTCATTCCTAGAATAAGCTGCACATGAAGAAATCATTGGTCCTCATTTTCAGTCTGTGCCTTTGAATACGAAGGAACATCTTTCCTCTGCACTCCATCAATTCCCTACTCTCCAGTTAGAATAATTTCGAATAGTAAAATTTGAAAAAGAGAAAATGAATCGTGGTGAAAAAAACATATGCAGAAAATTCACCAGATATTTCTGACCAGTTCAACCAATGTGAACTATTAGGGAAATACATGGACACCTCATTCACACCGGCACTCAAAGTCTCTGGTTAGGCAATTCTTAGGAAGATGAGGAATAAGATGAAAAAGTAAGGAATGGTATCAGTTGCAAGAAAAAAATGGAGAAGGATCCAAGCAAATTTCTTCATTGGACTGCCGCAAATATTCGGCTTACTACAGTGCAGAGACTACTTTCCAAAAAGGCCACTCATGTGAATATTAGTGATGATTAGTGTACCCCTCTTTATCTGGAAGCCTACAGTGGACACTTAGACATTGTCCATGAGTTGGTGGCTCAAGCGGCACATGCTATAACTGTAGATGGCTGGACACTCCTGCACAGTGAATATATGTAGAATAATACCAGAGTGGCTTCTTTCTTACTTCATTATGATACAGATACCAATGCCCAAACTAAAGGCCTCTTGACCCCCTTATATCTTGCTGCTGATAATTGAGATAGCAAAAATATGCTGGGTCTCCTTCTGAGAAACATTATATAAAACCAGGCCTGAAGTACAATTTAGATTTGATTTAGTACAATGTAGATTTGCATTTGATATTGCCAAAAGTATAAGTATGTATCACTACCTCTATGAAGTTGTGGAAGGCTGTAAAAATTGTTCTCCTAAGTCCTAATGGTTGAGTTAAGTTTCTTAAATTTCAAAAATGCAAGTCCATCCTTTGTGTCCATACAAAATATTTTCACAATCCAAATAAGAGCAATAACTTTTTTTTGTCTGTCATGGGTCTTGAACTTTGAGCCTGGGCGCTATCCCTGTGCTCAGCTCAAGGTGAGCACTCTACCGCGTAGGCCACAGCTCCACTTCCAGTTTTCTAGTAGTTTATTGAAGATAAGAGTCTCACAGTCTTTTCTTCCCAGGCTGGCTTTGAACCGTGATCCTCAGATCTCAGCCTACTGAGTAGCTAGGATTACAGGTGTGAGCCACCAGCTCCTGGCAACACAAATATCTTACTGGAAAAATTCATGGATTCAGCGGAATACTTCCAACTGAATTGCCTGTATTGGATGGCAAATTTTATAGAAGCGTTTTTGTATACATGTATGATTCCTGCAGTGTTTGTGATTTTTTAATCAGAAATAATTTTAGTTTATCTGTTGAAATGAGTAGTACAGAAACTAAAGTATTTCTGGTGCTTTTCTGAAAAAGTATATATTAAAATATCCTTTATTCTATGTTTGTATAATGTTCATAATTTATTTTATTCTCTCCTAGATATACTTGAATTTTACATTATTTAAAATATATAGGTTCAATAATGTGTCCTTTCAGATTGCATTCCATATAGAAACAGCTTGAGATTCCTTTTTTCCCTAGGTCCTAATATTATTTTCTCTGGGATAAAATGACAATGTTGTCTAATTTCAAAAGTTTTGTAAAGTTTATGCTATGTAAACGCCTTTCTTTCTAAGGTGAAGATTTAATACACTGATGTCAAACTAAATTTAATTATATGAATTACATGTATTTTTACACTTGTAATTTTGTAATCCACATTTTAATAACTGTTTTTCATTTCTTGCATCTGAAGAAAGAAAAATATGGAATACTTCACAAACTTTCATATCATCCTTGTGCAAGTGCTATGTTAACCTCTGTATTGTAATTTGTGTATACATACTGCTGAAGCATGTCGTATCCTCTAAATTTAAGTAGTTAATGATGCAATCTTTACACAGGCTTATATCTATGAGTGCCTACTTATAACAAGGAAACCTTATTGTTCCTAACAATGCTATTGATCTTATTTCCCTAAAATTCTGTGAATAGTGGGAAAAAATTATATTGTTCAGTCGATTGATCACATTTGAAAATTTTTTTGTTGATGACTATTTTAAATATTTTTCACTTGGATTTTGATAGTACTTTCAATTATTTATAGCTACATCCAAAAGTGCTGGCTTTTTCAAGTACTTATTTATCCAACTGAATTAGCTTTGTGGTGCTAATGGATTCAAAGTAAGCCTTGCTTAAGAGCTACTTCTAAACTTCTGCAGCTGACATTATCACAAATGAGGTATAACTGGCACAAATGACTACCTAACCTTGACCCTTCTTCCATGTAGGAACAGACTAACCAGACTATGTTAGTCTGACAGCATAGATTGTCGTAGATGAACAAAACTAATCATAGTTTTTTTTTGTTTTGTTTTGTTTTGTTTTGTTTTTTTGGGTCCAGTCGTGGGGCCTGAACTCTGGGCCTGGGCGCTGTCCCTCAGCTCTTCAGCTCAAGGCTAGCGCTCTACCACTTGAGCCCCAGTGCCACTTCCGGCTTTTTTCTTTTTGCTTATGTGGTGCTGAGGAATAGAACCCAGGGCCTCAGGCGTGCAAGGCAAGCGTTCTACCACTGAGCCACCTTCCCAGCCCCAAAACTAATCATAGTTTTAAGGGATCGTAGAGAGATGAACAGTTCAGATAGAACTGTTCAGACTAGAAGGTATTTTATCAAAATACAATTGGTTATTATACCTACCATTTCAAAAGTACCTAAAGCCAAGAAGGTGAAAAAATTGTTGATATGCATGATAACTTAATGTCCTGGCCCGTCTACCATCCAACCAGGCAGGAACTTACACTACTCCCTTTCTATCACTAATTATTCTCATAGTCGCAGGAGAAGTCCATATGTTTCTCCTCATTATTAGGCCTTAAATTGGTAATGTTTTAATCACAGTGTTTCCTCTTGCCTCCAGGCTGTAAATCTACAAATGGTAAAGCTTTAGGTCTAACTCTATCAAACACTTATGTAGAGATAATTGAATAATACTTTAAAACAGAGTTTCCTTTGATGCAGTAACCACAACTGAACAATGCAAAACATGTGACTTTTTATTATATTATATATAGTTATATATTTTATATTTATATGTGCTGATTTTGTATTTCACACAGTGAAACTTACTAAAATTAAATGGTAATTTGACAAATAAATTGATATTTATTTATTCAGTAAATAGAATTTGAATATACGTAATTAGGTTTAAAATATATATTAGAATATAAAAAGTATCAATGCAATGTCTTTGGTATAAACTTGTGATACATTGTAACTGTTCTTGGTCTTCTGAATTCACATGGCAAAAAATGTTGTTTTCGTCTAATCTATAAGGTATTTTACTCTGATGCTCTGTTTATTGTTTTAACTAACTGGTCCCAAACTGTTTTTCTCTATATTTCTGAAGCATTCCAACTGATTATGCCCAAATTTGCTGATAAGATGTCTAAAAATATTATTCTTCTGCAGGTCCCATGTGTCACAGGATCCCAGTTCCCAGTTACCTGTATCATCACATAACAGGGGCAAGACTTCTCACCAAGGACCATGCAACATGCCAACACAAAGTAATTGAAGAACCATCTCAATTTCTCATTTCTTATATTTCAGGGCCCCAATTCCTTGAGATGCAAGAATTAGCAGTAAGTAATTACGAAATGGAAAGCAACTTAAAATGAAGGATGAGCTCACAAAATGTGAGAGAAAGTACTATAATTCAAACATTCATCTTACAGATGAACAGCCCATATGAGTGAACAAGTTCACAAAGTGCCATAAAATTATTTTTTATTCCCCTCCCCTATGATTAATGAAAGATTTTAGTCCAGTATAAGTGGGCCAAAAAATAGATCCTGAAAGGATAGATCCATAATTGGTCTACCAAGGCCCGGAAAACTTGGCTTAGAGGTCAAATGTAATTCAGAAAAACATTGAGAAATCCTTAGTGCTTCAAACCACTGGGCCTTCACTACAACATGGTTCTGCTGAATGAAAATGTCACTCTCAAACCAATGCTAATCTACATTTAATCTCATGAAAGTGTATTCCTTTTCAAATAAACTTTTTAAAATCACATTAGCCAAAATAACATTTGACAAGTAGTTGATACTTAGTGACATTACAAGTTTTTCAAGTGTAGGGCACTAGTTACAATAGAGTTGAATTATTTACCCAGCACTAATGCCAAACTCGTTCAACCATTCATTAAACTGTAAAAATAGAACCACACACAACTTGTGTTGTTCAGTAGGGGCCTTCCAGAAATGCATTAAATAGATCAGCCTCCCAAATTTCCAACCCAAACTTTAGCTAATAAAGTAAATTTCATCATTTAATAAGGTACATTTTAAAAAGTCACAAATAGTTGCCTTATCATATGTTATTTTATGTTTCCCTATCTGTCTAAAATAGTAAGAAATGTTATTGTATGCTTACCCTATCTGTCCAACATAGTAAGAAATATGACTTTAAGTCTTGAATATGGGTTCTCATCAGAGATATGCCAAAAATAAAATCTGTCTTCTATTTCAATCATATTCCTCTATAAGAATAAATTTTAGTTTTCTTCTTTTTTGAAAACTTATAGGTAGTATAAAATATTATCCCATGTAAAATAAAACAATCACACCATTGTGCAAAGCCATTTTTAAAAATTGGTAGTTAGGAATACATTCTAAGCCATTTTTAACGTTCTTTTTGACTAAAGATTACTCTCCCAAATGGATGAAATAAAATCATGTTTAGGTGCTTCATGTCTCCAGTCTTGCAAATTGTTACTGCAGATGAATGAATTATGGAAATATAAGCTGACATCAGTTCAAGCATATGCAGGATTGAAACTCCATGGAATGTATATAAACCTTTCAAAGTATTAACAGATAGTTTAACAGAATGACTATCCGGAATTTGAAATCAGAGAGGAATTATAGTAAAGGCATAGAAATAATTAAAAATGAACAAGGGGCAAGTACAGCTAGAATACTCAATGTACACACGTGATAAAGGAAGTGGTAAATTGAAACTAAATCTTGGAGAAAGGGTTGCTTGAGAATGATGGAAGGAGTGACTCTGATCTAGGAGTATAGGACAATTAGATGGACATGTTTAATTGTAACATACTTGCACAACCTTTTCAAATTCAGTTAAAAAAACAACAAAAAACAAAAACAAACAAAAATCACAACCAAACAGCAGTCTCTAGGGAGTATGAATATGACCTCTCAAAATTTTAGGCAGTTAATGAAGGGCAGTCTTGGGAAAAGCAAACAAAGCTATTCAAAGAGGGAAGTTTGGGATAGGGGAGAATTTTTAACAGATTTAAATAGATTGTCTAAGGTTATGAATGACCTATATCTGCTGCAAATAGTATTTTTCTTCTAGGAGTTCTCTGTCTGAACTGGATAATCCAGTCCTGATACATATTTGAAAGCTTGTGAAGATAGAATGGAAGAAACAAGAACAAGAACCCAATACTCCACTGGAGAGAAAACAATCCTCTATCTTTTCTCTAATCTCTCTTCACTACCCTTTCTTCATACTTTTAAGTCAATTGATTTTGAATTATATTTTTCCTTGTTTCTTCTGGCAAAATAATTGGTCAAAGTAATTCATTAAATATTATTTGCCATTATTTTCAAGGAAATCGAAGTGTCAATCCAAAAATTCATATGGAACAATAAAAGACCCCGAATAGCAAAAATGATACTCAACAGAAAGAACACTGCTGGATGAATATTAATGCCAAATTTCGAACTCTCCTATAAAGCCATAGTAATCAAAACAGCTTGGTACTGGCACAAGAACAATCCTCAGGACCAATGGAATGGAATTGAAAACCCAGAAATGAACCTACAGACCTATAGCCATCTAATCTTCGATAAGGGAGCTAAAAAAAATAGAATAGAAGAAAGACAGGCTCTTCAGTAAATGGTGCTGGCAAAATTGTTTAACTACTTGTAGAAAACTAAAGCTAGATCTTTATATATCACCCTGCACCAGAATCAACTCCAAATGGATCAAAGACCTCGGAGTCAAATCAGACACTGAAAACATTACAGGATGGAATAGGAGAAACCTTAGAACTCCTTGGCACAGGCCCAAATTTTCTTAATCGAGACCCAGAAACACAACAAATCAAAGAAAGGTTGGACACATGGGATTGCATGAAATTCCAGTTTTCTGCATGGCAAAAGACATATCTAGAAAGATCAAGAGAAAGCCAACAGATTGGGAGAAGATTTTCACTAGCCCATACAACGGAAAAGGGTCTCATATCTAAAATATACCTGGAATTCAAAAAAACAAATAAATCCCCCAACAACAAATCCTCAAAGAAACAAATGCCCAATAAATAAGTGGGCTAAAAACTTAAAGAGAAACTTCTCTGAAGAGGAAAGAAGGATGGCCAATAGACACATGAAGAAATGCTAAAATTCCCTAGCCATAAAAGAAATGTAAATCAAAACAACATTGAGATACCACCTCACCCCAGTTAGAATGGCAAAAATCAAGAACTCTAATAACAACAGATGCTGGAGGGGATGTGGACAGAAGGGAACTTTACTGCATTGTTGTTGGGAGTGTGAACTTGTTCAACCACTTTGGAAAGTAGTATGGAGGTTCCTCTAAAGACTGTACATAGAGCTCCCCTATTACCCAGCAATTCCACTTCGGGGCCTTTACCCAAATGTTCACAAACAAGACCACACTACAGCTACCAGCACGACTATGTTTATTACAGCTTTATTAACTATAGCTAAGATATGGAATCAACCCACATGCCCCTTAGTAGAGCAATGGATCAATAAAATGTGGTATATATACACAATGGAATTCTATGTCTCCATCAGAAAGAATGACATTGCCATATTTTTTAGGAAATGGAAAGACTTGGGAAAAATTATACTAAGTGAAGTAAGCCAGGCCCAAAGAAACATAGGTCCCATGGTTTCGGTTATTTGCAATAACAAGTATATGTCTGAGTCAAGCTGAAAAAAATCAGATAAGTAGTTGTTATGGAAATGATCCCTAAGATATGTATTCAAATGTTTTTTGTTTCCTTTCATGCAATTGTTTATAACACATTTATAAGATTATTTCTTGGTTGCTTTGTTTGTCCCTCCCCCACGGTATAACCTCTGCTTTCACTGTATTTGATATCGGTATAATTTGTGGAGGGGAAGGGAAAAAACAAATTGTTTAAATAGGGATACCTGTGGACCCATTGCAACAATGAGATGTATAAGTCCTTATGTTGAATACGTACTTCACAACTTTAGTGCGAGATGGGGGGTGCGGGGTAGGAGGATTGGGTGGGGGGCAGGGTAGAATGGGAAGAGATGGGAAGGGGAAACAAGTGAGGAGGGTACAATGCTAGATGAAAAACCTACTCATTATCTTGCCCATGTAATTGTAAGCCCTCTGTACAGTATTTTCACAATAAAAAAAGAAAAATAAATACATAAATATTATTTGCAGTTTTCTTCTTTCATGCTGTTTAATTGGCCAAGCCTGTCCATTAAACTTCGGTCTTGAATTTGGTTTCCATGAAACAACATCTATGTTAATGAAGAGAAATCTAATGTAAAACTTTGTCTCCAGAAAATAGTCCAAGAAACTGTGGTCACAAATATTTGGCTATAATTTTTCTTTTTCTTTTACCTTGAAAGACTTATTGTGTCTAAAGTGCCCACAAAAATATGTACTCCATAATTTTTGGTTTCAATCAATTCTAACCTCAAAGATACATTTGGCTAAAATGATGCTTAGAGGAAACCGAAAATACTGCACTTTTATCTTTTCTCTTAAGACTTTCCTTAGATACATTCTCAGGAACAGTGAAGTTATTCTATGCAAAGTTATTTCCATAGATTTTTTTTCTCTTGGTCTAGCATTTGTTCACCAAGATGTATGGAGGAGAATAGAGTTAAATCACCCATACCTTGGACGACAGTGTTTGTTGCAAAATGACAATGCTTCTATGTCCTACTTCTATATCCGCCTCTTAGCTCTTGACTGATTTCCAATTAATCACAGCTTCTTGGCTTCAAGTCTAGTGAAGCTGAAGGACTATACGGTCTCTACCACTGCTACATCTTCATGATTTCTCTTTTAAAACTCTTTAAGTTGCCTCATTTGGATGTTGAATTTATTTTCATGTCTTCATTCAAGCTGTTCTGTATTGTAGTGAGCCAAATAGGCTCTGTAAAATCACTGTAGGTGCTAAAATTATTAACACAATTATATGAAAATGTTTTGGCCTTCCTTCACTACTGAAGACAATTCTCTTAACTAGGACTTCTAAGAACACTGTTTTCTTACCTTTTCCATTTGCTCAATTCTTTTCTGAACCCAAAACTTTTTGGCATATGTAATTAGAGAAGTCTTCACCATCTCTTGATAGTAAGGATATTATTTATTGTCAGCCACTTAAAAATATGAAATCATTGGTTTGAAATATCCAATCAGATTTTTTTTCTGTGTTTCAGTGCTTCACGTGCAAAGACATTGTGGAAAGTGTTACAAACAGAAATGTGTAAACCCAACACCTTCTTTCATTGTAGAGGGCATTTTCTCTCTATATATTTTGACCCAAATTATCTTTTTCAGAGAATTAGTTTGATAATTAAAGGTAAATTCACAAATTTTGATGTCTTAAGAAGTTTGAACAAACTGTACTTATGGATAATATATTTATAAGCAATTTAAATTTCATTACACCTCAATAAGTTGTCTCTGAAACACGTGTTACCTCATGTCCAATGGTGTCCTTGTGCTATTTCAATGAAGCCAGAAAACATTCATTTTATCTGGAGCAGCACCATAGATTGTTACTGGAAGTAAGTGGAAGTAACTGTTACTGGATGTGGAAACTGATCCCAGGAGAGGAATTGAACATAGGAATGAAAAAGTTCAGGTTAACTTTTGCTTTCCTTTTTACTGTACAAGAAAAGAATCCAAGGCTTGAAGGAAACTCTGTCCCTGACTTTTCTGAGTGTATTCTTTACTCATATAAAACTTGTCTGTAAACTTCTGGTTGAGAGTATTACAAAAGAAAACAATATGGCATTTGAAGGCCAGCATAGAACAAAAGGAAATAAATTTGTTTTAAAAGTATTCTACTGAAAAGAAACAAAGATATGTAGGTTTTAAAGTGTCTTATGGATGGATGTTTCACCCCTGAGATGATTCTCTTGTTGCAGGAGTCAGTTATCAATTCCTTTAGTTTGGTCCTGAGTTTTCCATAGCAATAAGGATTCCAAAAAAGCAGGATACAGTTGAGTATGGTCAGCAAAAACAGCCTCTTCTCAGATCACTACTCCTTTAAGGAAAGTCCCAAAGAAATACCCAGGGTTTGTTTTCTTTGCTTGTTTGTTTATTTTGTGCTGGTTCTGGGGTTGGAACTCAGAGGTTGGACCCTGTGCCTGAACAGTTATCTTTCTTTCCCACCTGCCTCCAAAGCTAGTACTCTATTGCTTGAGTCAAAACTCCACTTCTGGCTTTTTTGGTGTTTAATTACAGATTAGAGTTTGAAAGACTCTCCTGACTGGGTTGGCTTTGAACTAAGACAGTAAGAAAGCTAAATGATATCAACTGTATGGACTTCACTTTTGAACCAAGAAATATTAGATGAAGTTCATTATAAAGCTAATTAATATTTGAAAATTTTTGCAGCGAATATGTTCAGCGAATTAGCCATAACTTAAATAAGTCAGCAAGAGTAGGTGCACTGAATCATTTGGAAAGATTACTATTGACTTCATCATTCCTTTGGGGGAAACTTAAAGCCATATTTGCACTTTTTGTTGGTTGTGGGGAATGAACACAGATCCTGGGCACTGTGGCTCAGCTCTTCAGCTCAACTTGAGGGTTCTACCACTTTAGCTACAGCACCACTTCCGGGTTTCTGGTGGTTAATTGAAGATAAGTGTTTCATGGACTTTCCTGACCAGACTGGATTTGAACCACAATCCTCTGATCTCAACCTCCTGAGTAGCTAGGATTACAGGCAGGAGCCACCAGCACCAAGCTCATATTTGCATTTATGTGCAGTTAATGTCACTCTGTAGACAAAGAATGGAAATTTGAATCAAATGATGTGACATTGCAGCTTTTCAGAATAATTGACGTAGCAATAAATATGTCCTCCTTTTCCATTTTGTTACATTAACGACTCAGGTGCTATGGGAACCTTACCTTAGCATCCTCTTTCATCTTTGTAGGTGTATTTAGTATCAGGAAATGTTCATAGAGAAATGTAGAAAGACTGAGGTTTTTAGAAAGCAAAGGCGATCAGGTATGAAAGAACAGTATAGAAGGAGATACATTTATTACACAAAGATTAAGAATTTGCCTAAGAGATTTAGAATGCTAAAGGCAATGAGGAATAAGCATAGTTGATAACTAGCTCTTCAATAGCTAAAAATGGTTCCCTAGAACGGTTTCTGTTATACCATAGTTACTATCATTTATTCCTTCCATCTGGAGTTATTCCTTCTCTTCTGTCACAACTATTAATTAGCCTCTGCCTTTATGGTGCCATGACTGGCAAAAAAGTTTTCCAAATCTCACTTAGACTACCCTTCTCATTGTAATTAGTAATGAACCCACTCAAAAGCCTGGAATCTTTGAATTTCCAGAATTAACCTACAACTGACATCTAAGCACATTCCTGGCATTAATTGCCATGACCTAATGAACAAAACTTTTTTTTTCAACACAGTATCCTAACATAGGTAAAGAACATGAATTAGTGACTAATGTCAGGTATCAGTATGGAAGGAGCAATTATATTCCAAGTATGGGTTCTTTATTTTGCATTTACTAACTAAATATTCATTTGTGTTGCTGTTGTTGTTTTGGCAATCCTGGGGCTGAAACTCAGGGCTTCGGAACTCTGTTTTTTTTTTTTTTTTTTTTTTTTTTTTTTTTTTTTTTTTTTTTTCTAAAGGCTAACCCTCTACTACTTGAGACACAGGACCACTACCAGTCTTTCTTTTTCAGTTTATGTGGTACTGAGGAATTAAACTCAGGGTTTCATGAATGCTAGGCAACTACCATACAATGAAGCCACATTCCAAGAACCCTAAATGAATTTCTTAAGATGGCATTACATTTTCATTCCATAACTATGTATCATATTTTTAGCAAGAAATTTTTGCTAGAAAAGGGCATTGAACACAGTACTGAGTTTAGTAAGGCGAGATGGACAATGAATAACTGTCATGGTCTAGCTAGGGCAGAGAGGGACTTACTTCATGGAGCTGGTACAACAGACTGAGCGAGACAGCTGACCAACAGCCCACCTCCAGAATGAGAGGGCCACCTTGGTTACAACCACATGGGGATGCTGGGCCACCTCCTCTAGAACCCATTCAATCAGTTCCTGAGAGAGATAGCGAGAAAGAAAGAAATTCAGAATTACACTTAAGCCAGGTGCCAGTGACTCAGGTCTATAATCCTAAGTAAAATGGAGGCTGAGATATGAGGATCGTGGTTTATAGCCAGCCTGGGCAGGAACACCTGTGAGACTCTTATCTCCAAAGAATCACCAGAAAACTGGAAGTGGCACTGTGACTCAAATGGTAGAGTGCTAGCTTTGAGCTAAGCAGCTCGGGGAGCTGTCGCAGGCCCAGAGTTCAAGCCCCATGACTGAAAAAAAGTGGACTTCCCATCACAAAAAGTGGACTGAATAGCACTCATTGTCTGAGGGAGTATGGCAGAGAAGTCAGGCTGAGCTTCCTATCAGCTGGGAGTAATTATTAGGTCACCAGGCTTCTCTGTGCCTCAGTTTCCCCAGCTTCAAAACTGAACAAATTGAAGGATCCTCTTCCTCATGAGGATAGGGTAATAAAGAAAGAGGGCCATGTTTTGATTCATACTCCCATACATGTCGCAACTTTAATAACACACACCATCTGAGATCTTTCCCGGTATCTTCCTGTCATATGCTCACAGAATTACCAAGAACCGTATATGACGGCCCCTCCTTTTATGGTTGACCCTGTTCCAGAGATCCCTCTGTATTAATCTCTTGTTTACTAACTAGTGTCCCATGAGGAGATTGAAGTCCAGTGGTTGAGGCCCAACCCAGAGCTTCACCTCTTATCAAGAATCAGCTACCGTGGACTGAGTTTGGGACAATCCATATAAACCAATGACTGAGTGTGGCACTACATGTCTACCATCCCAACTACAGAGGACCTGGTGACTCATGCCTGTCACAGATAGGAGGACCATGATCCAGCCCAGCCTGAGCATATATTAAGTCTCCATCTCAGAAATGCCCAAGACAGAAAAGCTTGGCTAGCATGGTAGAAGACCTGATCAGCAAGCCTAAGGCCTTGAGGTCAAACTTTAATATACCTAAAAGAACCAGAGTCTCAGCCAGAAGCTCATGCCTATAATCCTAGATACTCAGGAGGCTAAGATCTGAAGATCCCAGCTCAAGAGTTAAAGTAGGGCTGGCCTCCCCCATTAGAGTTCATCATGAGAAGACCCAGAGTCTGACCTATGCTTTTGTGCTCCATACTAGCAGGACTCATATCCTTACTAAGTGTTGGCCATGCTCTCTGTCCCTCTGGGAGGCAACCCCCTGTAGTCTGTACTCCAAGGTGCTTCAAGCTCCCACTGCCACCAACCAGGCCCAAGGGAGTACACAGCTCCAGGGTACACAGATCCCTCATTCTTGTAATTTAACAGTGCTGAGTCCCCTTCAAGCGTCTCACTCTTCCAGGCCCCCAGACCTCAGCTGTGAAGCCCATGCACACCCCAAAGATATCTGTACTTACCTATGGATGTTCAGTCCATTCATGTTTAGTGTGGTTATTCCTTGTACTTTTGTTTTATTCATTTATTTGCTGTTGATTTTACTGTGATGACACCCATTCCATTTATTACATTGATTACATCCTACCACATGGCATCTAAATTTGTAGATGTTTTCTCCATCATGCCTGACACCCAGGACTCTCAGAGAAAAGGAAAAAACAGTTTCACACTTGGCTTCTTACTCCATGATCCAATTGTAGGTAGTGCTGGCATCTGAACTCAGGGCCTAGCAGGACCAATTGGCAAATAGTTCAAGGTGACCACACCAGCCTGTGAGCAACAAAGGAGTTAGGCCATTCCCAGGATCTGACATTGATCCCCAGGGTGGGTCACAATAGTCATAAATTCATAATTTAAACATAGGATATATATTTACATATACATGTGGACAGCATCTTGCATTTGGTGTACTTATTCTCCTTATTTTCTGCCTTAATGGAAGTATGGTGTATTTTACTGAGTAAGGTGACAGATATTACAGTGCTTACATGGATGACAATGTATTGAGATGTCTATAGGGTTTCCTATGCATTCTCCATTCTAACTTAGACTCAGGACTTTCACAGGATAGGAAAACAGGTGAATCGATGTGCTTCACACATCAGGATTCATCTTTTGGCAGTGTTGGGATTTGAACTCAGAACCTAGCAGGCCCAAATGGGGAATGGGTGAAGGTGAGGACACAAGCCTTAGTTTAATGGAGATAGGCTGTTCCCAGGACCTGGCATTGAGTCCCAGGGAGGGCCAGATAGTCATAAATTCATAATTTAAATGTAGGATCTATATTTACATACATGTGTAGACAGCATCTTGCATTCGGTGCACTTCTCCTTATTTTGTGTCTAATTCATGGAGTTATTTGTATTTTACTGAGTATGGTGACAGGTATAACTGTGCTGACATGAATGATAACCTCTTCCAAAGGTTATAGGGTTGCCTATGCATTCTACATCCTAGTTGAGGCCGGGCACTTTCACAGGAGAGGAAAACATGTGCAATGACTGGCTTCTGAAAACATAATGAATATTTTGTCAATGCTGAGATTTGAACTGAGGTGTGGGTAGCTCTGTTGCATTTTGGAAAAGGGAAAGCTCACCATCCTTGAATATTAGAATGTCAGGCCTGGTCCAGGGCCTGATTTGATGTCCCAGCACTGGACAAAATAACAAGCCCACCTTTTTTAAACATAAGATTTCTCTTTACCTACAGGTGTTCTATGCATCTTGCATTCAGTGTAGTTATTCTTTTTATTTTTGTGTCTTAGTCATGGATGTATTGTGTATTTTATTGAGTATGGTGATAGATATAACTGTGCTGACATGGATGACAACCTATTCCCAAGGCTATAAAGTTGTCTCTATAGAATTGTCCATCCTTGCTGAGACCCAGGACTTTCACAAGACAGGAAAGCGGGTGGATCTATTGGCTTCTCACATCAAGGTGAATCCTTTGGCAGTGCTGGGATTTGAACTCAAGGCCTAGCAGGCCCAATTGGTGAATAGGTCACGGTGAACACACAGCCTGTGAGACACTAAGGTGCTAGGCCGTTCCCAGAAACTTAGATGAAGCCCTGGTGGAGGGCAAAATAGTGGTAAATTCATCATTTAAACATAGGTTCTATATTTCCATACATGGTTGGGCAGCATCTTGCATTCTGTGTAGTCATTCTCTTTATTTTGTGTCTTATTCATTGATATATTGTGTATTTTCTTGTGTATAGGATGACAGATATAACTGTTGTGACCTAAAGGGCAACCTATTCCCATGAGGGTAGAGTTGCCTATGCATTCTCCATCCTAGCTGATACCAGGACTTGCACATCAAAGGAAAACAGGTGCACCGACTGGCTTCGCACATCAAGGAGAATATTTTGGCAGTGCTGGGATTTGAACTCAAGGCCTAGCAAGCCCAATTGGAGAATGGGTCATGGTGAACACACAAGCCTAGAGCCACTAAGGAGCTGGGCCGTTCCAAAGAACAGAGATTGAGCCCCAGGGAGTTCACAATAGTCCTGAATGGATCATTTAAACATGGGATATATATTCACATCTGTGTGTGGACTGCATTGCACATTTAGTTTAATTATTCTATTTTGTATGCTATTCATGGATGTATTGTGTGTTTTATTGAGTATATGATGACAAGTATAACTGGGCTGACATGGATAACAACCTATTCCCATGGCCACAGGGTGGCCCATGCATTCCATTCTACATCCTAGCTGAGACCCAAGACTTGCACAGAAAAGTAAAACAGGTGCAACGATTGGCTTCTGACATCAGGGTGAATCTTTGGCTCTGCTGGGATCCTAACTTGGGGTCTAGCAGACCCAAGCGACAAATTGGTCCATGTCACCAGCCTGTGAGCCACTAATGAGCAAGGCCTTTCCCAGGACCTGAGATGGAGTCCCTAGGTGGGGGGGGGGGAAGGGCACAAAGCAGTCATCCATTCCTAAGTTGAATGTAGTATGCAAATAAGTACATATTTGTATAGAGTAGGAGAGATGATGACCTGTGATGGAATACACTCTACCATGTGTCTACTGATTCTTGGATCTTTCCACATGCATCCATTTCATGACTATGATGATTAATCAACACTTCTTTACAAATAAGTAATACCCCATGATTCTTGCTTATCATTTCCTACTCACATCACACATGAGCTACTCATTCAAGTATGAGATCGATACTGGTCCAGATACCAGTATCTCAAGATTTCTTGCCAATGCCTTCTCATGGCAGGGCTGAATTCAAGGTTCAAGCATGGAACACATACTCCTTATATATATTTTAAAGATAGGATTTATACTTCCATACCGATGTTCAGTCCATACTGTGTTTGGTGTGGTTATTCATTTTATTTCTTGTTTTATTCATTTATTTACCATTTATTTTATTGACTCTGATGACACCTATACCATTTATTACATTGCTTACATACTATCACATAGCATCTAGATTTGTAGATATGTTCTTCATCATGCCTGACACCAAGTACTCTCCCAGAAAAGAAAACACGTGTCACACTCGGTTTCCTAATCCAAAATTAAATATTTGGCAGTGCTGGGATCTGAACTCAGGGCCTAGCAGGCCCAATTCATGAATGGGTGAGTGTGAGCACAGCAGCCTCTAGCCAAAAAGCTTTCAGGTAGTTCCCAGGCGCTAAGATCGTTCCCCAAGTTTGTCCAAAACTGCAATAAGTGGATAGGAAGATGGTAGTATACAAATAAATATATATTGCAAAAGAGTGCCAGAGCAGTCTCTCTACGATTGAATGACATCTACTACGTTCCTGCCAACTCTTAGGTATTTATTATATCACCATTGACATAATATTATTCTTTTCATGCTTAATAAACTATTAATTAAGATCAATCAGCATCCTAGGATTATTGCATCCAATTTTACACTAGACAAATTCATGAACTACTCTTTCAATCCGTATTTTTAGGCATAGGAATGAGTCTCTTGTGGTCTCGTGCCATTGGTAGGTGTCAGGATCAGGATTTGAACCCAGAGCCTATGTTGACATGTTGGCTTATGGCTTCCCTGATAGCCTGCCAGCCATCAGCAATGGCAGGTCAGGTCCACTTTGCAACCGTGTCATTCAGACCCAGGATGGTCACTGTGCAAAGAAAAAAATTATAAAGCCCCCCCCAGCCCTCTACAGGTTGGCACTTTTTCTGCTGTCCCACATTTTTTCCTGCAAGCTCTCTGGGCCTAGGGTCCCAGGATAGGCTATGGGTCCTGAGGCTGTACCCCAGCCTAGAGAGTTCAAAGCTGAGGCAGAATTGCCACGACCTGTGTGTAAGCCCCGTGGTTGGCAAAACTAGTTAATTAATTAACTAAATTTAAAAAATAAAGCTCACTGGTTTGGAATTTCTGCCAGTTTTCTTTCCTAGCCTGGGATTTGAACTTAGGGTCTTGCTAAATTCGTAGAATTGTGAGTGAAGGTGCAGAGTTGCCAGTAATTGAGTTCAAACCCTATGTCAAGCCAAAAATATATAATTAAGTCACTGACCTCAGCAGGGAGAGGTAGCTGTGGAGATGGGAGGGATAGGATGGTAGGGGGAAAACAAAGGAGTAGGCAACAATGCTCAATAGGAAATGTACTCATTACTTTGCTCATGTAACTATGACCCCTCTGTAAAACATTTTTACAATAAAAAAAGTACAAAAATTAATGTAGTGCTGAAGAAGCATTTTGGGGGTAAGTGAAGGATGACTGAATAGCTGTACAAAATTATACACTGCTTATTTTTAATGTTCAGTATGGAATTGAATAAACATATCTGCTTCCAATACAAATATTAAGTCACTGTATTGGAACTGAGGCCAGTATTTCTGGCATTGATGGGATTTGAGCTCACCATCTGGGTAACTCTTTTACACCATTTGTGAAGGGAAAGCTCACTGTCCTTGAGGAAAAGAAATTCAAGCTAGAATTCCCAGGGCCTGAATTAAGGCCCTGCAAGGGAAAAAATATTTATATACATGTGTAATATATGACATATATGTACATATGTATGATTATTTCATATTATGATTATTATTATTAATTTTGTATTTATTTTATTTTTATTTTATTCATTATATTGTTTATTGTATTTAATATTATTATTCACATAATATTTATTATGTTTTGTACATCTATTATAAAATTATACCCAATAATTTAGGATATTGACTCATTTTTATTAATACTTTATTAAGTGTTTAAACATGATACATAATTAAATGGAGCCATTTGTCACAGTCATCACATGTATAGAGTCTGTTTCAGTATGAGCTTTGTCTTATTTATCTTTGAAAAACTTCATATAGTGACTTCTTTAGATGATTTATACTCAGAAGCGTTTCTTTGAGGATAGTCAAGTTGAGGGATAAAATTGGAAAGTTGGGGCTGGGAATGTGGCTTAGTGTTAGAAAGCTTGCTCAGAATGTATGAATGCCAGGGTTTAAATACTCAGTACCATATACTCAGAAAAAGCAAGAAGCTGTGGAGTGGCTCAAGTGGTAGACCACAAGTCTTGATAAAAATGAGCTCAGAGACAGTATCCAGGCCCTTAGTACAAGCACCAGGTCTGGCAAAAACAACAGGCCAGATGTCGGTGGTTCACACCTGGAATCCTAGCTTCTCAGGAGGCTCAGATCTGAAGACCACAGTTTGAAGACAGCCTAGGGAAGGAAAGCCTGTTATACTCTTACTTCCAATGAACCACCAAAAGACCCCATTTGGAGCTGTGGGTCAAGTGGTAGAGGGTTTACCTTGAGCTGAAGGGCTCAGGGACAGTGCCCAGGTTTTAGTTTGGGACACACAACTGGAAAAAAGAGTGAGGAATAATCAAAGAACTTTTCCTATTTGCTAATTATGGTGAATATTTTCTGGAAAATGAATGCTTTTGTACACCAGAATTGGAGTCAGAACTCAAGATTCAAGTGTAGCACATCCATATGCCCAGCCTCTCAGACTCTAGTATTATAACCTTGTTTCCTACAGGGTTCTGAAAGGTCCATTGTTGAAAGGCTTAATATACTCCCAAAGCCCTTTGTGATAAGCAGCTGATTTGTGTTGTCAATGTCATTACAGTTCTGAACCTAGCAGAGAACCAGTAGCTCATGCCCATCACCTGATCTCAGGAGTCTGAGGTCTCAGGATCACAGGTTGAAGTCATCTAGGGCAGAAAAGTCTATGACACTCTGACTTCCACTTCTGAAAGGTCAGATGTTCAAGAGCTTCCTGTGTTTTCCTTGGTGATGAGAAGTACTTGCACTCTAAATGTTCTTAGAGTTCTTGAGCAATAGAAACAGGAAAGAAACACTTTTGAGCAATCCTGGATTCATATGAAGTTCTCAGCATCCAAGCCCTAGACATGTTAACAGGAAGAACTCCAATGAACAATGTATTTGAAGGACAGAAAACAGTTTCAAAAAGTCATGCTAGGTACAGAGACCTAGGCCTGCAGGATTAGGAGGCAGAATGTACATAAGGAAGCTCAACAGGGAAGTGAACTGCAAAACCACTTCATTCATTTCAGGAACAGCCAGCAATGAGGGGGGGGGGGAATCTGAAACATTTGTCAGAGTTACACCGGGGTGAGGCTTTTCTCAGCCTCTTCAAACAATGACGAATTAACCTTCCTCCATCAGGTGAAGGGAGCCTCAGTTTATCTTTAGGTTAACAATAGAGAGCCAGTTTAGTGGGGGAGGCGGGGGGAAAAGAGTAGAAAAACCTTGCTCTCTGGTCTTAGGGAGTGGGTTTTTTGACTCTGTCAGGTTTGAAGGCCCTTCTACTATCTCTGCCAGTCCATTGTCCTTCCTTCATTCTCCACATCATTAATGCAAATCATCAGTCCAAGGAGAGGAAGGGACCTTTCTCTTAGGTTTCCAAGCACTTAAGTTGGAACATGGCACTGTCGTCTTGACTCTGGGGCTCTTGGTTGCCTGAGAAGTGGGACAGAAACAGTCTTTCTGCTTTATGGTTGTGTGAAGCTGATGCTGGTGTCCTGGCACAGCAGAAGGCCTCATGGGTAGGAAGTGTTCCCTCCTTTCCTTCTTACAACAAAGATCACATTCATCTATCAACTTCCTTCTTTCCTTCCTTCCTTTCTTCCTTCCTTCCTTCCTTTTCTTTCTTTCTTTCTTTCTCTTTCTTTCTTTTCCTTCCTTCCTTCCTTCCATCTGTCTTCTTTCTTTCCTTCCTTCCTACTTTCTTTCTTTCTCCCTTTCTCTCTCTCTTTCTTTCTTTCTTCCTTTCTTTCTTTCTTCCTTGCTTGCTTTCTTTTCTTTCTTTCTTTCTTTCTGTCTTTCTTTCTATCTGCCTACCTACCTACCTACTGACCTACCTACCTACCTAGTTATCTCTGTGACATTTCCTGGGCTGAAATCAAGGCCTGGACACTGTCTCTAGCACTCTAATACTTGAGCCACAGCACCAATTCTGGCTTTGTCTGTGTATGTCCTCCTGAGGAATCAAACCTAGGGCTTCTTGCATGCTACGCAATCACTCTCATTATTCCACATTCCCAGCCTCCTCATCTTTTTCTTAATGGTATTTTTACATAAGTATGGTACCATTTTATGTTCTCAAGTTTAATATTCTGAATACTGGTTACTTTTATGAATCCCGATCTTCTCTACCCTTGCCTGATTTGTGACTGTTCCTGCCTTGGTCTCATAATAAAATGTAAATAAAGGCTTTTGAGAGCTTCAGTGTGCATCATATAAGGACACAGGCCTGAAAACTTGGAAGAGCAAAGCAATGGGGCTGAAATGAAGAGAATGATGCAGTATATGCAACTAGCATATCTGAATAATAAACCAGTAAATAAAAGCAGAAGCATTGCATAGAGCCTGATGTGTTCCTGAGCTGTTTTGCTCAAGGCTGAGGCCCTACCACCACCACAGCTCCACTTCCAGCCATCTGATCGTTATTGGACATAACCAACTCCCAGGCTTTCCTCCCTGGTCTGGCTTGTGTCTCCTGCTCGGCTTTCTCTCTCAAAGATAGAGTTCGACCCGTTGGAATGACTCTGTTAAGAATTCAGATTGTCCAGATTAAAAAATGAAGAAGAAAAGAAAGAAGATGCCAGTGGCTGGTGACTGTCATCCCAACTCCTCAGGATGCTGAGATGCAGAGAATCTGAGTTTGAATCCAGCCAGCATAAGAAAGTCCTTGACACTGTTATTTCTAAGAGATCACAGAAAAACCCAGAAATGAGGCTGTGACTCAATCTTAATGAACTACCATGAGCAAAAGAAGCTCAGGGAAAACACCTAGGCTCATAGTTCAACCCCAGTACCTGCCCCCTCAAAAAGAGCCTGTACCTCCATGTCTTTGTTTATGTATGGATGTATTCCTATAGATGAAGCTCCGGAGTAGCTATGATGAATAGCACCAAGCTAGGAAATTTCTATTCAATACTATGAGTTCATAACACAGAGAATGCTTTTATGATATTGCATGTTCCAGGCTTCCCCTTAATGCTCCCAGTGTAGGCTGAAGGTTGCTCTGCATGCAAGGCCTGCTGGAAGAAGTCTCTCTCATTGTCTAAACAGGCAGACAAAAGGCCTCAATCCTGTACAGCTGTGTAAGAAGCAACTCCACTGGGCCACTTAATGAGGAGGAGTGTGGGCAGGCTCTGAAAGCCACGAGAAAAAGGCCTCTTCGTTCCCCAAGCGATCTCTCTCCCCAGGGCTCTGTTTTGACAGGAAGCCTTCATCTTTGCAACCTCCCCTGGCAGGCCAATTTCTGTGCACTTATCCTGTCTTTGTGAGATTATATTCCGGTGTTCAGATACAGTGCTCAATATAATTCAGGAGTCCTTCTGGCAGACAACTAGGGCACTGAACCTAATGAAATGTTTCATTGTTGGTGATGATGGGCCTATGGTGACTCTCATAGGTTTCCGGGAGCTTTGGAAATACAAGCACATGTCAGATATCAAAAAGCTTCCTGTCATCTAGGGCTGGTGAATCTCATGAGGTTTTGAAACGTTTAACCTCTCTTAATTGGGCCCAGAGTAGCTAGATTTTGGGGATGAACACAGGACCTGGGTGCTGACCATGAGGTCAGTGAAGAAACCCAGTGCTTTACCATTTTGTGTAACAACATCACTTCTGGTCTCTCTCTCTCTCTCTCTCTCTCTCTCTCTCTCTCTCTCTCTCTCTCTCTCTCTCTCTCTCTCTCTCTCTCTCTCTGTGCGTGTGTGCGTGCATGCGGGTGTATGTGTATGATCTCACACATAATTGAGTCCAGGAGCTTGAACTCAGGACATGAGCACTGTATCTAGTTTCTCTTGTACAGGATAGCCCTCTCCTACTTGAGCCACAGAGCCACTTCAGGCTTTTTCCTAGTGATGTGGTCCTGAGAAATCAAGCCCAGGGTTTCATGTATGCAAAGCCCTCTACACCTAAGGCACATTCCCAGCCCTCTACTTCAGGCTTGTTAGTTTATTTCTGTTTTTTTATTGTTGTTGTTGTCGGGTGTAGGAATTGAAGTCTGGGCCTGGGTGCTGTCCCTGAGCAATTCAGCTCTAATCTTATGCTCTACCACTTGAGCCACAGCACCACTTCAGGTTTTCTGGTGGTCCATTGTAGTTAAGTGTCTCCAGGACTTTCATGCCCAGGCTAGCTTTGAACTTTGATCTTCAGATATCATCCTCCTGCGTAGCTAGGATGACAGGCATGAGCCACAAGCACCCAGCTTTCACTTCAAGTTCTTAGTGGTGAATTGGAGATAATAGTCTCATGGTACCTTTTGTGTCTGGGATAGTTTGGAACCCAGATCCACAGATCTCAGCTTCCAGAGAAGGCAGGATGACACACTTTAGCTACCCACCCCTTGGCCATAGCCTCTATTGCAAGGGGGTCCATGACTCCACGCGGTGGAGTGCTAGCCATGAGCCCAAGAGGTAAGGGTCAGCGTCTACGCTGCAGGTTCAAGGTTCATGACTGAGAAAAACAAAACAAAACAATTGTCTGCAGGAGACATAGTAATACATAATTACTTTATGTATTTAGTAATACATAATAATAATCTTTAGTAATACATAATTTCATCCCTGCCATGGTGACCTATCTGAGCCTCAATATTCTTGTCTGCATTATCATCTGAATTGTGGAGTTCTTACAAGGACACGATATAAGAATGCACCTGTTGAAGGACACAGCACATGGCATTCTTTGCATAACTCAGCACACAGTTTAAGCCCCGTGGCTGCCCCCCCCAAAAAAAGTTAAAGTCCTGGCTACAAAGTTGGGCCATTTTATCTGCCATACCTGGGATTTGAACTCAGGGACGGGGTTAGTCTATTGTGCTATGGATGAAGTGGAAGCTAACCTCTTGGAAAAAAAAAAATCAGGAGCATTTCCCAGGGCGTGAATTCCAGCCCCAGAACTGGCAAAAATAATATTTATATGCATGTAAAATATGTATCATATGTATGAATTTGCATAGAAATTACATATTGTACCTAGTACACACTATTTGCACAGAAAGGAAAACAGGACAATATTGACTTTTTATTCCACCTATTGCCTTAGGAACTGCTGGGATTTGAACTCAGGGACTGGAATGCCCAATTAATCAAGGGGTCAGTGTAAGCACAGCAGCCTCAAACAAATTCCCTGCCAGGCAGTTCCCAGGACCTGAAATCTAGACCCAGGAGTGGCCAATATATAAACAAATACACACACACACACACATATAGAGAGAGATAGAGATAGATAGATAGAGAGAGAGAGAGAGAGAGAGAGAGAGAGAGAGGGAGAGAGAGAGAGAGATGTACATTCTACTGTATATTTAAATGTATAAATATATTTTTAGACTGTGAGATATGTATGTATTATTAAATTGCATGTAATACATTACTAATCATTATTAGGTATTAAATTATGCCTCCATGTAATAATGTATCATGGATTAAGGCACACTAAAGTGCTTCTTGTTTAAAAGGTGTTCAGGGACAATGTCTAGGTTCATAGTTCAAGCCTCAGGACCTGCACCAAAAAAAAGGGCCAGTAACAACATGTGTCTATGTATGTATGCATTATGTCTATGGGTGTACATCCAGAGTCACTATGAAGAAAAGCATCCAGCTAAGAAATTTGTTTTGAATAGAATGATGTCATAGCACAGAGAGTGCTTTCAAGAGAGTGCATGTTACTGGTCAAAAAAAAAATTAAGGCCCTGATTTGGAACTTGTACCATTTTTCTCGCAGGCCTGGGATTTGAACTCAGGGTTTGGGTAACTTTGTGGCACTGTATGGGAGGGGAAACTCACCGTCGTTGAAGACAAGTATTTCAGACCAGTTTCTAGGGTCTGAATCCAGCCACAGCACTGGAAAAAATCATATTCATACATGAGCTCTATTTACATACATGTGTTCACTCCATATGACATTTATTACATTTATTTATTTTTATTTAATTTAGTATTATTACATATATAAAATTTATTACATTTATTATATCTCATCACATGGATTGATTTGCATATGGATTATACATCATACTGAGCCCTAGTACTTTTTCAGAGAAGGAAAAAAATGTGTCAAAATAGGCTTCTGACTACACATATAACTTTTGGCAATGCTGGGATTTGAAGTTATAGCCCACAATGCCCAATTCATGAATGGGTCAGTTGTAGAACAAAATCCTTTGGAAAACTGAGCTGCCAGGCAATTCTGAGGACCTGCAATCAAGCAACAGTAGTGGCAGATAGATTGATAGATAGATAGATAGATAGATAGATAGATAGATAGATAGATAGATAGATAGATAGATAGATAGATAGATAGATGTGTATCTAGATAGATGTGTAGTTTGCTATATATATATATGAGAGAGAGACAATGTGAGGATATTAAATTATATATTATGAATTATTAGTTATTAAATTATGCCTCCATTTCATGAAGTATCATGTGTGAATACTTATTAAAGCATTAATGTAAAAGTAGTCAGTATTACTTAATTAGGAGAATAATACCTTGGTGCTAGAATGGAAGACATAATCCACTACTTTTTGTGTGGCATTCTATAAGAGAATCATGAACTAACTGCAAATTTAATTGTTACTTTTATAACATTCCATTAAGCATTCCCACGGATAGGAATGATTTTCTCAAGATCTCCCTCCATTTGTAGGTGGCAGTCTTGGCATTTGAACTCCAGGCCTGGATAGTTTACTTCGAAATGCAAACCATTAGTATGACACTGTGAAGATTTCAGATTGTCAGGATGAAAGAAAAGAATGAGAAGAAAAGAAAGCCAGGTATCAGTGGATCCTGCCTGTAATCCTAACTCTTCAGGAGGCTGAGAGGTCGAGAATGCCAGTTTGAATTCAGCCAACACAGGAAAGTCCACCTCACTCTTATTTCTGAGGAATCACAGGAAAAAAAATCCCCATGAATGGGTGTATGGCTCAAGGCAGAGCGCTACCCTTGAGCAAAAGGAGCTCAGGAACAGTGCCCAGGCTCATAGTACATCCCCCGGACCTGCCAAAAAAGAAAAGCCAGTAACTCCATGTCTCCCCATGTATGTATGCATGTATTTCTATCGGTGAAGATCCAGAGTCTCTATGATGAAAAGCACTCAGCTAGGAAATTTGCTTTGAATAGAATGATTTCATAGCACAGAGAGTGCTTTCAAGACAGTGCATATTCCGGTGCTCCCCTCACTGTTCCCATTGAAGCCTGAGGTTTTTCTCTGCACTGGGGAATGCTTGAGGAAGTCTGCCTCATTGTTGAAACAGGCAGACAAAAGGTCTCACTCCTATACAGCTGAGTAACAAAAAACTGCCTCCAGGCCAATTAGTGAGGAGGAGTGTGGGCGGGATCTGAAGGCCAGGTGAAAAAGGCTTCTTTGTACTTCAAGCTATGTATCTCCCCAGTGCTCTGTTTTGACAGGAAGCCTTCACATGTGCCACCACTTGTGGCAGGCCAAGTTCCCTGCAATTATCCTGTCTTGGTTAGTCTATGTTCCAGTGTTGAAATAACCTGGGTAACTCCGTGGCACTGTGGGTGAAGGGGAAGAACACCATCCTTGAAGACGAGAAATTTAGACAAGTTCCCAGGGCCTGAACTGAAGCCCCAGAACTGGAAAAAATAATACTCATATATGAGATCTATTTACATACATGGGTTTACTCCATATGACATTTATTACCATTGTCTATTTAATATTATTACACATATAACATTTATTTTATTACATCATATCACATATACTGAGACCCATGACTTTCACAGAGAAGGAAAAAAAAGTGTCAAAATTGACTTCTTACTCCATGAATAAATTTTTGGCCATGCTGGGATTTTAACTCATGGCCTACAATGCCCAATCCATAAATGGGGTCACAGTCTTAGCACACCAGCCTCTGGAAAACAGAGCTTTCTAGTTCTGAGGACCTGTGATCAAGCCACAGTAGTTCTGCAGAGGGAGTGTGAGGATATTATTAAATTATATACATATATTATTGCCAATTATTAGTTATAAATTAGGCCTCCATTTTATGAAGTATCATCCTTGAATAGTTATAAAAGCATTAATAAAAATCAGTCAATATCCTTAATCATAACATGGTTCTAGAATGGAAGATATAAATTCAATACATTTTATGTGGCATTCTAAAATTGAATCATGAATTAACTGCAAATTTAATTATTACATTTATAAAATTCCATTAGTATTCACATGAATAGGAATGAGTTTGTCAGGATCTCCCTCTAATTGTGGGTGTCAGTCCTAGCATTCGAATTCCAGACCTGGGAAGTTTACTTTGAATGCAAACCATTAGAATGACACTGTGAAGATTTCAGATTGTCATGAAAAAAAGAACAAGAAGATGAAAAGAAAGCCAGGTTGTCAGTGGCTCCTGCCTGTAATGCTAGCTCCTCAGGAGGCTGAGATGCCAATTTGAGTTCAGCCTGTGCAGGAAAGTGCATGACACTGGTATTTCTTAAGAGATCACAAGGAAAAAAAAAACAACAACAAAAACCCTGAGTGGCCCTGTGGCTCAAGTTGCAGAGCCCTACCCTTGAGCAAAAGGAGATCAGGGACAGGGCCTGGATGATGGGAATTCAGCAGGTTGCCCATGCCCAGCCCCTCAACCTGGGCAAGCTATGACAAGCCCTCAGAGAGTACTAAGTCTGAGCTGGCAGCTTGAATAAAGCATCCTTCTCTGCCATTTAATAACAGAAGTCTTATGTTCTGTCTGAAGTGTCCCATCAGGACACCTAGCAGCCAGTCACTGCCTCCAGGGAAACCACAGTTCCTAGGTTGTAGGAGTTGTCAAAGGTTGTCACTCCATATCTTTTTATCCCTCTGTAGGATGTGAGCCTAGACCTCTGGGGCCTGGTGGTCATCACTCATTCATCATTCCTCTTTGCACTGTCAGGCAGGTCCTAAATCTTGGCAAAGATAGGAAATACCCAGGTATTCTGCGCCAAAAGATGTAATCCAGTACATCCCACCATTATAGTTTCTGTTAGAAGTGAGCCTTGGGCTATGAATGTGGCTTACTGGTAGAGTGCTTACTTATAATGCACAAAGCCCAGGGTATGATTACTCACTACCACAGAAACAGAAAAAGCCAAAAGTGACACTGTGACTTAAGTGACAAAAGTGCTAACCTTGAACAAAGAAGCTCAGGAACATGCCCAGACCCTGAGTTCAAGCCCAAGAATTGCAAAAAAAAAAAAAAAAGTGAGCATGGTGAGACATATTCTTCTGGGACTCAGAGGAAGGCCGAAGTTATGGGTAAGAGGTAGACGGCAGGTGCTGGTGGATCACCCCTATAATCTTAGCTACTCAGGAGGCTGAGATGTATCACAATTGGAAGCAGGAAAGTCTATATGAGACTCTTTTCTCCAATTAAGCACCCAAAAAGCCATAAATAGAGCTGTGGTTCAAGTAGTAGAGTGCTAGTCTTGAGCACAAAAGCTCAGGGATAGCATCCAAGCCATGAATTCAAATCCCAGTGTTATACCCAGGTCGCAGGACTCCCACCAAGAAGACCACCAAGAGTCAGACTTTACAGCTGTTTTAAGGTTTTATTTAAATGTGGTGCAGCTCAGGCCTCGTCCTGCACTCTGACACAGCAGAGCCTAGGAGGAGAGCCCCAAGCTCAGGATTTGCAGGTCTTATAAAGGCACACAACCAGGTGGTTTAGCACCATGTGTTGCTCTGCTCTGAAACACGTAACAAATGGCCATTGCCTCAAGTACTTTAACCCTTCATTCCCTGCTTGACTTATGGTCCTGAGACAACAATCTTGTGGCTCCGGCCCAAAACTAAACTCCAACAGCTTTCGATATTGAACGGATATAGTCTCTCTCTGGCCTTAACCATACTATTAAACAACAATATCAATAACAATCAGTCCCTTTTTTTTTCTTGAGGCATATGTGGAGTGGTTGGGTAGGATACTAGGAAACTTCCCATAATTCCCCACGGTCATCCAGGGCAAAGGGGTCAGCCAGTCTGGCATGGGAGCAGTGGATCCAAGTACCAATGCCGTCCATCTTAAGGGCAGTGGGTGTAGCCAGTAGCACCATGTAAGACTTGTAGGCTCAGGAATCCAAAGCTTGCTGGCTGATGCTTGTAGCAGACGCTATATCCCAGGAGTCCCAAGGCTCGGAGCTCTGCTTTCCTCACCAGTCGTAAAGGATAGGTCAAAGTCTGCAATTGTGGGCTGACTACAAAGGAGCATCCTTTGTCCTTCCCTTAGGCCTGTGGCCACATGCACAGATGGAGGTGAAGGTTCCATGGAACTTACTGCCATGGCACAGGCCCCTCAGCCCAAGAAAGACTTAGGGAGAAACAACTGATGTGGCTTGAGTGTTTAATATGATTATGCCTCAGGACTGCCCCGAATACTAGCTCAGATAATCATTACCACCTTCCTCTGTGTTTGTGTGTATACCACCTTCCTCTGTGTGAGTGTGTGTATGCATGCACATGCATGCATCTTGTAGCAGGGCTTGAATTCAGGGCCCGGCCTCTGTCCCTCAGTTTTTTTCATTCAAGGATAGCACTTTACCACTTGAGCCACAGCTTTCGGGTGGTTCTTGGGAGAGTCTCACAGACATTTGTTGCTGGGCTGCCTCTGAATGTCAATCCTCAGATCTCAGCATCCTAGGGGAGCTAGGAATATGAGATTATGAGCCATAAGCATCTGGCCACCATTTCCTTCTTGGATAAAACAGAATACATCTCTCTTACCAGAGCACCCATGTACAGCTATCCCTACTACATCTACCCCTACCCCTCCATTCTTCAGAGGAAACATACCCTCCCCTGAAGACAAAGAAATGGGATCAGGTTTGAGCTTTATGTTCTCCACACAGTCAAGGAGCTGCTGGGAGTTGATATAGAGGTCAGAGATCTAGGCCAGGGCAAGTAGACAGCTGTTAGAACAGAAAGTATGAAAAGACATCTATGCAGCTGGATGCCAGTGGCTCATGCCTATAATCCTTGCTACTCAAGGCTGACACTGGAGGATCAATCAAGATTCAAAGCTAGCCTGAGCAGCCTCTTATCTCCAATGAATAACCAAAAAGCTGGAAAGCCGAGCTACTATAGTTAAAGTGGTAAAGTATCAACCTTGTGCAAACAAACTAAAGGTTACCACCTAGGCTCTGAGTTCAAGCCCTGGTAAACACACACACACACACACACACACACACACACACACACACACACACACACACACACACACACCATATGCATGCAAAATCAGATATTTCTACACTGCAATCTTTCGATATTCTCTACGTTTTCCCCACTAAGCCTGGTGGCTGTTGGCCTAGGAGTTTGATGCATCAAACACCACCTGACATCTATAATTTTGGGGAACAGAAAGACTAGAAGGTCAGCCTTCCCCCATCCAAGCACCTTGATTGGGTCATGGTCTATCCAGGCCCATTGGAGCTCCTTTTACAGACTTGCCAAGATGCCTTCAAAAGGCATCACATGCTGGGCACTGGTGGCTTGTGCCTGTCATCCTAGCGATACAGGAAGCTGAGACCTGGAGGATCATGCTTCCAAGCCAGCCTGGGAAGGAAAGTGTGTGAGACTCTTATCCTTGATGAACCATCAGAAAACAAGGAATGTACATGTGGCTCAATTGGTAGAGTGCCAGCCTTGAGAAAAAGACGTCAAGGAAAGAGCTCATGGCTAAAAATAACAAGGAGAGGCATTGCATGTTGGCTTTGGGATTGGCATGGGCCATATATAATTTGAATTTTCAAGTGCTCCACGATAAAGCAGTACCTCTTTTAGTCCCGTGTTCCTCCATCTCATCTCAACTCCTGGCCTTGGCCGTGCTTCAGGTCAGGATGGCCCTGGTTGGATGTGAGGACTCCAAGGAGGAAGATCCCTGAGCAATCACCAAGCCTCCTTCCACCCTGCTCACTCTACTGCTTCTGCACTTTGCCATAGACCTTCTTCTTGGAATCCATCCAAGAGGTCATTGCCACCAACACAGTGGTGAATGGTCAGTCCAGCCTAACTCGGTTCAGCCAGGGGTGTATGTCAGTCTGGGACTTGGAACTTCCACCCTGGGTATGGGCTGAGGCCAGGGCTGACATTTATTTCATCCTGAGCCTTGCAGGGGTGGGGTGACAGTGTACATTCCACATTGAGTCAGGTAATATCCGAATCTGGATGACTACTTGTTTGGGGTAGGCTGTGGGGCTAAGAAGGCCACTGTTCCTGGTAATTCTCTCTTGGGGCTCCCCTCTCCCTCTCTCATCCCTTAATGGTTAAAGAGAAACTTCAACTAAGGGGGTCAAAGAGGGGGCAAGGGAGTATTTCTGTGTGAACCAGACTTGTGCTTCATATTCATTCTAGCCCCTACTTCCTATTTATCTGAATAATGGCCATATTGATTTGAGTGAGGGGGATCATTCTAGCTGACAATGTGGCTCAGTGATAGAGTGGTCGTCTAGCATACCTGAAGCCCTGGGTTCGATTCCAGTCAGAAAAAACTACAAGGGGAGGTGGGACTCAAATGGTAGAGCACAAGACTTGATCAAAAAGAGCTCAGGAACTGTGGCTAGGCTCTGAGTTCAAGCCCCATGACTGAAAGAACAAATCTTTGTCGAGGTTTTTTTGTTCCCATTGCAAACAATTGATTCTTTGTGATAAGCATAACATGGGCCTCTTCTCTGGCCAATGTTGGCCACTAGATGTTCCTTGAATTTGGGCCTCCTCCTAGCAGCCTCTGCTCTACCCGGCTCAATGTTTACCCTTCCCATCATGTCAGATGGAGCCCTAGAGAAGGCCACCTTGCCACCTAGTTTGGGTAGGTGCCAAGGATTTTGAGACTCAGTATATAACATAGGGAGTCATCATCCACATCAGTATACAGAAAAAAGGGACAGAGCGCTGCAAGCTCAAGCACACCAGCTGTGGTGGGCTCTGGATGTGGGGCAGGATGTGCTCTGTGGGGGAGTCCTCTTCCCGGCAGGGAACCCAGACCTCTCCTCTGGCAGTTTCCACACAGGCTTGAAGTTGCAATTCTTCAAAACTTTCTGCTCCTCACTCATTTTGCCTACCGAGGAGCCTGAGACCTCTGAAGCAGCAGAAGTGGCGGGAGGCTCAGCCTGTGCTGGCATCTGGAGCCCCCTGCCAGGAGTGACAGCAGCTCCTGCAGCGCTTTCCTTTTCTCCATCTTCTCTTGGTACAGAAGATGCATGCACTTGACTTTCTCCCGACAGAGCTGATCCAAGATGATCGTCTGTCTTTACATGCCAGGAGGGACTCCTGGACAGTGCGAATATGTGCCAACATGCTGTATCAATGGTGGAACTTATCTGCTGGACTCTGGAAGTGCACCTTATCAGGCAGGTCGTGGACAAAGCAGATTTTCTTCTCAGACACCCGCGTGTCCAACTTCCCATCCTCATGCACGCTGTGGTGGTAGTGCACCGTGAAAGGGACCTGTGGCTCCAGCTCTATCTTGCACATAGCTGTTGGGTGGGCCAAACGCCTGAAGCAGGCTGCCCCTCCTGTGGCAGGAGTTTCCTCCTGTGGATGTCAGCCTCTGAGAGCAACATCTCTCTCAGTTTAGGTGTTATCTCCATCCTCTGCGATGGACATATGGGGGAGAGATGCTTCCTCAAATTTTGCTTCTCCAGGGCTCACAACTTCCCCTTCCCCAGAGAAAGCCAGGAAGCTCATCTGGGCCTGCAGGCACTCCTCCTGTGGTCTGGTCACTTCCAGGCACTTGAGACTGTCCTGTGATGTTAGGGGTACCACCTGGTCCGCCCAGTTTGTTGGGACCTGCACTTGCTTCAGCTGCTCCAGCAGCTGGATCTCCTTCTGCAGGTGCTATTTTGCCTATTTCTTGGAGCTCAGCCACTCATGGGAGGCATTGTTCTGCTCACAGGTGGCTCTGAAGTCTTACAGCTAGACCAGGGACAGCTCCTGAGCTCCTGCAGCTCCGGAGCCACTCGGCTCTCTCTCTCAGCCACCTCTTTCCATTTTTGTGTCTTCTCCTTTGAGTAGTCCAGTTGTTCCCACAGATGTTTCTTCACCTGCTGCTCTAAGTCCAGGATGCTGGCGAGCTTCTTCTCACTGCTCACCCTGTGGAAAGCTTCCCACAGCAGGGCCAGCTGTTCCTTCGGCTATGGGTCCCACACACATACACATCGTGGGGTCTCTGGGATCTCCTGCTGATCCTCGGCCTTCTCCTCCAGTCTCTGCCGTTCTCCCGCTGCTCCACGTTCTAGCTACTGAGCCTCTGGTTTTTCTGGACCCGATGTGAAGTTTTTCCTCCAGGTTTTTCAACTCCATCTGCTTGCAGTGGGCCTGGGCCTGGGCCTGCAACTACTACACAGCCTCCTGCGGAGGGCCGTGGCTCTGCCAGCTTCCATCTCAGTTCCCCAGCTCGTACTGTAGGTCCAGCACCAGCCTCTCCCTTCCCTTATTCTCCTCTGTCAGTTGGTTCACCTGCTTGGTCAGGCACTGGGCCTCCTCCTTCTGCATCGTCCTTTCAATGCTCAGGCCCTCTGTGAAGGTGTCTGTGTCAAGATTCGCTGCAGTCACCATCCAGCTCAGGTTGTCCAGTAGTCTATTCAGTACCTCACAGCCGCCAGTGCTTGTTGGAACTTGTAGCTTTTGTTCTTCCTGTTGCTCTTCTCTGTCCAGAGTGCTTCCAGCTTCTCCTGCAATTCTGTGTTCACTTGACCCAGGTCATAGAATCTGCTGGTCTTTTCCTCAAGCTGAAGTGTTACATCATTCAGCTGTTCAAACAATATTTTGTCTCCTTCTGTGAAGCAGTGACCACAGAAGCCGCCACCACCAGCTCTACTATGTGCCACTCTGTAGCCTGCAGGTGGCTGGTGAGAGCTTCATGCTCAATTTCTCTGTCATTGGCCGTGTGCTGCATGTGGGCCACTGCCAATTGTAAATCGCTTTCAGCTGAAACTGACCTGTGTATGGGTGGCTTATGGATCTCCAGCTCTGTTTTCGGTGCTTTGTGCACCTGGTCTGTCTTCTCCATTTGTGTCTCCCTTTGATCCTGCAGGTCTGTCTATTCCTGCTTCAGTGGTTGGATCTTGGCACAGAGAGCCTGTTTTCGTCTTTTGCTCTGGTCCAGGGCAGGCACTACATGTTGGTAGCACCTCTGCAGATCCTTGGTGGGATCAGGACCCTTAAAACTTGGAACCTGGTGGCTGTGACTATGTCCAAAAGCAGGAGAGGCCCTCGGTCATCATCACCTTTGGCTGGATCCTCTGTTGAATCACCTTCCCCAGTGGTGTTTGTCTTGAGGATCCCTCCCTTTTTTGTGTTCTCTGTTTTTTTGAATGTTTCAGGTCTGTTGGGCAGATTCTTCCACTGGTGTTCTGGTAGTAGTTTCTTGCCCTCAGCTCTCTCACAGAGTCTTGTTTCAGACATCTGAGAGCTGTGATGGGAAAGATGGGCTTGCCACATTCCCAGGCTCTGGGATATCCTCTATTTTCCCACTCAGTGTCTAGGAGGTCAATATCCTAATCTAATCCAAAGTCGCCTCGAGTCTCTTGCTCACCACTCAGCCACCTCTACTTTCCTCAACTGCAGGTAGTGGTGTCAACCAACAGAGGGAATCCCTGTACTACAGGGCAACATGGAATGTGGGCGTGGCCAAAATTGTTGTATCCCACTAGTCAGAAAGAACCATGAAAGAATGGGGGTGTGGCTGGAATCCTGTGATGCAGACAGCATGGGTGGAGTCAAGATGACAGTGGCTCTTCCAGCCCCTTTTCCAGAGGACTCTGTCCAATTCAGTTGGGGACAAGAGGGTGACCTGCTTTACCTGGATGGCTGCACAAATTGTTGTGGTTGTCTGTTTGTTGCCAGTCCCGGACCTTGAACCCAGGATCTGGGCACAGTCTGTGAGCTGCATTTAATCAAGGCTAGCCCGAGCCACACAGCTCTACTTGTGGCTTTGTTGGCAGTTAAGTTGGACAGAGGTCTCAAGGACTTTCCTGTCTAGGTTGACTTTGACCATGATCCTACATTCACAGCCTTGTAAGTATCAAGGAAGCCTGCTGAGAGCCACTGCTGCCTGGCTAATCATTGGTCTTGCTGATGTTCTTGGAGAGACTGGTGAGTTCCCTATCCTCAGGTTTAAGTGGTGGGAGCTGGAGCCCACAGTTCGAATCCTGGTCCTGCCACCTCCAATTGGCAGGATATCCTAAGAAACTCATTTCTATCCATATGAATACCAATGGAATCTGATGTATGACATGATTAAATGGGCAGTTCTTGAAAGATTCTAGGATAAAATGATACACAATTATATTATAAGACACAGATCAATTTAAATCAATATTTTATTTTTTTAAATTTTATTTTATTTTATTTGAGAACATACTGTACAAAGGGGTTACAATTACATGGGCAGGATAATGCATACATTTCTTACCAAGCATTGCAGCCTCCTCCTTTGTTTACCCTTCACCTCCCTTCCCAGCTTCCCCCCTCCCCCCCACCCAATCATACCCCCCTCCCCCCCCACACCGACATTGTAAAGCTGGTTTTGACATGACATTTTGTACTTCTCATTGTTGCAACAGGTCCACCTGAATCCTTAAATGACTTGTTTGTCCCCATCTCCTCCACATGTTATACTGACATCAAATATAGTGAAAGCGGGGTTACACTGTGGTGGAGGGACATACAAAGCAACAAAGAAATAATCTTATAAATGCTACCCAGAACCTAGCTTAATCAATATTTTATAAAGTATTTAAACAATCAAATTCATTAAATAGAGGCCAAATGAAATACCTAAGAATTGGGCATCACATAGCATAGAGATGCCATTTATCTGGCAGGACTGGGATTTGAACTCATGGTTTGGGTAACTCTGCTGCACTGTGTGAGAAGGGGAAGCTTGCCTTCTTGAAGTCAAGAAATTCAAGTCTGTTCCTTAGGCCTGAAATCTATCCTCAGCACTAGAAAACATCCTATTCATTTACATTTTAAATATATGATTTATATTTATAGACATATGTATGTACATATTGCATTCAGTGTAGTTATTCATTTTATTTTTTGTTTTGTTCATGTATTGACCATTTATTTTATTGTGGTATTACATTTATTACATAGGATATAAGTGTGCATATGTATTCCACTCCATACCTGGCATCCAGGACTTTCACAGAAAAGGAAAACATGTGTCACCATCAGCTTCTTACTCCAGGATTCATTGTTTGGGAAAGCTAGAATCTGAACTCATGGCCTACAGGGCCAAATTCATGAATTGGTGAGTGTCAGCATGCCATCCTTGGCAAATTGAGCTGACAGGAAGTTCCCAGGGCCTGAGATCAAGTCCCAGCAGTTGACAAAATAAGAACAGATTGACACCCAGATGGTAGTATGCTAATAAATATATATCTTTATAGAGTGCCAGAGATGTCTATCCGTTATTCAGTTATATAGACTACATTCCTACCAATTCTTGGATATTTATTATGCCTCCCTGTAATTTATGTTATTGTTTTCATCCTTAATAAACTATTAAGTAAATTAGTGTCCTGAAGTTATTGCATCCCTGTAAGAAAGAGTATTCTTTTAATGTTTCATATTATATAACATCAACCAGCTGACTAAAATCATGATGTCTAATTTTATATGAGTTTCATTCATGAGCAACTCATTCAACCGTGACATTTATAACATTCCATCGTTATTCCTATAGATTGGAACGAGTCTCTTAGCATCTCCCGCCATCCAGAAGTGACATGACTGGGATTCGAATCTAGACCTATATTTTCCTGCAGGACTATGGCTTCCCTAATAGCCCGCCAGCCTTCAGCAATGCAAGGTAAAGTACCCTTTGGAGCTGTGTCATTCAGACCTAGATGGTCATGGTGCAAAATGTAAAAAGGCCATCCCACAACTTATTTTCTTTGCATTTTCCCCCTAAAAGGCCTGGTGGTCTAGGATCTCAGGATCGTCTGTGGTTCCAGTGGCTACATCCCAACAAAGGTGATGGGTGCTGAGGCAGAGTTGCCATGACCTGAGTTCAAGATTTTGCTTGGCAAAAAAAAATTATCTCCCTGGCTTTCAATTGGTGCCGTTTACTCTGGCAGGCTTTGGATTTGAACTCAGGGTCTGGGTAACTCTGCAGCACTGTGAACCAAAAGGAAGCTCACCATGCTTGAAGAAAAGAAAGTCAGGCCTGGTCCCTAGGCCTGAGTTCAAGACCCAGCCCGGAAAACACACTATTTATATACATTGTAAAGATAGGATGTGTATCTACCTATAGATGTTCAGTCCATATCCTGTTTGTTGTGATTATTTATTGTATTTCTGTTTTATTCATTTATTTACCATTTATTTTATTGACTGTGATAACACACATTCCATTTATTATACTGAGGACATCCTATCACATATATCTAGAATTGTAGACATGTTCTCCTTCATATCTTACACCCAGGATTCTCAAAGAAAAGGAAAACAGGAGTGACATTCTGCTTCTTACTCCACTATCAAATTGTTGGCAGTTCTGGGACCAGAACTCAGGGTCTAGCACACCCAGTTCATGAATGTGTGTGTCAACATGGCAACCTCTAGCCCAGGAAGCTGCCAGGCAGTTCCAAGACTCTGAGATCAAGCCACAGGGTGGACAAAATAGCCATACATGGTTAGGCAGGTGGTAGAATACCAATAAATATATATTTGTATAGAGTGCCAGAGACATCTGCATAGGATTAAAGTATATCAACTATATTCCTACCAACTCTTAGGTAGTTATTATGCCACCATTGAAGGAATAGGATTCTTTTCATGCTTAAAATCTATTCATTAAGATCAATCAGCATCCTAGGATCATTGAGTGTAATTTTAGACAAGACTGAGTGATGCACGCAGAAACTTCTCATTCAATCATGAGTTTGCTCACATTCCATCGGTATTTCGATGCATAGGAACAAGTCTCTTGGGAATGCCCAACTTTGGTAGGTGTTACAACCAGGACTTGAACTCAGGGCCTACATTGCTTCATGGGCCTATGGCTTCCCCGATAGCCCGCTATCCTTCACCAATGCAAGGTGAAGTATCCTTTGTAGGCATGTCATTAAGACCCAGGATGGTCATGGTGGAAAGTAACAAAATGTAAAAAATCCATCCTGATGCTTTTTCTGTGTGTGTGTGTTTTCCTGCAAGACTTCAGGGCCTATGATCGCAGAATCGGCTATGGGCCCACCATCCTGAGGAGATTGAAGCTGAGGCAGAATTACCAAAAACTGAGTTCAAATCCCTTCCTTGGCAATAATGATAATGATAATAATAATAATAATAATAATAATAATAATAATAATAATAATAACAATAATGCACCCTGGCTCAGAACTCGCACCATTTTTCTGCCACAGGTGGGATTCCAACTCAGGTCTGTAAATCTATAACACTGTGGGGGAAATGGAAATTCACCATTCTTGAAGACTATAATATCAGGCCAGGTTGCAAGTCCTGAACTGAATCCCCAGCACTGGCAAAAATAATATACCCACCTATTTTACACATAGGATTTCTATTTACATACATGTGTGGAATGCATTATGAATTCAATATAGTTACTCTTTTTATTGTGTTTCTTATTCATGGATGCATTTTGTGTTTTATTGAGTATGATGACAGACATAACTGTGCAAACACGCATGATAACCTATTCCTATGGCTGTAGAGTTGCCTATATAGAATTCTCCATCCTCCTGGAGTCTCAGGACTTTCATAGGACAGGAACACAGGTAGATCTATGGGCTTCACACATCAGGATTCATCTTTTGGCAGTATTGGGATTTGACCTCAGAGCTTAGTAGGCCCAATTGGCAAAAGGGTCTAAGTGAGGATACCAGCCTGTGAGCAACTAAGGAGCTAGGCCGTACCCAGAACCTGAGATTGAGCCCCGGTGTTGGTGTGGGGCACAATATTCATTCATTCATAAGCTGAAGCTAGTATGCTAATAAATACTATTTGGATAGAGTAGGAGATGTGGCTAGCTGTGTTGGAATCCTATCTATCATGTGAGTACTGATTCTTGAATCTTTCCCATTTCCTCCAGTTCCTGATTGTGATTCTTATTGTCACACTTCATGAACTCTTAATTAAAAATAATCGTTGTGCCATACGTCTTGCCTATGAGAATCATGCATGAACTAAACTCTTCCCTAGGCCTGAATTCAACACCTCATAACACTTACAGACACATTAAATATATAATTTATATTTACACCTATATATTCAGTCTATATTGTGTTTGTTGGAGTGATTCATTATGTTTTATTATTGATTTATTTATTTAGCATTTATTTTATGAACTGAGAGTGAACCTATAATATTTATTACATTTATTCCCATCTATTCCATAGCATGTAACTTTGAAGACATATTATGAGCTTGAACAGAAATGGAAAACAGGTGTCACACGTGAAATCTTACACCAGGAAGAATTTTTGGCAATGATGGGACCTTATCTGAAGACCTGAGAGGCCCGATTCATGAATGGGTCAATGTCAGCACCGCAGCCTCTAACCCATTCAGCTGCCAAGTGGATCCCAGAACCTGGGATCAAGCCCCAGATTTGGACAAAATAGCAGTAACTTTCTATGACGATGGTGGAATATTAATAAATATAAATTTAGGTATTTAGGTACTGCCAGAGGTGTCTATTTAGTATTCAATGACATATACTACGTTCCTACCGATTCTCATGTGTTTATGGGATTCCATTTAATCAACAGTATTTTTTGTTTTGTTTTGATTTTTGTTTTTTTTTTTTTTTTTGTCAGTCATGGGGCTTGTACTCTGGGATTGGGTGCTGTCCTTGCACTCTTTAGCTCAAGGCGAGCACTCTGCCACTTGAACCACAGCACCACTTCCAATATTATTCTTTTAATGTATAATAAACTATGAATTAAAATCAATCCATGTCCTGTGATTATTGGGTCTAATTTTATGCTTGAATTATTGACAGACTACTCATCCAACCATGACATTTGATCACATTCCTCTGGTCTTCCTATGTACAGGCAATAGTTTCTTAGCCTCTACAGCCCCTTTTAAGTGGCATGATCAGGATTCGAACTCAGGGCCTAGCGTCCAGGTTGGCCTATGACTTCACTGACAGCCCACCAGCCTTCACCAATGCCAGGTGACCTACAGGTTGCAGCCATGTCATTCAGACCCAGGATGGTCACCGTGCAAAGAAGAAAAACAGAAACTGCTGACCTTCTGTGGTTTGCAGCATTTTTTTGGTGTTGTTTTCATTTTATTTTCCTGTCAGCCCCTGATGCCTAGGACCCAGGATGGTCTGTGGGTCCAGAGGCTGCACCATCCCAGCCTAGGGTGATGGAAACTGAGGCAGAGTTGCCACGATCTGAGTTCAAGCCCTGTGCTTGGCAAAAAATAAATTAATTAATTAACAATACTACTGAAGCTCCTTGTCTTGGATTTCGAGCCATTGTTGTTTGCCAGGCCAAGGATGTCATCTTGGGATCTGGGTAACTGATGCAGGGTGGAGGAAAGGGAGATCTCCTCCCTTGAAGAAAAGCAATTCAAGCCTGTTCCCTTCGACTGAATTCAAGCCCCAGCCCTGGAGAACATAAAATTTATAGACATGTTTATTATATGATTTGTACTTACATCCATATATATTCAGTTTATATCATGTTGGTTGGAATGATTCATTATATTTTATGATTTAATTATTCATTTCTCATTTATTTATGGACTGATTGTGAGTGTACCTATAACATTTATTACATTCATTTAAATCTATTCTATAGTATGTAGCTTTGCAGACATATTATATACATGATACTTGATATCTAGCACTTGCGCAGAAAAGGAAAACAGGTATCACACTTGGAATCTTACTCCAGGAAGACATTTTTAGAAATGCTGGGCCTGAACTGAGGGCCTAGAAGGCCCATGTCATGAATGGGTGAGTGTCAGCACGGCAGACTCTAGCACATTCAGATGCCAGGTGGATCCCAGGGCCTGGGATTGAGACACAAGTTTGGCCAAAATGGCAATAATTTTCTATGCAGACAGTGGTATACAAATAAATAAATATTTAGAAATTTAGATACTGCCAGTGATGACTATCTAGTATTCAATGGCATATACTAACTTCCTAGTGATTTACAGGTACATAATGGGAACTCTATTTAATCAATGATATTCTTTTAGGGGCTGGGAAGGTGGCTCACTTGGAGAATACTTGTCTTGCATGCATGAGCCCTGGGTTCTATTCCTCAGCACCACATGATCAGAAAAAGCCAGGAATGGTGCTATGTTTCAAATGGTAGAGCACTAGCCCTGAGCTGAAAAGCTGAGGGAAAGTGCCCAGTCCCAGAGTTCAGACCCACTACCGACAACACACACACACACACACACACACACACACACACACACACACACACGTATTCTTTTAATGCATAATAAACAATGAATTAAAATCAATCCAAATCTTGTAAATACTGGGTTTAATTTTATGTTAGACTGATTGACAAACTAGTCATCCAACCATGACATTGATCACATTCCTCTGGTGATCCTATGGACAGGCAGTAGTTTCTAAGCCTCTCCACCCCTTTGTAAGTGGCATGACCCGCATTCAAACTCAGCTCCTAGGTGTCCAGATTGGATTATGGCTTCGCTGCCAGCCTGCCAGCCTTCAGCAATGCCAGGTGACCTACACGTTGCAGCCATGTCATTTGGACCCAGGATGGTCACCATGCAAGGAAGGTAAATCGAGAAACCGCTGACAGTCTGCAATTCGCGGCTGTTTTTTGGTGCCATTTTCAATTTGTTTTCCTGTCAGCCCCAGAGGCCTAGGATCCCAGGATGGGCCAGAAGCTGCACCATCCCAGATTAGGTGATGGAAGCTGAGGCAAAGTTGCTACAACCAGAGTTCAAGTCCTGTGCTCGGCAAAATAAATGAACAAATAAATAAAATACAACAAATTTTTATGGATCAAGAAAATGTGGTATATATACACAATGGAATTCTATGCCTCCATCAGAAAGAATGACATTTCCCCATTTGTTAGGAAATGGAAAGGTTTGGAAAAAATTATATTAAGTGAAGTAAGCCAGGCCCAAAGAAGCATAGGTCCCATGGTTTCCCTTATTTGCAATATCTAGTATAGGTATGAGTCAAGCGGAAAAGGTCAGATAATGTGATGTTAGGAAAATGAACCCTTAAATATGTATTTTAATGTTTTCGTTTCTTTCATGCATGTGTTTCTAACGCATTTATAAGATTATTTCTTTGTTGCTTTGTATGTCCCTCCCCCACAGTGTAACCCCCGCTTTCACTATATTTGATGTCAGTATAACATGTGGAGGAGATGGGGACAAACAAGTCGTTTAAGGATTCAGGTGGACCTGTTGCAACAATGAGAAGTACAAAATGTCATGTCAAAACCAGCTTTACAATGTCGGTGTGGGGGGAGAGGGGGGTATAATTGGGTGGGGGAGGGGGGAGGCGGGGAAGGGAAGTGAAGGGTAAACAAAGGAGGAGGCTGCAATGCTTGGTAAGAAATGTATGCATTATCCTGCCCATGTAATTGTAGCCCCTCTGTACAGTATGTTCTCAAATAAAATAAAATAAAATAAAACATAAAAAATAAAAAATAAAAAAAGAAAATATATGAGAAATAAAATAAAATTAAATTAAAAAATTTAAGAATATTAAATATACTAATGGAGCTCCCTGGCTTGGAATTCGTGCCCACTTTTTTCTGCCAGGTTTGCAATTGAACTCAGAGTCTGGGAAACTCTATTGTACTATGGAGAATGGGGAAACTCACTCTCTTTGAATAAAAAACAATTCAGGCCTTTTCCCTAGGCCTGAATTCAATCCCCAGCCCTGGTAAGTAATATTCATTCACATTTGAAAAAAATGATTAATATCTACATACTTATGTTTACTGCATATTGCTTTGAGTGTATTTATTTTTTGTATTATTCATTCATTCTATTTATTGACTATTACTACACTTATAACAAGTATTAAATTTATTATATTTTATGAGAATTATACAGATTTGCATATGTATTAAATATCTTACTTCAGACCCAGGACATTCACCAAATTCTATAGTAGATGATTCTATGCTTAGACAAACAGAAAGAATACACCAACCAAAGCCTAATTTATCCCTAGCCACCCAGTGGCTCACATCTGTAATCCTAACTACTCAGGAGGCTGAGATCTGAGTGTGGGGTTCAAACCCAGCCTGGACAGGAAAGTCCGTGAGACTCTTATCTCCAATAAACCACAAGAAAACCAAAAGTAGCACTGTAACTCAACCAGTAGATTGCTCGCATTTAGCGGAAGTGTGCAGGAATAACCCCTGAGTTCAGGCCCATGACCAAAAAAAAATTTGTTCATATAGATCATAAAATTCTAACACTTTGAGCTTTAGGAAACTTTTCTGCCAGAGTCTTATGCTCTTTAGGCAAATACTCAACTATTGAGCTACATCCCAGTCCCAATGTTTTTTTTTTTCATTTTATAATTCAGATTATTCCCAAAATGCTTACAAGTACCTACTGTCCCAACAGAAGTGAGTTTTTATTCAGAAACCCAACTTTTTGTGTTATGATTCCCCTAGTTTATTTCGTGGTAGGCACTGAGGAAAACTAACATGACACAACTGCAGAGAGTTTATAATTATAGAAATAACTTTAAATATAAATAAAATCAACTGTCCCGACCTTCTAGGGAGAAATGGTGTCCTTATTTTCATGCCCACTCTTCATGGCAGATACTCATAACAGAAACACCAATGTGCTATGTTGAAATGTAAAAGTTTAAACCCCTTTTTTAAAAAACTCTCCTTTTACAAAATCAAAATGTATCAAAAAAAGGCGAAGTGAACTTAAAAAAATATTTAAAATGCTAATGAAGCTCCTTTGCTTGGAATGTGTGGCATTTTTTTTGTCTGCAAGGCCTGGGATTTGAACACGAGGTCTGGGTAACTCTGTTGTACTGTGGGGAAGGGGAAGTTCACCACGCTTGAAGACCACAAAGTCAGGCCTTTTCCCTAGGCCTGAATTCAAGGCCCTGCCCTGGAAAACATACTACTTATATACATTTTAGAGATAGGATTGAACTTCCGTACAGATGTTCAGCCTATATTATGGTTGGAGTGGTTATTCATTGAATTTTTTGTTTTATTCATTTATTTACCATTTATTTTATTGATTGTGATGACACCTAACTATGTTTTATATTGTTTGCATCCTATCATATAGCATCTAGATTTATAGATGTGTTCTCAATCATGCCTGATACCCAGGACTCTCCCAGAAAAGGAAAACATGTGTCACACTCAGCTTCTTACTCCAAGGTTAAATTTTTGGCAGTGCTAGAATCTGAACTCAGGGCCATGCAGGTCTAATTCATGAATGGGTGAATGTGAGCATGGCAGCTTCTAGACAATGAAGCTGTCAGGTGGTTCACTGGTGCTGAGATCGTGCCCCAGGATTGGCCAAAACAGCAATACATGGATAGGCAGACAGTGGTATACAAATAAATATATATTGGTAAATTGGGCCATAGCCACCTATCTATGATTGAATGACATATACTACGTTCCTACCAACTCTTAGGTATTTATTATACCACAATTAAAGGAATAGTATTATTTTCATGCTTAATAAACTATTAATTGAGATCGATCAGTGTACTAGTATTATTGCATCCAATTTTAGACTCGACTGATGCACAAACTTCTCTTTCAATCGGTATTTCTATGTATAGGAATGAGTCTCTTGTGATTTCCTGCCATTGGTAGGTGTCAGGACCGGGATTTGAAGCCAGGGCCTATGTGGACACGTGGACCTGTTGCAACAATGAGAAGTACAAGTTGCCATGTGCAAAACTAGCTTTACAACGTCGGTGCGGGGGGGGGGGGAAGGAGAAGGATTGGGATTGGGGAGGAGGGGGGAGGCTGGGAAGGGATGTGAAGGGTAAACAAAGGAGGAGGCTGCAATGCTTGGTAAGAAATGTATGCTTTATCCTGCCCACGTAATTGTAACTCCTCTGTACAGTATGTTCACAAATAAAATTAAATTAAATTAAAAAAAAGAACTATAAAAAAAGTATCTAGGAATTAACCTAATCAAAGGTGTAAAGGGTCTATTTCATGAAAACTATAAAAGCCTAAAAAAGGAATCATATATATTACCAGGAAATGGAAAGAAATGGGAAAATTATTTATCAGCAATATATCAGACAATGGTCTAATATCCATTATATATGGTGAACTCAAGAAACTAACCCTTCACAAACCTAGCAAACCAATCTTGAAATGGTCAAGGGAGCTAAAGAGATACTTCTCAGAAGAAGAGATAAAAATTGCAAAGAAACCCATGAGGAAATGTTCATCATCCCTGGCTCTAAAGGAAATGCAAATAAAAACAACTCTGAGATACCACCTTTCCCCAGTCAGAATGGCCCACATCCTAAATTCAGCCAATGACAAATGCTGGAAGGGATACAATGAAAGAAATATTACTGCATTGCTAGTGGGAATGTATACTAATACAACCACTTTGGTAAGCATTCTGATGGTACCTACAAAAGCTAAATATCGACCCCTCCAATGAACTGGCCATACCACTCTTAGGCATCTACTCTGAACAACAGGAACCAGGATACAAAGACACACACACACACACACACACACACACACACACACACACACACACACACCCCTCTATGATTATTGCAACACTGTTCACAATAGCCAAGATTTGGAAATAACCCAGATGAGATATAAGTGATAAGTGGATCCAAAAATTGTGGTACCTATATACAATGGAATACCTTGCAGTCATTAGAAAGGACAAAATGATGGTATTTGCAGGGAAATGGATGGAACTAGACCAAATTATTTGAGTGAGGTAAGCCAAGAATGAGACAAACGACACAGGGTCTACCTGATACGTGGATGCTAACGCCAAAATGCAAGAAAGTATGACAAAGTAAACAGGACTCGAGAAACAAAGGACAGCCACTCATTTTGTTGTATCACCATTAATGACTCCATGTTCTTGACCATGTAGATGGTGGAAATATGCACGCAATGGAAGGAAGCCAGGAGGAGGAACACATTAAGTAGGAAATGGAACAATATACAACAAAGGGGCCCATCAGCTCCCCTAGTCATAGAAGAAAAATAACTAAGCAACCCAAACAAAGTGATGGGAAGGGAGGAATGAAAGGGAAAGAGGGAAAGAGGGAATAGCCTACAATAGCAAAAGGAAAAAATGTAAACATCACCTGAGGTGGGAAAAATTATTTGGCTTGTCAAAGCTCATAGAATTTACAAACTTTAGACCATGATAACAATAATTTGCCTTGTCAAGGTTAAAATGTGTTTGTGACTTTAACTAAGTATCACAATTCCAAAATACTGTGAAATATGTGAAATACATGTAATCACCTATCTCAATTTTTACAAAAAAGTGTGAGAAGGGAAAGGTAACGAGGGATGGGTGACAATGTTGTCAGACACCTTGTATTCTATACTGTTTTGTAGAATGGGAACTTCTTTGTACAATTACTTAAAGATAATAATAATAAGTGTTTTAAAATAAACATTAGGATGAAAATAAAAATTTCAAGTATAAAATAAGAAATTAAATCCATTTGGAAGGAAAATTTCTTTGGGGAGATCAATTTAGTTTATTCTATAGCAAGTTTCACTTCAGAAAATAATTCAAAAACTAGACCTCAGGTAAGTGAAATAAACTAAGAAATGGAGTTGAAAAAAACAAAAAAAAGAAACTCCACCCTTCTTTCTTGCCTGGACAGCTGGTGTGGGTAAAAATGCATCATGGTCCTCAATTGGAACCTATGTGGCAAGGACCTTACTTGGTGGTGCTAAGTTCATTCAGCTACTGAATTAGCAGGAAAGCATCATTGGATCCGTCAGTCTCAAGTGGAATATGTAGTGGACTAATATACAGAGAAGGCTGCAAGATGGACTGTTCAGAGACAGAGGACAAAACTAAGTGTTAGTTAGTACAACTAGTGTGTTTCTATAATTTACTTGTTTTCTATTAAATTTACATTTTAAGCCTGTTCATTGGGTGAAGAGAAGGGAAATTTTAGGATTTGGTGAGAAGGATTCAACTATTTTATTGGACATGAAAACCAGTGGGAGATATATAAAGCAGCATGGTCCTAATAAGGAGCAGGGCCCACTAATCAATGCGGCCCCATGTCCTGGCCCACTGGAGTTATTGGGGCATAATACCCAAGTGGGCAGGGCATGCTGTTGGAGGGGGTAGGATGTCAACCTTACATGAGGAGCTATGAAGACGTGATTGGGGAATGGGCAGTTTATGAATTGATGGTTGAAATCTGTGAGGCAGGAGACCCACTTGAGTGATGAGGCTTTTCAACCTATATATAGGCTGCTTTGTCAGAGCAATGGAATTGGAGAATATCAAGGGAAGACCTGGAAGGAAGGAAGTGTGAGACAACAGCAGGGGAAAGACCTGGGAGAAGAGGAATTAGAGGGAGAGCAGGAGGGGTAGGATGCCAATTGGCCACCAGGCCAGAGAAGTGTAGGCTTATGGATAGTGGAGAGACCTAAAGAGAAGAAAGAAGTGATGGAAGGGAAAAAAGGGAAATGAAGGAAAGATCAATAAAGAAGGAGGGAGTAAGGGAAAAGGAAAAAGCCTTACCTATTGATATTTTGAGCGTGGAGATGATAATTAGTGGGGTTGGTGGTTTCCAAATCAATTAACTATGTGTGGGGCTCCCCATTGGAGGCCATGCAAAAGATTGAATCTCAGGTACAGCCTAGATATTATAGAGAAAGAACATACAACTATCCAAGGTAAATCCAAGAAATATGATAGATCTATTCAACATTTGGAAGGCACCATCAGAAATCATGATCTGAGGATAATGGGTATAGAGGAGCACTTAGAGAAAGAAGTTAATAGTCTAGGAAATTCATTTAACAGAATCCTAGCAGAGAACTTTCCAAACGTGCAAAAAGTTAGGCCTATTCAGATACAAGAATCTTTTAGAACTCCAAATAGACCACACAAGATCAGGACATTCCACCAACTTATTATAATCTGCAAAGGATCAATTCAGACCAAGGAAAGGATCCTTAAAGCTCTCAAGGTAAAAGAACAATCACCTATAAACATAAATCAGTTAGAAACATCTCAGATTTCTCAGCAGAAATGATTAAAGCAAGAAGAGCCTAGAATGGGGGAATACCATGTGCTAAATACTAACAGTTATCAACCAAGAATACTGTACCCAGCTAAACTCTCCTTCATGACTGAAAGTCAAATAAAAGCTGCCCATAGCAAAGAAAAATTGAAACAAAATATCTCCACCAAACCAGCCCAACAAAAGACATTATGGGTATCCTGCACATAGAAAACCAACAAGACCAACTTAAAAGCCAAGAAACAACATCCAAGGGAATATTATTAGAAATCAATACCAACATCCAACAAAGAAAGTCCTGTACAATATGAAGGCTGGAAAACACACTGTTGAATCACCAGTGGGTCATGGAAGAGATTAGAAAGGAAATGCAAATGTCCATGATATTCAACAAAAATGAACACACAAATTACCAGCTCCTCTGGGACACAGCAAAGGCAGTACTCAGAGGCAAGTTTATAGCTCTGAGGTCCTACAACAAATTAGAGAGATCTGAAACCAACAATTTAATAAGACATCTGAACCTCCTTGAAAAAGAGCAGCAAGATCAACCCCAATCCAGTAGACAGAAAGAAATAATTAAAATTAAATCAGGATTAAATGAATTAGAACCCTAAAACGCCATAAAAAGAATCAAAAAACTGATTTGGCTCTTCGAAAATATTAACAAAATTGACAGACCCTCAGCAAATCTTATCAGAAAAAGAAGAGAACACACCAAATAAATAAACTCAGAGATGAGAATGGAAACATCACCACAGAAACAACCATGATTCAGAACATTATAAGGGAATACTTCTCAAACCTTTATGGTAATAAGTTTGAGACCTGGCAGAAATGGACCTTTTCCTGGCCAATATCAACATGCAAAACTCAATGAACATGAATTAAATCAACTTAACAGGCCCATATCAACCATAGAAATAGAAACAGCAATAAGAGACCTATCATCTAAGCAAAGCCCAGGATCAGATCGATTTACAGCAGAATTCTACAAGGCCTTCAAAGCAGAGCTCCCACCAATACTTCTCCAACTCTTCAATGAAATTGAAAGGGAAAATTCACTACCGAATTCATTCCATGAAGCCATCATAACCCTCACCCCAAAACTAAGCCGGGACTCATCATAGAAAGAATTATAGACCCATTTCTTTGATGAATATTGATGCAAAACATCTCAACAAAATTTTGGCCAATGGACTTCAACAATTTTTCCAATAAATCAAACACAACGATCAAAAAGGTTTTATTTCAGGCATGCAAAGCTGGTTAAATATATGCAAAACAATTACTATAATTCATCAAATCAAAAAGAGCAAGAATACAAACCACTTGGTTTTGCTGGGAAGGTGGCTCAGTGGTAGAGCACTTGCCTTGCATGCTTGAGGCCCTGGGTTCAATTCCTCAGCACCACATAAGCAAAAAGAAAAAAGCCAGAAGAGGCGCTGTGGCTCAAGTGGTACAGCGCTAGCTTTGAACTGAAGAACTGAGGGACAGCACCCAGGCCCAGAGTCCAAGCCCATGACTGGAAACCCCCCCCCCCAAAAAAAAAAGAACCACATGGTTATCTCAATAGATGCAGCAAAAGAATTTGACAAAATCCAACACGCCTTTATTACGAAGGCTCTGGATAAATTAGGAATCCAGGGGAAATTTCTCAATACAATAAAGGCTGTATATGACAATCCTACAGCCAGCTTTATAATTAATGGGGGAAAATTGAAGCCATTTCCTCTTAACTCAGGAACAAGACAAGGAGGTCCAATCTCTTCACTTCTCTTCAATTTAGTATTAGAATGCCTACCTACAGCAATAAGACCAGATGCTAACATAAAAGGATCCAAACAGGGACAGATGATGTAAAACTCTCCCTATTTGCAGATGACACGATGTTGTATTTAAATAATCCCACTAACTCCACTCCCAAATTATTCATGCTGATTCAAATCGTTGTCAAAGTAGCAGGGGAAAAATTAACTCTCGAAAATCAATGGCTTTTCTGTATGCCATCAATGAGAAATGCATGGCTGAAATAAGGAAAGCAACTCCATTAATAATAACCACACAAAAAATAAAATACCTAGGAATTAACTTAATCAAAGAAGTGAAGGATCTTTATGATGACAACTTTAAAAACCTGAAAAAGGAAATCAAAACGAAAATTAGAAAGTGGAAAAGCCTCCTAAGCTCCTGGATTGGAAGAATCAACATCATGAAAATGGCAATACTTCCCTAGGCTATCTACAAATTCAATGCGATACTTATTAATATCACAAACTCATTCCTCAAGAAAATAGAAGAGGCAATCCAAAAATTCATATGGAGTAATAGAACATCCCGAATAACAAATTTCAAAGTCTACTACAAAGACATAGTAATCAAAAGAGCGTGGTATGGCACAAGAACAGACCTCAGGACCAATGTAATAGATTTGAAAACCCAGAAGTAAACCCACACTCCTGGAGCCACCTAATTGTCAATAAGGGAGCTAAAAAAATAGAATGGAAGAATGGGAGCCTCTTCAGTAAATGGTTCTGACAAAATTGGTTAATCCGTTGTAGAAAACTAAAGCTAGATCCACATATATCACCCTGCACCAGAATCAACTCCAAATGGATGAAAGACATTCGGAGTCAAAGCTGACACCTTGAAAACATTGTAGGACAAAATAGGAGATAACTTATATTTCTTTGGCACAGGCTGAAATTTTCTTAATAGAGAACCAGAAACACAACAAATCAAAGAAAGGTTGGACAAATGGGATTGCATGTAATTGCAGAGCTTCTGCATGACAAAGGACATAGCTAGCAAGATCAATGGAATGCCCAGGGATTGGGAGAAGATCTTCACTAGCCATACAACGGACAACGGTCTCATATCTAAAATATATCTGGAACTCAAAAAATTAAATCCCCCAACAACAAATCCTCAAAGAAACAGCTGCCAAATAAATAAGTGGGCTAAAGGCTCAAGAGACACTTCTCCGAAGAGCAAAGAAAGATGGCCAATAGACACATGGAGAAATGCTTAACCACCTTTGCAATAAAAAAAAATGCAAATCTAATATACACTGAGATACTACCTTACCCCGTTTAGAATGGCTATAATTTAGAACTGTAATAACAACAGAAGTTGGATGGGATGTTGGTGGGATTGTAATCTTGTTCAACTACGTTGGAAAGTAGTATGAAAGTTCCTCAAAAGACTCCACATAGAGCTGCCCTATGAAACAGCAATCCTACTTTTGGGCATTTACCCAAAAGATCACAAACAAGACCACACTAAAGCTACCAGCACAACTATGTTTATTGCAGCATTATTTACCATAGCTAAGATATGGAACCCACCCAGATGGCCCTCAGTAGATGAATGGATCAAGAAAATGTGGTATATATAAACAATGGAATTCTATGCTTCCATCAGAAAAAATGGCATTGCTCCATTTGTTAGGAAATGGAATGCCTTTGAAAAAATAATGTTAAGTGACCTAATTAATGCCCAAAAAACATAGGTTCCATGGTTTCCTTTATTTGCAATAACTAGTATATGTCGGAGATAAACACAAACTGTCAAACAAGTTGATGTTAGATGAAATGAACACCAAGATAAGGACCCAAATGGTTTTTCTTTCTTGCTATTGTTTCTATCATATTTACAAGATGATTTCTTTGTTGCTTTGTATGTCCCTCCACCATGGTATAACCTCCATTTTCACTGTATTTGATGTTGGTATAATTAGGGGAGGGGAAGGGGAAAAAAATTGGGATACAGGTAGACCCGTTGCAACAATGAGATATACAAGACGTTATATCGAAAATTGAATTTTACAACTTTGGCGCATGGCGGGGTGGGCGGAGGGTGGGCACAAAGAGAGATGGGAAGGGATGGGAAAGGGAAAAAAGGGAGGAGGCAACAATGCTTGATAAGTAACGCACTCATTACTTTGATCATGTAATTATAAACCCTCTGTATGTATTTTCATATTAAAGAATCATGAAATAATAAAGTAAAAACCCATGCCAATTTTTTTTGTCTGTTGTGGGGCTTGAACATTGGGCCTGGGCACTGTCCCTCAGCTCTTCAGCTCAAGGATACCACTGTACCACTTGAACCACAGTGCCATTTCTAGTTTTCAAGAGATATATTGGAGATAAAAGTCTCACAGACTTTTCTGCCCAGTCTGGCTTTGAACCACTATCCTCAGATCTCAGACTTTTTGGTACCTAGGATTACAGGCATGGGCCACCAAATCCCAGATTCAAGACAATTTAAAAAAAGCAAGTTTATTGAAATGTCTGGCTTTTTCTAATTAGCAATATTATTTTTTAGCATTAGTTTATAACTCTGAGTTTCTTGTTCAACCACTTTGGAAAGCAGTATGGAGGTTCCTCAAAAGTCTTCACATAGATCTCCCCTATGATCCAGCAATCCCACCTTTGGGCATTTACCCAAATGTTTACAAACAAGACCACACTAAAGCTACCAGCACAACTATGTTTATTGCAGCATTATTTACCATAGCTAAGATATGGAATTTCTTAATAGAATCAAATATAGTTTTATTATTACTTAGTATCTCACAAAAATCCAATGTAATTGACTTTCTCCAAAGGCAATTATTACATACTATATTATTCATTATTATTACCACATTCTATATTACATATAGTGTGAAGTGAAAGTAGTTTGGACGATTTCATATAAATTAGTAGATGCTACTTTAGCATTATAAATTCACATCTGTTATTTTAAATGAAGGAAAGATTTTCAATTTAAAATGAAATATAAATGTGTAATGTGTCCTAATTGAACCAAAAATTCTGAGTTCATACAGACAAATATATTTTCTTTCTACTAAAGACATTGAAGAAATACCATTGGAAATAGTGAGGTAAGAGGAGGAAGAATTAAAATCATGTCAAACAATGTCTGTTATTCTGCTACCCCCTCTACTACGAAGACCTGCCCTTTCCCAGATGTCACAAAATTTCAGGTGTCTCTCTTAGAATTCTACTTGGAAAAGTTCTAAATCACTGGTTCTTTTTGTAATTTTTGTTATATAAAATAAAATATTGACACAAAACAATTGAAATAAAATGTACACATATGTTGAAGTCACCACAACTGGACCAACAACCAACAAAACAGAACTCCCCCAGGGGAAAAAAAATGCTGTGCCCAATTTTTTTAAGCACAAAAACCTCAAATACATGTTAACTTGGAGCAGAGCCATAAAGATAACTATGTCTAAGAAATACAGTTGTGATAATTGGTAATTAAATTCTCTAGATGAACCTAATATAGTAAATCCCTTGAATGGAACACATTGTTTAAAACAAATGTGAATGTATGCAGAGTGTGATCTGCACATATTTAAAAGAATAAAATAAAAAAATGACATACTTAAAAAATTCAGAAATGCAATGAATAAGTCCAATAGTATCCATGCTGAGAACTAATCCCTATTGATATAACAAGAAAAAAATATGCAAATAATAGAATCTGAGCAGTGTATATGAGTGTCCATAATTTTAAAATATTCCAAATTACACTTTGTAGAAGACTGAATGTGGCTTATCTAAAGGAAAACATCAACACATTACATGAATTAAATTAAAAATCTGATGAAAAGAGAGAAGTAGTTACTGGAAAACACTAGTTTAATGAATGGTTGTCAAAATGTTTTTAGTACTGACAAAAGCGCATACCTATTTAGTTAGATCCCCCAAAAAAGACCCAATTTACTCAAGCTGATTTGAAACTTTGGCACAGTAGCAGGATACATTTGTAACATTATTATGGATGTTGATTCTGGCATGGAATTCATTTCCTCTTTGATCTGACAAATGAATATATGAAAGAACATAGCTTCTCCAACTAAATATCAAGACCTACCCAAACTTATCACAAGAAAAGTCATCATGTAAGCTGTATTGCAACTGGGGTAAAAGAAAATCAGTCATAGTGATTCTGTATTTATTGCAAATGTTGATTTTTTTTCATAAATTATGTCCTTTAGCTTGCATTTTTAAAACATTGTGTTACACGATGTATATCTTGGTAACTAATTTTGGATGCCTCCTTAAATTATGTTCTGAGTATAATGTTTCACTTCAGTTCCTAACCCATGAAATGCTATTGATTCCAAAAACATTCTAATAACCACTGTTTATAATACACATTTTCATAAGTATGACACCAGTAAGCATTGTTTAACATTTTGATATCAGGGTTTCATGAATGATGAGGCCTATCTGCATGAGTATAATTGTACCTAGATTCCTCAGCCTAAATTTAGCCACTGTTAAAAAATGTTTATATCTTTATGTGTCACCCATCAGAGATTAAATCTGAGTATAAAGCCTGAGGGAAACGATAAAGTAACAATTTAGTTTTTCTGGATATAAAGTAAACAAAATGCAGCATAGAGTAACTCACTGGTTTAAAGTCAATCTATTTCACAAAAACATTCTCAGCATTACATTACAATGTGTATTATTCTCATGAAGGGAATGGGGAATTTGACAAGAGGACTAACAAAGCATTGTCTTCAAATATATATAATTTGGATTTATCTCTAAATTTCGCTATAAACATTTCTGATAAAAACTGTTTGAATAATTAATTTTCTGTTCAGGTATAATATTCCTAGTTTCATATACCAAACTACATTCAGAAAATGCGCTATACCAATTAACTAAAGAAAGTCCTGGCAGAAAAAATGGCATCTCTTTACTATGTGATGCCCAATTCTTAGGTATTTCATTATGCCTCCAGTTAATGAATGTGATTGTTTAAATGCTTCATAAAGTATTAATCAAAATCAGTGTACTATAATATAATTGTGTATAATTTTATCATAGAATCATTCAAGAACTGCCCATTCAATCAAGACATACATCACATTCCTTTGGTATTCATATGGATAGGAATGAATTTCTTAGTAGCTCCTGCCATTTGGAGGTGGCAGGACCAGGATTTGAGCTGTGGGCTCCAGCTCCCACCATTTCAACCTGAGGATTGGGAAATCACCTGTCTGTCCAAGAACAGTAACAAGACCAATGATTAGGCAGGCACCATTGGCTCTCAGCAGTCCTCCTTGATACTTTCAAGGCTGTGATAGGAGGATCATGGTTCAAGTCACCCTAGGCAGGAAAGTCCTTGAGAACCCTGTCCAACTTCAATGCCAACAAAGCCAGAAGTATAGCCATATGGCTCCAGTGTTAGAGGGCTATCCTTAAGTAAAGTAGCTCATGGACTGTGCCCAGATCCTGAGTTCAATTTCCAGGACTGGCAACAAATAGACATACACAACAATCTGTGCAGCAATCCACTTAAAACAGGTCACCCTCAACAGCCTTCATTTGCATTTTATTTTGAGGCCAACTCAGGAAGAGTCACAAAGCAGGCTGGGGAAGAGAAGATCAGGTTTCTTAGAAGTAACCGGTATTCAGAAAATTAAACTTGGGGATGTAAAATTGTAGCATATTTATGTAAAAACTACCATTAAGAAAAAGATGAGAGGGCTGGGAATGTCAATTAGTGAGAGAGTGGTTGCCTAGCATGCAAGAAGCCCTGAGTTCAATTCCTCTGAAGCATATTCAAGAAATAACACCAGAATTGGTGCTGTGGCTCAAGTAGTAGAGTGCTAGAGGCAGTGCCCAGGCCTTGAGTTCAATCCAAGAACTGGCAAAGAAATAGCTAGGTAGGTAGATAGGTAGGTAGATAGATGATAGATAGATAGATTAGATAGATAGATAGATAGATAGATAGATAGATAGATAGATAGATAGATAGATAGATAGATAGATAGATAGATAGATAGATAGATAGATAAATAGATAGGTAGAAAGACAGATAGACAGATAGATAGAAAGATGATAGATGAATCGGGTCTTGGATGTCAGGTGGAATGAAAGGAAGATTTCCCAGGCATTAGGCCTTCTGCAGTGTGCCTGGACACCAGCATGGCCTTCACACAACTACAGAGCAGGAAGACTGTCTCTTTCCCACTTCTCAGTCAGCCAAGGGCCCTAGAGTCAAGATGCTAGGAGGTGCAGGTGCTAGGAGACAGAAAAGAAAGGGCCCTTCCTCACCTTTGACTGGGGATTTGCATTAATTATGTGGATGAAATGAAGGAAGGAGAATGGACAGGTAGAAGGGCCTTCAAATCTGACAGATGTAGACTCAAAAACCCACTCCCTAAGACCAAAAAGCAAGGTTTTTCTACTCTGTTCTTCCCCTCTCCCCCACTAAATTGGCTCTCTATTGTTAACCTAAGGATAGCCTGAGGCTCCCTTTCACCTGAGGGAGGAAGGTTAATTAGTCATTGTTTGAAGAGGCTGAGAAAAGCCTGACCCTTATGTAACTCTGACAAATGTTTCAGGTTTCCCTTCATTGCTGGCCATGCCTGGAATGAAGTGGTTCTGCAGCTCACATTCCTGTTGAGTGTGCACCTTCTGCCTCCTAATCCTGCAGGTCCTGGTAACTCTAGCCTGAATTTCTTTTCCTCAAGGACAGTGAGCTTTGCCTTCACTCATGGTGCAAAAGAGTTGCCTGGATGGTGAGATCAAATCCCAGCACTGATGGAAATACTGGTACCATTTCCAAGATAGTGACATGTTAGAACACCATACAGTGGAGTTACAATTAAATGGGCAAGATAACGAGTACATTTCTTTTTTTTAATTTTTATTTATTTTTTATTGTGAAAATACTGTACAGAGGGGTTACAATTTCATGGGCAAGATAATGAGTACATTTCTTATCAAGCATTGTAGGCTCTTCCTTTGTTTCCCCTTCCCATCACTTCCCATCCTCCCCTCCCCCTCAACCAAAGATGTAAAGTTCGTTTTCGACATGACAACTTGTACATCTCATTGTTGCAACGGGTCCACCTGTATCCTTATGGAGGGGAAGGGGGAAAACAAGTCCTTTCAATTAAAATAACGAGTACATTTCTTATCAAACATTGATGCCTCCTCGTTGTTTCCCCTTCCCCTCCCTTCCTATACTCCTCCCCTCCCACCACCCTATCCTTCCCCGACCCCCAACCAATGTTGTTAAGTCCGTTTTTCGACATAACAACTTGTACATCTCATTGTTGCAATGGGTCTACCTGTACCCCTAGTTAAACCATTTGTTTTTTTTTTTCCCTTCCCCTCAACAAATTATACCAACATCAAAAACAAAGTATGGGTTATACTTTGGGGAAGGGACATACAAACAACATAGAAATCATCTTATAAATATGTTAGAAACAATTGCATGAAAGGAAAAAAAAAAAACAAAAAAAAACACATTTGAATACTTATCTTGGGGTTCATTCCCCTAACATCAACTTATCTGACCTTTTCTGCTTGACTCAGACATATACTAGTTATTGCAAACAAGGAAAACCATGGGACCTATGTTTCTTTGGGCCTGGCTTACTTCACTTAATATAATTTTTAAATGGAAGCAGTTATGTTTATTCAGTGACATACTGAATATTAAAAAAAGCAGTATAGAATTATGTACATCTATTCAGACATCTTTCTCTTACCCCCAAAATGCTTCTCTGAGCACTACATTTTTCATTTTTGTTGTAAAAATGTTGTACAGAGGGCTTACAGTTAAATGACTATGGTCTTCATATCTCAGCCTCCTGAGATGCTAATATTCCAGTTGTGAGCCACTCGCATCTGGCGTATTGTTTTTGACAGTCCTGGGGCTTGACGTTAGGGCCTGGGTACTCTCTCTGAACTTCTTTTTCTCAAGGCTAGCACTCTACCACTTGAGCCACTCTGGCTTATTCTGAGTTGTGGCACTGAGGATTCAAACCCTGGCATTCATTCATGCTGAGCCAGCTCTCTACCTCTAAGCCACATTTCTAGCCCACCCTTACAATTTTGTTCCTCAACTTGCCTCTCCCCAAGAAAAGGCTTCTGAGTATAAATCATCTAAAGAAATTTCTATACAAAGGTGCAAAAGGTAAAGAAGACAAAGTTCATATTTGGGAGAGACTCTAAACATGTGAAGACTGTGACATTCAATCATGTATAGACTGCTCTTGCACTCTTTACCAATATATATTTATTTGTATACCACCCTCTGCCTATCCATGTATCACTGTTTTGGCCAAACCTGGGGCTGGTTCTCAGCACCTGGGAAAAAACTGACAGCTTCATTGATTAGAGGCTGCTGTGCTCACACTCATCCATTCATGAATTGGGCTTGCAAAACCCTGAGTTCACATCCCAGCACTGCCAAAAATTTAATCTTTGAGTAAGAAGCCAAGTGTGACCCATGTTTTCTTTTTCTGGGAGAGTTCTGGGTGTCAGGCATGATGGAGAATGTAACTACAAATCAGACTGCTGTGATATAGAATGCAAACAATGTAATAAATGGTAGAGGGGTCATCAGAATCAATAAAATATATGGTAAATAAATGAATAAAAGTAGAAATAAAATGAATAACCACACCCAATATAATATGGACTATCTGTATGGAAGCATAAATCTTATCTTTAAAATGGATATAAGGTGTATGTTTTCCAGACCTGAGGCTTGAATTCAGGCCTAGGCAACAGGCCTGACTTTCTTGTCTTCAAGCATGGTCAGATTCCCATCCCTCATGGTGCTGCATATTTACCCAGACCTTGAGTTCAAATCCCAGGCCTGGCAGAAAAAATGGCATGAATTGCAAACCAAGGAGCTAATTTTTTTTTTTAATTGCGGGCTATTGGAGAAGCCATAGTCTCAACCGGCAACATAGGCCTACAGTTCCAATACCAGTCATATCTCTTCCGGATGGTGAGAGATCCTAAGAGATTCATTCCCATCCACAGGAATAACAATGGAATTTTATCAATGTCACAGTTGAATGAGATTCTCATGAATGATACTTGTACTCAATTAGACATCATGACTTTAGTTGGATGATTGCTTTTATTTAATATCTTATGAAGCATTACAAGAATATTATTTCTCACAGGGACACAATAGTTTCAGGACACTGATTTACTTAATAGTTTATTAAAGATGAAAATAATAACAATTACATGGAGGCATGATAAATACCCAAGAATTTGTAGGAATGTAGTCTATATAAGTGAACAATGGATAGACATCTCTGGCATGCTATAAAGATATATAATTATAAGCATACTACAAGCTGAGTGTCAATCTGTTCTTATTTTGTCAACCCCTTGTGTTTGATCTCAGATTTTGGGAACTGCCTATCAACTCAATTTGCCCAGGATGGCATGAATTTGGCCCTGTAGGCCATGAGTTCAGATGCCAGCATGCCCAAATAATGAATCATCGAGTAAGAAAATGATAGTGACACGTTTTCCTTTTCTGTGAAAGTCCTGGGTGTAAAGTATGAGTGGAATACATATGCAGACCTATATCCTACTTAATCAATGTTCTATGTGCTATATTAGACCAATAAACAGTCAATAAATGTTGATTCTTCGTCAGCCCCACGAAAGAGGGATGGGGTCTGAGGAAAGGTAAGTGGGCCGCTCGCCCATTTCCCAGCTTCCCTTAGCCTGGGAGACATTCAGACACAGCGGGGAATCAAGTCAAGCAAGAACTCGTTTATGAGTACATTTCTTATCAAGCATTGTTACCTCCTCCTATTTTTCCCCTTATGATCCCTTCCACCTCACCCTCCCAACCCTCCCCCCTAACCCCCAGCCAAAATTGTAAATTTAGATTTTCTACATAATATCTTGTACATCTCGTTTCAATGGGTCCACCTGTATCCCTATTTAAACAATTTGTTTTACCCTTCCCCTCCACAAATTTTACCAACATCAAATACAGTGAAAAGAGGGTTGAGATTTTTTTTAATATTGTAGAAGGAGCATCTATACAATGCTGGGAATTGGACTTACACAAAATATGCAACATGTCTAGGCATTGGTGGTTCAAGGATGTAATTGAAGCTAATTAGGCTGAGATCTGAAGATCACAGTTCAAATCCAGCCTGAGTAGTAAAGTTCATTAGATTCTTATCTCTAATTAACAACCAGGGCAAATGGAGTTCCAGTGCAGGTTGTATTTCGAGCACTGGCCTAGAACACAAAAGCACACCATCCAGGCCCTGAGTTTAAGCCCTGGGATCAACAGAAACTAAAACATAAAATACAACATGGAGTTAGATATTTTATAATGAAGCACAATTTAATATACTGTACATTGTTAGAAAGACTAGACTTCTGTTTTAGCTTTATAACCTACCATAATAAGTGATATTGTCTATTTATTACACAGAAAGGCTTACTCAGATTTACAAGTTTGAAAGTTTCCGTGGATGTGCAGTTGGTTTTATGTGACAAGACAATGTCAAGGTGGGGAGTATGTCAAAGAGAAAAGTTTTTGACCTAGAATAATTAAAATATAAAAGAAGAAAGTAGATGACAGTCTATGTTCTCATAGGTTTCACGCCAAAGAACTTATTCTCCAGAACTAATCAGGTATTCTCCACAATGCAGGAGGAAATATAAAGCCATTTTTCTTTAACACATAGGCCTTTCTGGGGCATTCTAAATTCAAATGGCAACATCTTCACCAATGATAATGACTTGTCCAGGGGTGGAAGCAACTAGATAATTCTGTACATTATAATCACATCTCAGCAGACTAAATATTTTATAGAATTCCTATTAAAATATTTTCTTGCAGACGGAGGGGGGCTTTATACTACAAATGTGTTTATCTGTCTGTTAGTATGTGTGTATATGTGTGTTTGAATAAACTAAAATAACAATGTAGCAGATAAAAGTATTAGTATGGCCTTTCGTTTTTCTTCTCATACCATGAAAGTCTGCCACAATTCCCAGTCAATTCCTATCCAAGATTCAAACATTAATGGTGTCCCAAAAGTTTTGCATGCCAACCCAACGATATCCACTTCATTTAAGATAGCCATAGTATAGGAAAATTTAAGACTTCCAATTACATTGTCACCAAGGGAACAACATACAATATTCTTTTATAAATACCTAGATTGTAGAACACTTTAGCAAGAAAATTGAAGGAATATGCTTTATAGGATTTAATTTAGATATTTAGTCACCTAAATGGATGTTCTATATCCACAACTCAGAGCACTATTAAACTACACAATTGCAAAACTCAACTATTACTATCTTCCATGAAGACAGTCCTTGCTGAAAACAAACCATAGGTGGTAAACAAATTAACATAAATGCCATTGTCAAATGCTGCTGTTTTAAAGCATGGAAGTGACAGAGCAATTAATGCCGGTGAACAGCTGGCACTAAGGAGTATGTAAAGTGATTACTTTGCACCCTAATTGGAAAAATCCACAGATGTTTTGGGTTGTGCTTCATCATTGGCATTTGTGAGATACATTTTGGAAAGCACAATGAATGAACGCATGCTGTTTTGTAAAATTGAGCTGGCTGACACACCAGGGGAGGAAAACTTATTGAAATGTTTCAAATGAGAAGACAGACAATAGGATGGGTAAGATGTGATATGCAGGTTTAAATACAGACTGAAGCAAACCAAAAATGGGAAATTTTTCCTTAACAAATGCTTTCTTGGTATATTGTGCTACACACTACAATGATGACATGATCATGTCTTTGGAAATGTGAGGGAAAAACAATGTCACCTATTGAATTTCTTTGTAAAGTGAATCATAAATAACAAGGATGAAAAAATTTCAATGGGTTTATATTATCCAGAATTATTTTAATTTTTGATTAAAAGTTAAAACAAACTGCTAGAATAATAGTCTATCAAAATTTACAGAGTAACTTTCTGGCATATATTTTCTTTTGTTCCTCTTTGGGGGGGATATGTAAATATTTTTTTCAAAAAGGCAACTTGGTCTTAACCATTAACCACAAATTTTATGCTGTCATAGTATCAGAGAGGTTTTTTTTTTATTAATTTAAGACAATAGTAGGCTCATTTAATAACAACACAAAATATAAAAAAACAATGACATTTTTGCTGAACAACCAGTCATAAAAAATTATGAAATAATAAAGTAAAACTCCATGTCAATTTTTTTGTTGGTCGTGGGGCTTGGGTATTGGGCACTGTCCCTTAGCTATTCAGCTCAAGGCTACCACTGTACCACTTGAGCCACACTGCCATTCCTGCTTTTTAGGTGGTTTATTAGAGATTAGAGTTTCACAGAATTTTCTGCCCAGGCTGGCTTTCAATCGCTATTCTCAGATCTCAGACTCCTGATTAGCAAGGATTATATGCATGAGCCACCAAAGTCCAGATTCAAGACAATTTTTAGAAAGCAAGCTAATTGAAACATCTGGCTTTTTCCAATAACAATCTTATTTTTTCAGCATTAGTTTATAACTATAAGTTATTTATAGATGTAACTGGGATTTTTAATTGATTCAAATATAATTTTTACTATTACTCAGTATCTCACAAAAATCCACTATCATTGACTTTGCACAAAGTGAATTATTACATACTAACTTACACACTATTTTTATTATTATTACATTCTATATTGCATATAGTGTGGAGTGAAAATTGTTTGGGCCATTTGACATAAATTACTAGGTGCTATTTTCACATTATAAATTCACATCTGTGGTTTTAAACTAAGGGAAAAAAATATTTTAGAGTTAAAAACAAATATGAATGTGTAGTGTGTCGCAATCCAAAAATTCTGAGTTCATACAGAAAAAAAAATATTTTCTTTTCAATAAAGTCATTGAAGTAATACCATTGGAAATGGTGAGGCAAAAGAAGGCAGAATTCAACTCACTTCAAACAATGTCTCTATTACTTTGCTACCCCCTCCACTAAGACCTGTCCATTCCCAGCTGTCATAAAAATTCAAAGGTCTTTCAGAGAATTCTATTTGGAAAAGTTCTAAATCACTCATTTTTTGTACTTTCTGTTATATGAAACAAAATGTAGACACAAAACAATTGAAATAACATGTACATATATTTTGAAGTCACCTGACCTCGGAACGTACTCTTGTGAGAGAGGCTGCATGGCAACAACTGCTGCACATGTGGCTTATGAGAATGCTTATGAGGACTGTAGAAGAGCCCTATTGCTATTAAAGAATCTGAGGATGTGAATACATATTTAAGGGCCTGCAAAGACATTACATCTGAATCCAGGTGTATGCAGGTGTTTGCTGAAACTATGGCCTCTCTCTGGCATGCTTTGCAAAGAAAACCCTCTAATCTAAAGTGTTTTGGATGTGGTCAAAATGGACATATAAAGAAAAATTGTAAAAAGGCTACTGATGCTAACAAGAGAGGACCGGGAATTTGCACTAAATGTAAAAATGGGAAGCACTGGGCAAGGGAGTGTAGATCAAAAATAGACAATAAAGGAATTCCTATAAAAGATGCTTACCCTATGCAGGGAAACTCTCCATTGGGCCAGCCCAGGGGCCCAGGATTAATAACCGAGGGCAGCCAACCATCTTTTCCCTCGTCCCTGCCACAGCCCACAGCGCCACAGTGGACATACCAGCCTTAGAAGATTTTATTTTAAAAGGTGGTGATAAGCCACAAAAAATTCCTACCGGAATTTATGGGCCTTTACCTGAGGGAAAATTTGTCCTATTGACTGGTAGACCCAGTCTTAATGCAAATGGAGTTTTAGTATATTTAGGAATTATTGATGCTGACTATATTGGGGAAATAAAAATTTTAATGTCAGCTGCTGCAGATATTTCCTTTAAAAAGGGAGAAGGAATTGCTCAAATTTTGTTATTACCATATATATCTATTGGAAACTCATTTAAACAGCGCATTGGGGGATTTGGAAGTATTAACCAACAAAATGTGTTTTGGACTACTCATATTACTAAAACGCAGCCTAAGATTAAAATTAATATTCAGGGAAAGATATTGACAGGACTAGTAGATACTGGCTCAGATATTACAATTGTTAACATTCATGAATGACCTAATCATTTAGTATATAAAATAATTCCCTGTAATATTAAAGGAGTTAGCAATAGTCCTGTAAATTTTATGGGACAAGCAGTGTCATATATTGCTATAACCTCAGAAGACAGACAGACAGCTGTCCTTAAACCTTATATTATGGAAGTTCCAGTTATCATAATTGGTTGAGATGTACTGGAAAAATGGGGAGCTCATATTCAATTTTAACATTTTTAGATGGAGCCCATAAAGATATTATGGAAATCTGAGGAACCTCTTTGGATTGAACAATGGTCTTTATCAAAAGAAAAATTAGAAGCAGCTCACCAATTAGTTGAAGAACAATTAAACAAAGGATATATTGAGCCAACTATGTCACCATGGAAGTCTCCAATATTTGTTATTAAAAAGAAGTCAGGGAAATGGAGATAGCTGACTGATTTATGAGAAATTAATGCATCCATGTACCCTATGGGGGCTTTACAACCTAGTATATGGTCGCCTGTCATGCTTCTTAAAATTGGCCAATAATAGTAATAGATTTACAAGATTGCTTTTTTACCATTCCTGTACATGTAAAAGATTGTAAAAGATTTGCCTTTTCTTTACCACAAATAAATCATCAAGCCTATCATCAGCACTTCCAATGGAAGGTGTTGCCCCAAGGAATGATGAATTCCCCAACTATATGTCAGATGTATGTTGATAAGTCCTTAAAACCTGTTAAACGAAAATGTCCTCACATTAATATTTCTCATTATATGGATGATATTTTATTTGCAGGACCAAATATGACAGAATTAGAAATGGTGTTACATTTTTGACCTTCTATATTTAAAGATTTTGGATTAATAATAGCACCTGAAAAAAACACAAAAAGATACGGTGGTAAAATATTTAGGATATGTTGTTTCTAGACAAATAGTGAACCTCAAAAAATATCTTTACGACGTGATCAATTACATACGTTAAAATATTTTCAAAAGCTATTCAGAGATATTAATTGGATGCGGCTGGCCTTAGAAATTCCTAATTATCAATTACATAATTTGTTTTCAATGTTACAAGGGGAGCCTGATTTACATAGCAAAAGAACTTTAACTAAGGAAGCTGAAAGATAATTACAATTTGTAAAACAGAAAGTAAAAGTAATGTTTTTACATTGAGTAACGCTGAATCAACCCATAAATTTATATGTTTTCGATACATAAAAATACCCAACAGGAATTATAGGACAAAATGAGCTACCATTAGAATGGATTTATACATGGGATTGATTTACCAAAAATATTATGCCTTATGAACAACAGTTGGCAATTATTATTCAACAGGCCAGGCAATGGGTATTTTCCCTATCGGGGTATGATTTATTTGAAATTATTTTTCCTTTGTCAAACACCAAGTAGAATATTTGTTAAACATGTCTCAAATGCTGCAAACAGCATTAGCAAATTTTTCTCGGCAATTTTCCTACCATTTTCCCAAAGGTAGATTGTGGGATTGCTTGCGTAAACAACAATTTGTCATTAGTGATATAATTACCAAGGCCTCTATTCCAACTGGTCTTACCGTTTTTACAGATGGCTCCAAAACAAAAAGTGCTTACTGGACAACAAATAAATATTGGGTACAAACAACTACTTTAGCATCATTTCAACAAAATGAACTTTTTGCTATTATTAAGGTGTTGCAAGCTTATGTGGGAGATATTAATATTGTTACTGATTCTGCCTATGCTATTGGAGTTGTGACTAATATAGTCACTGCTGTTACAAATTCATCTAAACCCCAGCTAAATCAATTATTTAAACAATTACAAGTATTACTGCAACAACGTAATGCCAAAGTGTAACTCACATTAGGGTTCACTTTTCGTTATATAGGTACCTTGTATATGGCAATAATCAGGTTGATAAATTATTTAGTTTTGCTTCTGCTGAACAGGATCATGCTCATTTACATACAAATGCTGGCCATTCACATATGCATTATAAAATATCTTATTCTCAAGCTAAAAAATTATAAAAAGGTGGACTCTCTGCAGACCAATGCATTTGAGAGTTGTACCTGCTGGAGTAAATCCTCGAGGATTACAACCTAATGAGCTCTGGCAAATGGATATAACCCATGTACAAGACTTTGGACATTTTTCCTTTGTACATGTTATAAAAGATACTTATTCCAAATTTGTTTGGGCTTCTGCCTTTATGGGAGAAACTGGTAACCATGTAATAGAACACTTATTGGAAGCTTTTGCCATTATGGGAGTGCCTACCAAAATAAAGACTGATAATGGACCAGCCTATAAAAATATTAAATTTAGAAGATTTTGTGAACTTTATGATGTGGTATATATTACAGGAATAGAATATAACTCCCAAGGACAAGCCATTATTGAATGAGTTCATGGCACACTAAAACAACAAATTAAAAAATTAAAAAGGAAGAAAAGTTGGATGAAGGTAAGGATATGTTGTTGTTTTCCATGCAAAATCCTAAAATAATTTTACATCAACCTCTTTTTCCTCTTAAATTTTTAAACTTACCACAAGGAGACATTTTAACTAGAGCTGAGCTCCATTTTGATCAAATATCAGTAAAACCTTATATAAATGTTCCTGTATGGATTAAGATTGCACTGGACACAGAATGGCAACTAGGAACATTATCACATAAGGGGCGATGATATGGTTATCTGTCTACACAGGATGGCAAACAATACTGGTTTCCTGCCCAATGGATACAGACACGGCCCAGTGGGGGCAGCCCCGTATCCTGCAAGGAATCGGCCACCAGTTGAGGAAGAAGAATCGCCACTGCCCACCTGGGGGCAGGTTAAAATGTTGACTGGAGAAAGACAAAAGATGTTACAACACACTGGTAAACCTGTCACGGCCAAGAACTTGTTCCTGGCCATGTGTGCCCTGTTTACTCTAAACTCTGTCCATGCTAATACTAATGTAAGTTATTGGGCCTTTGTTCCTATCCCTCCTTTATTGGAACCTGTTGTTTGGGGAGACATGAGACATGGATCTAACTGTATAGTGTTCCTGGTGTTTTATCTCCTCCTTGGAATAATTTGACATTTTACAATAAGGATGATGGTAGCTTTTTAAATTTTACTTACTATACTCATTCCTTGCCTGTTTCTCTGGGGCCTCCTCCATGTTTAGTTATCAATTGGGAACATTTGGTTTTACCTGGGAAACACAATTCCAATTCTAGAACACAGCTGCAGTGATTAACTACTTGGTCCATCAATAGTAGCTGGGAAAGTATCACCTTTGATGGTGAGTTATCCTTACCTATGTGCCCTGATATTACTTACATTGATTAAAATATCAGCCTTTTATGTAGCAAGAGTGTAGAGGAACATTTGGAAAAACGTTCAATAATTTTATTAATTGGGGGCCTTTTTGACAGTTTATTAACACATATTCAGAATGAAATATTACCAGATGTGATTTATCTAACGTTACTAGGATGCCCGATGCCATTATTGGATGCTTACTGGAGCTCGATTGATGGCCTGGGGAAATGGAATTATTGCAGATGCTCGATGGGCTTTCCTGGCTGCACCCACTGCTGTTCAGATTCATCTTTGGAAGGTACAGTGGAGCTGAAACCCGTGATGCTATCAAATGGATGGTTTCGGGGACGGCGAACTCTGCGTCCATTTATAATTTTACTTTGCACAAATCTTATGATGTAACTGCTTGTGTACCTCTGCCTTATGTATTTTTATTGGGAAAATTTTACATTTTCTCCTACTATTTCTTGTTTTAATTGTCGCCTATATTCTTGCGTTAATTCCTCCCTTAATTTTAATGACAGTGATAGTATTATGATTTTACAACAAAGAACTCATATTTGGCTACCTGTTAAATTAGGAAGAGAATGGTCCCAAAATCCTTTGGATAATGTTGTTATTGAACTTTTTACCAAGCTACTAAAACCTACAAAGCATATGATTGGAGCCATTGTAGCTGTGATTTTAAGCTTAATTCCTATTATCATTTTTGCTGTGGTGTCTGGAATTGCCCAACACACTTTCTTACAAAAAAAACATTTTGTGGAAGAATGGCACCAGGATTCACATGAATTGTGGGTCTCACTGGTAGAAATTGATGCTCGATTACAAACACAGATTAATATTCTTAAACAGACAGTGGGATAGTTAGGAAAGAAGTTATTGGTTGTTGAAAAACAGTTATTGTTAAAATGTGATTGAAATTCTACTAACTTTTGCATTACTAATGTAAAATATAATGAATCTATACATGCTTGGAATGTAATACAGCAGTATTTATCTGGAAATTCTACTGCTGCTCAATTGATTGCTTAGTTACAATTTAATATACATGACATTTTGGTAAACAATTTGCAAATGATGATGCTTCTAATATTGCTGATGCATTTATTAAACAGTTGGAATGGTTGGATCTGAAAGGAATACTACAAAGTATTTCACATACTGCTAGTGGTATGGGAATTATGATTGTTATTATTTTCTTTATACTTGTACTGTTATATTTGATTCTTATGAAACCAATGCAAGCTTCTATGATAACCCTGTGAAAAGCTTTACTTTTAAAACAAAAGAAAAAAGTAGGAAATTGTGAAGAATCAGGGTCTATATTGAAGAGGCAGAATGATGCAGGCTCCAGCCTCAGGATTAGCTGAGGACTATGATTGAGTATTAGGAAAGTTCTTGGCATGCTGGACTAGAGAGGGAAAATGTTCTCGCTTCCTATCTCAAAACACATGTCACAGACTCCTGGGATTTGAGGAAGTAGCTCTTCTGCTTGCTTAACCATAGATGAACAGCTGGTCAAACATTTTCCTGAGATTGGCAAAGTGGTTTGAGCTTGCTCTAAAATAGTTTAGATAATAATATACCAAGACATTGTCTCATAGGTTAAGTAAAAATGTATCTGTTGAAATTTTTGTGTGAATGTCTTCTGACTAAATCTTGGCAAAATCATACTTGCCATTCTTTAAATAACCACTAAAATAAAGTACAGCATGCAGTGGCAATTGCTGTTTGCACTCTGCATCCCCAGTGTTCTGGTGATTTCGTGACCCTTAACCAGGGACTCCCACGCACTAGACATTGATATCCCATGACTGACCAAAAAAGATAATATATATATATATATATATATATATATATATATATATATATATATACACACACACATATATTATATGATGGGATGAATTACATTTAAATATAAATCAATATTTATGGTACACATTTAAATATAATTAATGTATAATATATTTCCCTTATATACATATATTTACATATATAAGATCATATTATATCTGTATGTTTATAAATATATTTGTAATTAATATCCAAAGGGTATATCTGAAGATTTTGGGGAAAATGTAGAGTTCTTAAAGGATTACTACTGACCCATCATACTTTCAGGAAATTTTTCAACTTATTACAATGTCTGGAGTACTAAGATTGGATTATTATAAAAAAGATTAGCTGTTTTATTCCTTATGATTTTGGATTAGAAACATCTACTTACTTGGTATGAAACCTACCAAAATTTGATCTTGAAATCATACTCCACATACTGGACATATACATCAATTTAGCAACTTACAGGTCTGAAACCTTTATTTGAATCCTATATGTCACATAAATTCAGTTTCCTTAGAGTTAGCTACATATAAAAACAGGCATGCATTTTCATGCTCACATACATCCCCACACTCACATGACATGTTAAATGTATCACTGTAATAAGTAATAATATAGATACTGAAAAAGAACACCTTTTCAAATGTATATACATTTTAATTTTTAGATATAATACATTATTGAAATAGTTATAAAAGAGCAGCTGAGAGGATGTTTCAAATACTAGAGTGCCTGCCTAAAGAGCATGTTTCTCAGTCCAAACATCATTATTTCCATCCTTCCTTCTCCCACATAAAAAAAACATAAATAACTACAGAATTAAGCTACATGTTCTGTAATCATTAATTAAATAAATTGTATTAAATATATGCATATATAAACAATGATAAATTATTTAGCCAGACATAATAATGAAATCACAGCATCTTCAAGAAAATAGATAAAACTGGAAACCTAAAGCTACCAGCACAACTATGTTTACTGCAGCATTGTTTACCACAGCTAAGATATGGAAGCAAACCAAATGCCCCTCAACAGATGTATGTTTCTGGTAAATGTTTTATCCCAAAATTTATATTTGTCATAGATGTCATACTAATTACCAAGACAAGTAAACAGTATTAGGCAAAGGAATTTAAAATATGGTAGCAGATATTAGATTTCTTATCCTGGTTTTGGGTTATGATACTAGCAGTTATATGTTGTGTGAAAATGCGTAAAGTTGCTGCCTTACACGGCAAATAATTATTCGCATTATCAGCTTGGTAAGATATTATAAGGTATAGTTATATTTCTAGACAATTTTGTGTATATGTGAATATTAGCCTTCAAATGATACTTTCCCCCCCTTTTTTACTTTTTTTTTGTCAGTCATGGATCTTGAACTCTGGGTGTGTGTGCTGTCCCTGAGCTCTTCAGATCATGGCTAGAGCTTTACCACTTGAACTTCAGTGCCATTTCTGGTTTTCTGGTGGTTACTTGGAGGTAAGAGTCTCACTGATTTCTTACCAGGATTAGTTTTGATCCACCATCCTCAGATCTCAGCCTCCTGAATACCTAGGATTGTAATTATGAGCTACTGGCGACCAGCTAAAATGTTACTTATTTTAAATTCTGTGATTTAGTTGAATGAGGAGCATGAATGTGTAGAAAGGTAACTTTCAAGTCATCTCTCTAAATAAGTTCAGAGTTCCATTTTCATAATCCTTATTACAGTGACTAATAACAGAAGCTCCCAAAGTAACAGAATGATCCTTCATTTTCTCCTACCAATAAGGTACTATTGGAAGAGAATGAGAGAGATCTACAGGTCTAAGCCTGAGAATATATACTTGAAAGAATAAAAAAAAATTGATGACACAGGAAGGCACAACCTGACTTTCATTTTCTAAGGACAGGAATTTCATTAAAGTATATTTAATGGCAGGGTTTTTTCATCTGAAAACCAAAGAAAAACAATATCATAAAAAAGTTGAAAGGGATCAGCAACTATGTTAAGTGTGATATAGCATTGGAGACTTTAAGAAATGAATTCATTTAGGTAAAATAAGTCTTTGGGAAAATTATCTGTTTTTCAAATTTATTCATTGCAAATTTTATTTTTGCTTACATGTCACTAAATATACATATGTATATAAACATGTATGAATATATGTATGTACATATATACATATATATATATATGTATATGTATATATATAAGCAGGATCTGTCCAGTGAACTGTATGGTTAGGCAATTTCATCATGGCAAGTTCATCAGAAGGATAGACTTCTACACACCTCCACACGGCTTCAATACTACTGCACATGCAAACTTAAATGCTCACCATTGTAAGCAAGAACTATGTTTTACTAAAGCTTTGTATATAGTGTGTTATAGTTTCATTTAGGCCTGACACAAAATGTGCCTGTCCCTAGAGATCAATGATGGCATTTATTACTACAATAATGTAGTGTAAATCTTTACATTGAACACATACTCATTATGAGTTGCTCTTTCTTTCCTTTCCTTTTCTTATTTTAACTTTAGGAAGTTGATTTGCATTTTGATGTTGTGTTTGCTAGACAGGTACTCCACCACTTGAGTCAGTCCACCAATCCTTTTTTGTTTGAGTTACTTTACTCATAGATTAGCAATTTTTGCACCCTGTCCAAAAGATTTTATACTACTAATTACTTATGTCTGCCATGTAGCCCGAATCATGATTGCATTACAATATCCCTAGCTAGTAGGGTGATATAGGTGATACTTTTCTTCCTAGACTGATTCTAAACTGAGATGCTCTCAAATTCTACCTTTAGTTATTATTGTGAGCTCCTGTTCTGCCTACTTCTAGAATATATGACAGAAATAAATGATATAGGGCAAGTTGAGTTAAGCTCTGGCATTAATGCTAATATAGGTGATTTGACATTAAAATGTAGAGTAAGTTTGAAAGTATAATTGTCCTAGTCAGATATTTTGATTAGTAATTTTGTTTCACATTAAAAACACCTCTTGACCAGAATTAAGGACTTACTTTTTCTGTCTGTCAACTTGTATGTCATTTGGGAAAACAAACCATGTCTTGCATGTAGGATAAAGGTCGTTGAATGGTTTGATGTACTGGCTCACATCTATAGTCACTGTTAGCAATCAGAAATAAATACATCACAATTTCAACATATCCTAACAAAAATTTATGTAGTCTCAATCTCAACAAACAAGTAGATCATGGTGAAACATGCTATTAATCTCAGCAACTCAAGAGGCTAATTCTCTGCCTAGAAAGAAAGACTGAAAGACAAAGAAAGAAAGACAGAAAGAGAAATAAAAAGAAAGAGAGAGAAACAGACAAGAAGAAAGAAAGAAAGGAAGGAAGGAAGATAGGAAGGAAGGAAGGAAGGAAGGAAGGAAGGAAGGAAGGAGGAAAGAAACAAAGAAACAAAGAAACAAAGAAACAAAGAAACAAAGAAAGAAAGGAAGAAAGAAAGGAAGGAAGGAAAGAAGGAAGGAGGGAAGAAAGAAAGAAAGAAAGAAACAAAGAAAAAAAGAAACAAAGAAACAAAGAAACAAAGAAACAAAGAAACAAAGAAAGAAAGAAAGAAATTTATTGAGAATGAATAGTTTGGATTGAGGAGTCACGTGGTAGAGGTAGGATCTATATTTGGTAATAGGTCTGCCTGCAGCCTCCCTACATCTTGCCTAAGTTTTCACAGTTTATCCGTGTTACCTAGGTATCTGACCAGAGGAGAGTCCCCGGCCCTGTGGTCACATCCAGATCCAGTGTAGCCACACTTTTCCCCTGCCTGGCCACACCTCATTCAGTCCCTGGCCTAGATAAGTCCTGGCAAGTGGTTGGGTCACCCTTTTTTCTGGCACGTCTCTCCACCATGCATGGGGTTGGCAGCAGTTTGGTAAATAAAATACATTACCTGACTGAATACAGCGTGGTATTATCTTCATCGTCTCCCTAATGAAACCTATCTAATTAATATACTTGACACTTTGGAGTTTCTAGTTATGAATCCGTGGATATTTTTCCCCTGGATATTTTTATGACACATATGACTTCAGTATCTACAAAGAATATCTGCTCACTCATCATTTAACAGTATAATTCTTGGCATCTGTAGTTAACCTTAATCTTTAATTAACCTTAAAGTCTATTTTGCTTCTTCTTCTTTTTTTTTTTTTGCTTAAAGTCATAGAAGAGTTGGTGGGACAATCTGAAAGGATCTCTGGCTTCATATTTTCTCATCAAGCTGGGCAATTCAACCTGTGTGCCACCAAGTCAGATGATTGGACTTTCAAATTCTGGAAAGCAGATGCACCTCATCATGTACCATGACTTCTTGATTTCTCAGATATTTTTTAAATGTAATTGTTGCTAAGGTGTGTACAGAGAGGTGACCATTTCACAATTAATGTAACGTGTACATTTGTCTTGTAGACAATGCCATCCTTTCCTGAGCTTTCTCCAAATTTCTGTTTTTTTGTTGTTGTGTATTGCTTTTGTTTATGTGCCTCACCTTCAGTTTGAAATCAGGGCTTGGGTGCTGCCCCTGAGTTTTTGTAATGCAGGCTACTCTACCTCCTTAGCCACAGCTCCCTTGATGATTTTTTGGTTGTTAATTGGAGAGAAGAGTCTTACAGATTTTCTCATTCCATTTGGCTTTAAACTGTGATCATCAGCCTCCTGAGTAGCTAGGATTATAGGCCTGAGCCCCCATTGTCCATCTACTAAAATGGTGTTTTCATACTTCCTGCTCTGTCACAATTTTCTTCAACTCTTGGCACTAACACTACATATTGCCTGGCTCAAATCTGAATTGGTGGAACATGCTTGTATTTTGAGGAAGGCAGGTATAGGGACACATAAGCTAAACAAAATCATTTGGTACATGGCATACAGACATGTAGGTTTATTGCCAGTGGACTGTGTCCTGTCTGTCTTTGCTGTTAATTCTGCATGGCCTGTGAATGATGTTATACATATTCAAATGGCCATTGGCAGAAATGAGGTTCTTATCCTGTTCTTAAAACAAAACAAAAACCAACAAAAAATAGTATATATGAGTCCAGCAATTTCCTCTAATTAGAAAACATTCTGCCCTAGTTTATGAAAAAGTGTCCTTTATTGAAGTGCTGCTACTTTTTCTAATTACAAATATAATGAAATCTGTAGTAGTCTGTAGAATTGCATACCACAGATGTCATTTTATAAATTCACAATAAACTCAGATATTTAAATGCTTATTTATTTATTTTTATTGGTTGTGGGGCTTGAAATCTTGTGGGGCCTGTGCACACTTGCTGAGACTCTGTGCTCAAATTAGTTAGCACTCTACCACTTGAGCCACAGAGCCACTTCTGTTTTTAGTTGGAGATAAGAATCTTATGGGGACTTTTCTCCCTGGGCTGGCTATGAACAGCGATCCTCAGATCATAGCCTCGTCAGTAGCTGGGATTACAGGCCTGAGCCATTGGCACCTGGTATCAAATAGTCATTTTTAAAATGATGAATTGCTTAGCGCCTCTGGCTCACATTTGTAATCATAGCTATAGTTAGAATTATTATAGGTATGAGAAACAAACAGTAGGTATGTCTTGTTTATGATGGTTTGAATTGGCATGTTTTAATATTGTTTATTTCTGGTTCTACAATGCACTTATTTTTATTTTTCCCTAGGTGCGGTTGATAGGTGCTAACCAGTGTTGAACATTCTTTGGTTGAGATGAAGCCATGTGGAAGTTCTTGCCTAGAATGGCATGAAATTGAAATCCTCCTGCTCTCAGCCTGCCCATGGACCTGGGATGATAGATGTATTCTATCAAACATAGTCAGGGGTTGAGGAGCGTTGCAGGTAAAAGTACACTGGTCTTGAACTGATGTCCAAAATAGCTAGCTTTACAGGCAAATGCCTTCAAAAATCTTTTTGTATTCTGTTTCACTTTGATATAGTGTTTGTACATACTTAGGGAGTACAATGATAACATACTACCTGTTTAGTATATAGAATAATCAGACCAATATAATTAGCATGTTTATCTCCTAAAACATTGAATCTAATGTAACCTCCTGACTCTGCTAGTTATTTTGGAATATACCATAAACATGAATTCATTGATAATATGTACTAGAAGTTGATAGAGATAGGGACAACCTTGACTATGTGTATTACATATATATTTATGTATTGCTGCTCTGAAGAATATTATCATATATTCACCATGACAGTACCAGACAATAATTTTCCTGCAATGTAAAATTTCCATTTCATAATCTGCCATCTTTTATCTTCTTTACATTCTCCTTATAAATATGAATATTTTTCCTGTTCCTTTTGTTTTGAAATTACCATAAGATAGAATTAAAAAGTCATGGTCTACTAAAAATTATCTCATTTTGTTTGATTTTATGATTCTAAATCATTAAGGCGAAGGTTTCCTGAAAGTTATGGTAGCAGACTCTATCACTAAATTGTATTCTAATTATATCTTTTTTATTATTATATTTTATATATGGTTTTACTGTTGCTGTTTTTTTTATATAGAGTTTTGTGAAGCTGGACTGAAACTTGCTCTAGTAACAAAGCTTTCTCACTCCACTGTCTCTGGTAAAATTGCTTTTTTCGGGAGGCTCATAATTATAACTCTAAATAATTAGAAGGCTGAGACCTGAGATTTAATTCAGACAGCCTGCACAGGAAATTTTATGAATATCATCTATCCAGGTCACTACAAAAAACTTGAAGAGGAGCAATGGAATTGTGGCACAATTGGTAGAGCACTAGATTCAAGGGCAAGATGCTCAGGATTGTCATATACCCCTTAGTTCAAGCCCTAAAACACACATATAAACAGACACACATTCACACATATACACAATACTCCCAGACACATTATACATGCACAAAATCTCAGGCAATGTTGTATCTGAAGTTCTTATCCAGAGATTGGAAATTGCAAACTGATTTTTGAAGGTTTTTCATTGATTATTTTTTGACATAACATCTTGTACATCTCATTGCTGCAATGGGTCCACCTGTATCCCTATTTAAAAAATTTGTTTTCTAGTCGGGCGCTGGTGGCTCACGCCTGTAATCCTAGCTACTCAGGAGGCTGAGATCTGAGGATCGCAGTTCAAAGCCAGCCCGGGCAGGAGAGACCTTGAGACTCCTATCTCCAGTAAACCACCAGAAAACCGGAAGTGGCACTGTAGCTCAAGTGGTAGAGCGCTCGCCTTGAGCTGAAGAGCTGAAGGACAGCGCCCAGGCCCAGAGTTCAAGCCCCACGACAGACAAAAAAAAATTGTTTTCTCCCGTCCCCTCCACAAATTATACCAACATCAAATACAGTGAAAACAGGGGTTATGCCATAGGGGGAGGAACATACAAAGCAACAAAGAAATCATCTTATAAACATCTTATAAATCATCTTAGAAACAATAGCAAGAAAGAAAAAAAATATTTGAGTCCTTATCTTGGAGTTCATTTTGCCTAATATGCACTTATCTAACCATTTTGGCTTGTCTCATACATGTACTAATTATTGCAAATAAGGGAAACCATGGGACCTATGTTTCTGTGAGCCTGGCTTACTTCACTTAATATAATTTTTTACAAGTCTTTCCATTTCTTAACAAATGGGCAATGATTACTTTGGTTTTGAGAAACATCCTGCTTTAAAGAGTCTCTTGCACTTCCCAACATGCAAGTCTTGCCAAAATGCAAGTACTGACAGAAAGGGTCCATAGTAGAAGACTCAGGATGGGAGGGCAGACTCTCATTTTCCTTGTCAACAATCTGCCAACAGCATCGTTTGTTCCATCTTCACTATGTGGATGGACTTCTACCCTGATGATTTCTATGAGCACAAGGACATTGACACCCTGAAAAAATTTACACAGTATGTCAAGCTCAACATGCCCTCCTCAGACCTGCTCTTCCACTTACATATTCTTCTGGACCAGCTGGAGCAATGCATGACCAATGAGATCAAGAAAAAGAGCAAGAAGTCCTTGTTTAGATGCCTCAGAGCTTGTGAGTAGGGATGGAACCTAGGTCTGTAGGGGTGGGCCTGATTGGCCAAGAGCCCTTAGTACTACCCTGCTTGGCAAAATATCCTTTTATGTTATTCTCTGCCAGGTAATGTCTGTTCTCCTTTTGAAAGAAATCGGATGTAGCCACTTATTAGGACATTGTCTTCTCATCAGTGGTGATTCCAAATTCAATTTCTACAGCTTCCCCCATTAGATCCTCATAGAAGTTTAGTCACACCTTAACTTCTAGAGTCTACGCTAAGACTCCTGTACCTATTTTTATTCTCAGGTTTGCACCACAATAGAGAAGTACTTGCTAAACTCCAGATAAAGAACCCTTCATATATGTTGCCTATGGTTACTGTGATGGAGATCGGAAACCATCACTGGACTCCAGAAAACACATGAACATAGAGGGTTTTTTCAATTTGTAGAAAGGCCTAAACAGGTTTTGAGTCTTGTGGACATACCACTGGTTCTGAATCCCACATGTGATGCAGGTGTACCTGCATATACCACCAAGGAATAAGATGATCCAGAATGTCTTCCATTGATGTTTACAATTCACCTAGATCATTTCCAAACCAGTCAAAAAACACTGGTCTTGGTGTGCAGGATAAATGTGTGCTAATGGAAAATGACCCCAGTCTATGTTCAGGAAAACCAATAGTGAGGTCCAAAGACTAAATTCAGTTGAGGAAAGGGAATCTGTCCTCACAGAATATCCAGTCCAATCTGGCCTGCTAGAGGGGATCCAATTTCCAATTTCGAAATTGGAATCCCTCCCTTCTCCATTCAGGAAGAAAATCCTGTCTTTATTGAGATCCCTTGGAAGACTCTGAGGCAGAAGTTCTCCTGAAGGAACTTAGAGGCCAATCTATATTTAGAGATTCCTTCCCCTCTAATTGGGAAAATCTTTATTTTTCTTTTTGTCGTGATTGTTGTAAGATGTTCATTCTACTTATTTTTCTAACGTTATTAAAATATTTATGTTATACAATTTTGAACCTTAAATATATTTTTTTCAACCTACAATCTAAAGCACCATGCACATGTGTTCTGTGTGTGGAAAAACACAGAGTGACAGTGGGCTGTACAAGAGAGCCTACTGGATATAAAGGGGACTATTAAATGCACAGGGAGTGTCAAGGAAGTCAGCCCATGCCTGCATGGGATGATAAAGTGCCTACAAAAGCTCTAGGACATAACAGATCAGATGTCCTAGAATCTCATCTGTCAATTGGGACAAATGCTACAATACGTATAGTGGTATGTTTGACTCTCTTCCAACAGTGAGTCAAGTCTGTATACACATTCATTATGATTTGGGAAATATCGAAAAATTTGGCTCCAATAATATCAAAACTCTACTGAGGGCTGAAAATATTTGTCAAAATACATAGGAAATATCTATACTGGAAAGTAAAAGCCATCATCAATAGAAGAAAGAAGGCTTATATACATGGACAAAGACAAAATCAGCAACCAAAAATGTAACGACCGTCTACTCGACCAGCGAGGAAGAATGACCACCACACCAGGAGTCTTCTCAGATCACGCTTTATTGGAGAGCCTTTTAGTTGTAGGAGAGCTTGGGCGCGAGAGAGCGTGCACCCGAAACACAGCCGCTTATATAGGGAATTCGAACACGGGTCTTTTCTATTGTTGGTCGCCTGCCTTTTACCGTCACCAGGTGTCATGGGATTGGCTGGGGACACTACCGGGCTCGCGCACGCGCACAGCCCAGGCATCCCGCCAAGCACCGTCTGGAGTGGTAATCCTCAAAACTGCAAGGGAGTGGGCGGAGTCTCGCCTCGGCTCCCTACAGTTCCCCCTTCTTTGTTTTATGGCAACAGGTAAGAGTAGAGGTTGGGCCTCTGTCTAAGACATTAATGAGAGGACCTTGCACTGGCCTTCGCCTGAGGGGCGCCTTCCCCAGTGATGACCAGGCCCGTCCGATGCCTTTTTTGCAGAGGTGGGATCTTGGGCATCAACCCACTTGCTACCCAGCATGCTCTTCTTGAGGAGATGGTACCCTCAAGTGCAGTGCACTTGCCTGGCACCCTGTCCCAAATTGCAAATTGCATACCTGTCCCGGTGCAATGGGATGCCCTGATCCCTCGGGGTGCTAAGGCTATGCAGAATGGTAAGGCTTAACTGCCTCTTAGGGCCGACAGCCAGATCTGGGGTGAGGATCCACTCTCCAAAGCGGCTAATGCTTGCAAGATAACAACCTTGTCCCTTCTGGTTTGGGCTCGAAGGCGACAGACCAACCATAGGCAGACCACGCATCCTCCCAAGCAGCAGGCTAAAAACATTCCGACTCCCACCCGCTCTTTGACAAAGGACACCACAGAGGCAATCCAGTCAGTAAATTGTAACAGCCCACAGCATCATTGGTTTAGCTATCACAGGGATTGCTATTAGCACTGTTGCTAACAGCAAGAAGATCAGCTGCATCTTCAAGAGGGGGTTTTTCTGCAGTCTCCACCGGCCTGGTCAGTCTCGTTGGCACCCAGTGAGGTACTTCTTGACTCTGTGGAAAAACACAAACAGCTCCCCTGGATCTCGTTATTACCGGATCCGGTCCATACCATTTATTATTAATAACATCCTTCCACATAACCATGTCTTTAGTATCCATGGAGTCTCTTGTCATATGCCGATCTGCGGCAGACTGATCGTTGTCATTTAGAATTAAAAAATTAAGGGTAAAGAGCGCAAGAGAAAGTCTTTCCCTGGGGGACGCGGACTCAGCAACTCCCCCTTTTTGTTTTTGAAGCATTTCTTTTATGCTTCTATTAGCTCTTTCCACTATACCTTGTCCTTGAGGATTGTAGGGCAATCCGGTGGTGTGGGCAACCTGCATTTGTGCGCAAAAGGCACGAAAACCATGGGAAGTATAAGCAGGGCCATTATCCATCTTGAGTCTAAGGGGCTTTCCCCAAGCTGCCCAAGCTTCTAAGCAGTGTATTCTGACGTGAGACACCTTTTCTCCTGCCAAAGGTGTGGCATGAATGACACCGGAAAAGGTGTCCACAGACACATGTAAATATTTCAACTTACCAAATTCCGTCAGATGAGTAACATCCATTTGCCATAGGGCGTTTGGTCTCAACTCCCTGGGGTTTACCCCCACATGGGGAGGATGAAGAAAGGTAACACAAGATTTACAGGCTATAACAATATCTCTTGCCACATGCCTGGACAAATTATATCTTTTCCTAAGGGTATTAGCAGGTACATGATACAATCTATGAAAGTCTTTTGCCAATTCTACAGGATCAGCAGCGACCAGAGCCACAGCCCGAGTTGCCTGGTCCACCAAATCATTACACTTTGCCATCGGGCCTGGCAACATGGAGTGGGCACGAATATGTCCAATATAAAAAGGATGTTTTCTGTTTAAGATAAGGGATTGAATCTGTAACAAAACATTAGAAATTGTACTGGCCTGCTTAACTGAAGCAGCAACTTCAAGAGAAGCAACAGCATTTACAACATATAATGAATCAGAAAATAAGTTAAAAGGTTGATCAAATCTTTTAAAAACTTCAAGCAAAATTAAACATTCAACAGCCTGCGGGACATTCGGCCGAAAATTAAAAACTACCGGCTGTTTGTGTCCTTGAACAAAAAAGGCACCTTGTCCAGATTTTGATCCATCCGTAAAGATGGTTAGAGCATCAACCAAGGGCTCCTTTGAAGTGACAACAGGAAAATACACTAAATTTTTGTTAACTATGGCAAGCAGAGGATGCTTAGGATAATGATTATCAATTACATTTGGAAATGAGCAAACAAGAATTGCCCACATATCCATTGTGGCTGCTAAAATTTCAACTTGCTCACGGATGTATGGAATAATTAATTTATCTGGAATTTTTGCAAAGTGCATTAAACAATACTTCATACCCAAAATTGCCTGTTTAGCCACTAATTCAGGAAAATATTGAACAGTTTTTGCTCCCACAGAATTGCCGTGGAGCCACAATAAGGGGCCATTTTGCCAAAGAACCCCCGTGGGATAATTTTTTGTTTTTAATATACATAAATCAATAGGTAATTTTAAATCAACCCGTGAAAGTTGAGCCCTAGACAAAGCTGCCTCAACCTTTTGTAGGGAATTTAGTGCTAAAGGTGTCAGGGATCTAGAGGAGGTGACTTCAGGGTCGCCCTCCAAAATAGCAAATAAAGGTAACAACTCTGACCGAGGGAGATTAAGAAACCCCCTTATCCAATTAATATCTCCTGCCAATTGCTGAAAATCATTAAGTGTTTTAAGATGACCAGTTCGAATGGAAAGTTTTTGTGGTTTAATCTCAGTAGGGGAAACAATGGTTCCCAGAAATTGAACAACACTAGTCTGCTGAACCTTCTCAGGGGCAATAATTAATCCTTTATTAGCTAAGGTCTCCGTTACCTGCCCAAACACTTTATGAAGAGTCTCTACCGAGGGAGCAGCCAACAAGATATCATCCATATAATGGACAATCCGTACTTTTGGAAATTTTTCCCTAACAGGGGTTAATGCAGCCCCCACGAACAATTGACAAATTGTTGGGCTATTAGCCATCCCTTGGGGGAGAACTTTCCACTGATAGCGAGCATCCGGGGTTTCATGATTAACCGAGGGCAAAGTAAAGGCAAAGTGCTCCCTATCCTTTTCATAAAGAGGTATGGAAAAAAAGCAATCCTTAATGTCTAAGGCCAGAATAGGCCACTCCCTAGGTAACGCAGACAGCAGTGGAAGTCCCCTTTGGATGGGTCCCATAATTTGCATCTGGGCATTTACTGCTCTAAGGTCATGTAATAATCTCCATTTTCTGGAGGCCTTTTTGATAACAAAAATTGGGGTATTCCAAGATGACACTGAAGGCTCAACATGCCCCAGCTGCAGTTGTTCCTGGACAAGAGTTTGAGCCGCTTCCAATTTTTCTCGAGAGAGGGGCCACTGAGGAACCCACACCGCCTTTTGCGTTAACCAAGGTATGGGTACCACACCTTCAGTGGAAGCTTTGTTTTCAGAGACCCCTAAGAAAAACCCAAACCCTTCCTGTCCTGTTTAGGAAGTGGCTCTATCGGCTCCTTGCGTCCTTGGAGACGCCAACCAAGCCCCAAGGCTGGCACAAATCCTTGCTGTTTCATCATATTCTGACTGGCCTCAGAATAATCATTAGTTAAAGTTAACTTTAGCTGTTGCTGCACATCTCTTCCCCAAAGATTGACAGGGACATCTACCACAAATGGCTGCATTTTTCCAACCTGGCCTTCGTCTGTTCTCCAAGTCAATTCTTTTGCACTTAACTGTGGGGCATCAGCATAGCCCAGCCCTTGCAAGGTCTGGGAGGATTTCTGAGTTGGCCCTTGCTTTGGCCACTCCCCTCTTTGGATGATGCTTCGATCTGCCCCTGTATCCACCAGTCCCTCAAATCTTTTCCCTTCTACTTGGAGAGTTAACATGGGTCTTTGGTCTAAAGTTATGGACAGGCATGTAAGGTCGACTCCAGTGGAGCCTAGCCCTTTATCTCCTCTCTCTATCTCCTTAGCAGGGAAGTTGCCATGAAGAGAAGGCAAAAGCAGGAGCTGTGCAATTCTATCCCCGGGAGAAATGGACACCACTCCATGGGGGACATGGCAGAGGACCTTGATAGTCCCCGTATAGTCAGGGTCAATTACTCCCGGGAAAATTATTAATCCTCTCATTGTGGAGGAGGAGCGTCCTAAAACTATTCCTACAGTGCCTTCATCTAGGGGTCCTGTCATGTCTGTCTCCACAATCTGGACTCCCATCTGCTGTGTTAATACCCGTCCGAAGGTGGCACAGAGGTCCAACCCTGCGGAGCCTGAGGTTGCTCTTCTTGGCTGGGGGGTTGTAGCAGGTGCTGTCCGGGAGCCAGAGTCTGAAATGCCCCATAAACTTTCGGGCCCTGGGGACGAGGGCCCTTCTCTCCGTTTTTTGGCTCCTGTTCCGAATTAGTGTTTGGAGTAATTTGGGGGATAAAATGTCCATTGATGTCTCTAACTGACCTGCATTCGTTGACCCAATGCTTTCCCTTTTTACAACGAGGACACACTCCTGGAGTCCTTGGCGGCCTGGGTATGTTTTGTGCAGGACCACCATTTTGTGGGCATTGCTGTCTAAAATGTCCCAACTGACCACACCGGAAACACCCTTTTCCTTTACTATCTTTTGCGGCCCCGGCAGCCGACAAGACAGCAGCTGCCAGCCCCGCATTGGTCAGGGGGCCACATACTTCTCTGCAGGCTTTTAACCAAGCTTCTAGGCTTTGGGTTCTTACTGGGGTAATTGCCCTCTGACATTCCTTGGTGCTTTGTTCAAAAATGATTTGTTGTACAAATGCCATGGCTGTTTCCAGATTTCCTAACACCCGCTCGGCTGTCTCTAGCATACGGGCAACAAAATCAGAAAATGGCTCATTAGGGGCCTGCATGATTTTTGTTAGATTGCCAGCCACCTCTCCCTTGTTTGGGAGGGCTCGCCAGGACATGTAAAAAACCTCGTTTACCTGGCGGTATACTTCAAAGGGATATCCTGTCTGGTCTACCGAGTAGATTCCCTGCCTGAGAAGCATGTCTACGGTCCAGTCCAGGTGCCCATCACGGACATTTTGTCTGTATTGGGCTTGAGCCTTGTCTTGAACAATAGACCGGAGATCGAGGTACTGCCCATGATTAAGGCAGGTACGGGCTACCTCAAACCAGTCCGTGGGCGTCATGGCATTGAAGGTCAGTCTTCGGAGCAAGGCAGTGGTATAATTAGCCGTCACTCCATAAGTCCGGACTGCCTCAACTAAATCCTTAAGCTGGGAGTAGGAAACCGGCTCAAAATTTCTTTCAGCAGTAATCGGATTTTCAAAAACTGGGAAAGCAGCTGCCAGCTGCGACCAGGTATTTTCTTTAATAAAGTGACTCTTCCCTGCCGGCGGGCACGGCGGGGGGGCCGACGGGTGAGGGCCAGCTCCGTTTCCTCTCCCTGGCTGTTGCGGTACTCCCACCCCTAGGGGGCGCCACCCTCCATATCTGTCTGCCACGTGCTCCGCCGCAGCCTCTTCTAACTCTTCACTATCAGCTGGATCGAGCTGCTCTCCCTCCTCCTCTAACATTTCTTCCTCTGAGTCACTCACAAGATTACTATATTCTTGGTCCCGCCCTTCCACGTGTAGGGCTGAGAACCGGTTTGCTCTTAAAGAAGGGCAAGGGAGTCTCCTTGAGACCCCCTCCTCTCTGAAACCCTTCTCCTTTTGTGAGGGCTGCAGCCCCTCTCGCTTTAATTCTTTAGGATCCTTCTGTCTTTTTTCCCTTTTTCTTTTAGGCCTCTTTTCCTCCCCATTACTGTATACTGACTCTGATAGACTATCCTGATGCTGCCTTAGTACTTTGCGTCCTTCCTGGATTAAATCAAACCCTCCCTCCTCGAGGCAACTGCGCACCATCAAAAAGACAAGCCACAAGGGAAGAAGCAATGCAAGCAACCAATAAATATCTAAATCTACAGTGAACAGCATACTGGGGGATATTTACCGACGTCTCCTCTCCCCGTGTTGAGTTCTGGCTCCGATTCGGCCTCTCGCGCGGGTCCCGTCCCAGGTTGTTTCCGGGTTTCGGCACCAGTTGTAACGACCGTCTACTCGACCAGCGAGGAAGAACGACCACCACACCAGGAGTCTTCTCAGATCACGCTTTATTGGAGAGCCTTTTAGTTGTAGGAGAGCTTGGGCGCGAGAGAGCGTGCACCCGAAACACAGCCGCTTATATAGGGAATTCGAACACGGGTCTTTTCTATTGTTGGTCGCCTGCCTTTTACCGTCACCAGGTGTCATGGGATTGGCTGGGGACACTACCGGGCTCGCGCATGCGCACAGCCCAGGCGTCCCGCCAAGCACCGTCTGGTGTGGTAATCCTCAAAACTGCAAGGGAGTGGGCGGAGTCTCGCCTCGGCTCCCTACACAAAAATCCAAAATAAAATCAGTTACACGTAAATACTTGTTATGTTCTTTACATTATAAGTAGTATATTATATGATATATAAGATTGAATATGTTTTTCTCATAATACAACGTCATTTAACATTTTCAGTCTTGGGTTTTTTTTTTACAAAACATTAGTGTAAATCATTATTGGGGAAAGTGGTAATATAACAGATTATAATTATGTGAATATGTATTTGTGTGTTTCTAGATATAACTGATTATAAATAGATGAATAAATATATACATATATTTGTATATCTATGAAGTAAATATAATGAAACTGACTACATTATGTATAAAAAACAGGTATGAATTGAGTACATAAGACTCAGGCCTGTAATCCTAGTGATGTGGGAAACTGGGTTCTGAGTTTTAGTCTCTCTTACCCCCATGGCATTAGATTTTGAGAGGAGGCCTGGGCCCTCCGGTGTAACAGAGCCACACGTGCAGTGGGATCATACTCCCTGACCCAAGAGGAAAGTCAGTACAAATCAGGACAAGCCTCTTATCCTATGACAGTCTACTCAGTTCCTGTACCAAGATGGCCATCTGTAGAACATTGGAGGAAAAGCTGGTATTCCCTCCAAAAGTGTTTCTAACTATGCTTGCCGCGGACCGGGGTTCTGTCAGGACTAAGGAGGACACCTAGGGGAGGAACCTGGAATAGGACGGGGAGATGGCAAACAGACAACTCACACACATTAGGAGTGGATGCTGAGTGCTGAGTGCTGAGTGCTGAGTGCGATTTAATTCAGAGGATAACAAACTTTTATAGCAAAAAGTCTCCGTAAGAAAGGGCAAAAGGTTACACAATCTTGCTGCAAGGCTTCGTTCTTGGACGGTCAACAGCTGGTCGCCTGAAAGGCACTTGTTTCCAGCTTATTTCTAAAAAATATAATGGGTTTCGACGTTTGTCACCATCTAACCATTACCTTATTTCTATAGAGGCCTTAATTGTCCCATAAGATCTTTCCTGTTCCTTCTTTAATAGTAAGGTCACGGAGGCCTAGATCTAGCAAGTCTCTTAGTAAATGAAAGAGAGTAACAGGAACTTCTTTCTCCTAAGTAGTTATCTCAGCAATTGCCATACATTCTTTCTGTTCTAGCCGCCCTACAGCTTCTTGTAAGTCTCTTACAAACAATTGCTTCTGCTGAAGTGACTTTGTGAAACCCACAATACTTTTATATTTGCTTATGGCTTGTCTACTAGCCTCCATAAGAGGGGTTTCCAGGGTAGCACTTAACTCTGGTGAGTTAGTCATATTTTTAAGACACTCATCAGATATTGGAGTCGTTAACACTCTTAAGAAAGAGCTTTGAATAAGGGAACGTTGACAATGAGTAAGTACAATGAACAGCAGAAAGAGTAAAAGATTAATAGGCACTCTTATACAGTGAGGAAAAGAAAGACAGAAACACATCTTTCCTAGGAGTTTGCCAGCCTTTTCCCAGGAGTAGGCCTCTTAGAAGCCCTATTATCTGAGGTAGATTTCGGTGAAGTCCCAAAACTTGGAGATAGGTTTCTGTAAAGCCCCATTCTCTGAGGTAGACTTCGGTGAAGTCCCAAAACTCAGAGATAGGTCTCTGAAGCCCCTATCTTTGTCTGATAGATGGTTTCCCATGCTAAGCAGACTCCACTGGAGTCGGCGTGGCATATGCTGAATTAAACCTTATTTCCCTTCCCAAACTGCAAACACATGGAAATATGCCAAGGGCTGAGAGATGGACAAAGACTTACAAGTACATAAAATTATATACTCTGTTTTAGTGATTCAATGACAAATCATCAAAGGTATGTCTGAATTTTTCTTTTTTTTTTAAGGAAATGGAAATATACACTGTGTGCATCATGGAGGGAGTTATAGTTTGCCGAATTGTAGAATGCACTTCTGGGCATGGGAGACACCTGCCTTGGAGAAATTGTGTGGGGATGGGTGTTCTCACACAGCTTCAAAAAACAATGGCCATAACTTCTATGATGTTACAGCCACCTTTCCATAGCAGCAACTAGGTGTCAGGCACTGATCTTACCCTGCAGTGTATTCAGAGACACAGACAAGCACAAAGAATGAGAAGAAATGACTTCTAGCCACCAGACTTCAGCGTGAGGAGCTGTGCTAACCAGAAGCTAGAATAAATTGAGCTGGAGAAGGATGATCTCCTGCATACTAAGGACCAGGCAGTATTACATGTGTGGGAGAAACAGAAGTGAATGTGGCTCTCTCCTCAAATTCATGCTGAAATGAAAACCAGAAATCATAATTTGTACAAATCAGAGACATGACGTTGGTGGTTTTGTGACAACTTCCCTCTGGAGGAGATAGTTAACCTAAGAGCCACCATCCATGCAGTTATCTCGAAGCAGGTACTCCACGCAATAAGAACAGCAAGTACAACCCCATTGATGGGAATGGATGTTACTTGCTTCAGAAAAGGGAAACAGCACTGACACGCTTGCTTGTTAAGTAAAAATGGAAGGGTACAATGAAGAAAAAGATTAGAAATGAAGATAGGAATAAGTTAGATATGGGATGCTGCGGGTTAAAGAAGAAAAATTCTGATGTTATTCTAAATCTGACATGCCCCACTGGAACCAAAGTGCTCAAATTGTAGGTAGACACATCTGATTCACCTAGAGAATACTTTTAAAATGTGATTCTAGCAGGGTTCTGGTGGCTGATAACTGGAATGCTAGCTACTCAGGAGGCTGATACCTGAGGATCAGGATTGAAGCATTCTCAAAGAGGAAATTTGGAAATACTGATCCCCCAATTAACCACCAAAAATATGGATGTGAAGCTGTGGTTCATCTGGTAGAACAGTAGACTTGAGGAAAAAACTAAGGGACAGCACCCAGGCCATAGGTTCAAATCCCTGGACTTTATAAAACAAAGAAGCCAAAAAATAACATTTGGTGCTCAGTCATTTGCCACTTAACATTCTAGTTCAATATATTTGGTATGAACCTTGGAAATTATATCCTTAGCAAATGCTCTCCCTTGATATTCTGCTTCATTACAGCTTTCAAAGCCCTGGCATCTCCAATGTCTCCTCCCAGTTAGCATAGCAGTCTAACACTGGAAATTTAAAGATATATTTTTATTAATCATCAGAATTCTGATCATCTAAACACACACATCAATTTAGTAGTAGCCACATTCCACTATTCTGAATTTTTTTGGTGAAAATACCGTACAGAGGGGTTACAATTACCTGAGCAAGGTAATGACTACATTTGTTATCAAGCATTGTTGGCTTCTCCTTGGTTTCCCCGTCCCATCTCTTCCCATACTACTTCAAACACCCTCCACCCAATCCCCCCCAGCAAAGTTGTAAAGTTCATTTTTTGACAGAACAACTTGGACATCTCATTGTTGCAATGGGTTTACCTGTATCCCTAGTTAAACGATTTGTTTTCTCCCTTCTTCTCCACAAGTTATACCAACATCAAATACAGTGAAAACAGTGGTTATACCGTGGGGGAGAGATATACAAAGCAACAAATAAATCATCTTATAAATGTGTTAGAAATAATCATAAGAAAGAAAAAGCATTGAGTCCTTATCTTGGGGATCATTTCACCTAACAACAACTTAATTTGATCATGTCTGCTTGTCTCAGACATATACTAGTTATTGCAAATAAGGGAAAGCATGAGAAATATGTTTCTTGGGCCTGCCTTACTTCACTTAATATTTTTTCCAAGTCTTTCTATTTCCTACATCAACAAATTGGAGAGATCTGAAACCAACAATTTAATAAGACACCTGAATCTCCTTGGAAAAGAGCAGCAAGATAAATCTCAATCCAGTAGATGGAAAGAAATAATTAAATTTAAATCAGAATTAAACGAATTAGAATCCCAAAAAAAACTAGAAAGAATCAACAAAACAAAGAGTTGGTTCTTCAAAAAAATTAACAAAATTAACAGACCCCTAGCAAATCTTATCAGCAAAAGAAGAGAACACACCCAAATAAATAAATTCAGTCAAACCTTTCTGATATTAAGTTTGAGAACTTGGCAGAAATGGACCTTTTTCCTAGCAAATATCGACATACCATAACTAAACCAAGATGAGTAAAACCAACTTAACAGGCCCATATGAAGCATTGAAATAGAAACAGCAATAAGAGACCTCCCATCTAAGAAAAGCCCAGGACCAGAAGGATTTACAGCAGAATTCTACATGGCCTTCAAAGAAGAGCTCACACCAATACGCTTCCAACTCTTCAATGAAATTGAAAGAGAAAGTTCACTATTCTGAATATTTTTAAAACCCACTTTGAGTTAATAAGCCTTAATGATTAAAAACTATAGAATATTTATCAAATTAATTCAACAATCATCATTCTTCCACCCAATCTTTTAACATAAGTTATGCAATTTTTTTGTCTCTTTGTATGTTACTCCCCCACAGTGTAACCCCTGTTTTCACTATATTTGAGGTTGGTATCCTTTATCTTGTATGTACATTTTTCTAGCTTTGGGAGGGGAAGGGAAATAACCAAATGTTAACTAGAGATACAGGTTGACCCATTGCAACAATGAGATGTAGAAGACACTATGTTGAAAAATGAACTTGATAATTTAGGCAGGGAGGGGGGAGGCGAAGGAGTGTAGTTCTGGAGGTGAGAGGGAAGGGATGATAGGGGAAAAACAAAGGAGGAGGTAACTATACTTGATAGGAAATATACTCATTACCTTGCTCATGTAACTGTAACCTCTCTGTACAGTATTTTTACAATAAAATCATATTTGAAAAAGCAGAGACTATATGAAAGTTTGCACATGATACCTTCTAACTATAATGCTCTCAAGAAGTAGGGTTTTACAGAAACATCCTGATTGCTTTGTCAAAACAAAGGATAAGAGATTTAAATAATCTACCTATAATCTCAGAAGGAAAACGACGCTATTAGCTTTAGATCAAATTCATTTATCTAGTACTGAGGAAATGAATTTCAGAAATGGCATAGGCAGAGTATATACAAATCACCTTATCATAAGAATGCCTTGATCAACCTTCCAGGAAATAAAAATATGAATAAAAAGCAACTAATACTCCTAAAACATGCCAATTGGTGGTGGTTCATGCTTATTATCCTAGCTAATTAGCAGTCTAAGATGAAAGGATCTCAACTGAAAGCTTGGCTAGGAAGAAAACCTTGCTCTCTGGAACCAGCAGACCGGAAGCATCAGCTCTGTTCCATGAAGCCCAGGTGGACAGTCTCTGCCCACAGACATCCAGACACACAGGACTATCCCATCTGAAATATTATCAAATACATTCAAATAATATATCCTGTTTGGGAGATAATATTTGAAAGATGTATCAAAAACATTTCTCTGAGTTCCAGTTTAAAAAGCAGAGTGAAAGGGGAAATATGAACTCACTGACTGAAGGGTAAGTTACCGATCAGAATGATCTTAATGGCCTAGAAGCCCATTTGGTAACATCCACTCAACTATATTTCTTCACATCTTGTCAGATAGCCTGGAAAGTGAGATTTTTGAATGCAAGAAATGTGTGAGCAAGCCGGGCGCCGGAGGCTCACACCTGTAATCCTAGCTACTCAGGAGGCTGAGATCTGAGGATCGGGGTTCAAAGCCAGCCCGGGCAGGAGAGACCGTGAGACTCCTATCTCCAATAAACCACCAGAAAACCGGAAGTGGTGCTGTAGCTTAAGTGGTAGAGCGCTCGCCTTGAGCTGAAGAGCTGAGGGACAGCGCCCAGGCCCAGAGTTCAAGCCCCACAACCGCCAAAAAAAAAAAAAAAAGAAATGTGTGAGCATGTAGTTTGTAAACTTAATACTGAAACGCTAGGAACTGGAAGCTCATGCATGTAAAACTAGCTACTCAGAACCCAGAGATATGAGTTCAAAGTCAACTTGAGAAAAAAAAAACTCTTACCTTCAGTTACCCAGTTAAAGGCAGAAAGCAGGGCTGTGATTCGAATGGCAGAGTGGCAGCATAACATACAAAGAAAGCTAAGGGACATCCAGGCCATGAATTCAAGTTCTAGTACTGGCTCTCATACACAAAAAGTAACCATGACAACACCACAGGATATGCCAATGTTAGCAAGGGATGTAGATGATTGGGATGATGACAACATTTACCTCACTTTTAGTCTCAACCTTCTGTACAGCATAGCCTAGTCTGTGAAAAGCCCTAGGTGAAATCTTTGCTCAAAACCGCAGATTCATCCTCATTTCCCTCTGCATATTTATCACACACACACACACACACACACACACACACACACACACACACACACACACACACAAAATAGAGGTCTATATTTTACTATCTAATTTTGAAATAAATAACCATATACATATGATTCAGAATTTTTTGCCCTTGTTTAGGTTTGAAAGGGGTCACAATATATCCACGGTCTGGATCATTCTTGTAATCTTAGCTGCTCAGGAGGGTGGGATCTGAGGATCACAGTTTGATGCCAACCCAAGGTAATAAACCTGCAAGATTCTTATCTTCAATTAATTAGCAAGAAGTGGAGTTTTGGTTAAAGTAGCAGAGTGACAGCATTAAGTAAAATAATCTAAGCAAGATTTCCAGACCCTCAGTTCAAGCCTGAGTACTGGTCCACTAACATTCTAAGAGCCAAAAGTCCATGAAAGATCAAATCAAAAATATGTCAAAATATTTTTTTTAACTTTTGAAGCGAAATCCAATGAGACAACATAGCTTTTGGTTTGTTGAATATTTGGTGGGAAAACCACAAATCCAACATGTGTTTAAGTGACATAACAAAAAGCAATCAAATAAAAATTTCCCAGTAAAGAAGTTTCCTTAGTATTCACTGAGAACCCTGACAAAGAGATTTTTTTCTACAGTTTTTGAAAATTAATTATTTTTCAGTAAGGGAAATAGTATAAACTTTTATTATAGGTGTCAGTGTATTCTCCAAGAAAGTGAATGTAAAATTAAAAACACACAACATTACAACTTTCTATGCCTGTGTGAGACGCTAGAAACCTGTAATCGTGTGGCCTCTAGAAAGGAGAAGGGGGATGCTCAGCATTACTGGTCATGAAAGAAATGCAAATCCAAACCACATTGGGATTCCACCTTACCCCAACTAGAATACCCATTATCAAGAGAACAAATAATAACAGATTCTGACCGGGCTGTGGCTAAATGGGACCAGTACTATAATGTTGGTGGGAATGGGTGGCAGTATGGAGGCTCCTGAAAATATTAAACATAGAACTCCCCTAAGATCCAACAATTCCACCTCTTGGCTTTCATCCAAATGATTTCAAACTGGACCACAATAAGCTAGCAGCACAACTATGTTCACTGTAGCATTGTTTACAATAGCTAAGATATGGAACCAACCCAGTTGCCCTTCAATAGATGAATGGGTCAAGAAAATGTGGTATATTTACACAGGGGAACTTTATGCTTCTGTCAGAAAGAATGATATTGTCCCTTTCATGAGCAATTGGTAAGACATTGAAAAAAAATCATATTACATGAAGTACATGAAGTAAACCTGGGCCAAAGAAACATAGGCTCTATGATTTCCTTCATTTGCAGTGATTAGTATTAGCCTAAATTCGTCCTGACATAGGATTATAATAGTTCAAGCGCTACAACCATATATATTACCAGACAAAATGATGCTAATTGAATGCCAAGATATTGAAACAGCAGGTCTTATTTTGTTTAGTTGTGAACCTTGATGTAGCCAAAGTACTGTAGCTAGTTCTTTCTTCTTACTTTATTTCATTTTTTTCTTTTCAAATTGGTTTTATCCCTGGCAATTCCTGTTTTTGATTCTGATACACTCCATCTTATATATGTATTTATCTGATTGGGAGAAGGAAAGTGAAATAACAAAATGCTGAAAGAAATACTAAAGATGACGCATTGCAACAATGATACTCAGGGTACACTACGGCAGAGTGAACTTTACAACATTGTGGGGGGTTTGGGGGGAAGAGTGGAGGGAAGGGTTAGAGAGAGAACAACAATGGAGTGGGTAACAATTTTCAATGAGAAATACAATTTACTAATGTAAATATAACCCCTCTGTACAGTATCTTTGCAATAAAATAGATTTTTAAAAATATAAAAATTAATTTTTTTCATAAAATATCAAGCTGATACCAATAGAACTTCTGAGTTCATGTCAAAGAGTTTTTAAAGAGTTTCAAGAAGCTAGTACTAAGTATATATAACCACAATTAAATGATAATGAGAAAAGTAGCTCTTTTTAATGTACTAAATGAATAAAGGGAAATTTCCTTTTGTTTCTATTAACTTAGAAATCCTCTTTGTCATCTGCATTGTTCCCAAGTCAAACTCAACTCTTGTCCTCATCTTTCTTTGGTATGTATAGCTTTGGCCGGTAATCTGAGATATAAGCAGTATTCTTTGTTCAATTTGGTGGCCTAGCAGGGAGGCACACCTTCCTGGGCAAGAGGTTAGACTGGAGTACCCAGGACACTTGCTGTGGCTTCTCTCACACAGCTGACTGAGGAAGTTACTGTGGGGAACACAGGCAGCAAAATTGGCCCTGAGAGGAAATTGAGTGGGGGGAGCCAGAATTGTTTATGTTCAGTGCGTAAACAACTCATGGAAGCTTAGGTGCATGACAAGGAATGGCCTTTATAGTGATTGGTTGGTTCTATTTCCTTCCCTCCCACGAACTCTTTTGCTTTAAAAAAGGCATGCTCCATGTTAATAAACAAGTTCATATTTGACTTGACTCCCCACTGCGTCTGATTGTCTCCTGGGCTGAGGGAGGTTGGGGAATGGGCAAGCAGCACACATACCTTTCTTGGGACCCTGTTGAGAATGTGACTGGTAATTAAGTGCCTCTTACTAATAAGAATTATTGATAGACATATTAAGCATCCAGCACAACTATGTTGCAGCATTATATACCATAGCTAAGATATGGAACCAGCCCAGATACCCCTTAGTAGTTGAATGGATCATGTGGTATATGTACACAATGGAATTCTTTGACTCCATCAGAAAGGCTGAGATTTGAGGATCAGGGTTCAAAGCCAGCTCAGGTAGGAAAGTCTGTGAGACTATTATCTCCAATAAACCACTAGAAAACCGGAAGTGGCACTGTGGCTCAAGTGGTAGAGCTCTCTCCTTGAGATAAAACACACAGGGACAGCACCCAGTCCCAGAGTTCAAGCCCTACAACCGCCAAAAAAAAAAAAAAAGAATGACATTGTCCCATTTGTTAGGAAATGGAAAGACTTGGAAAAAATTATATTAGGTGAAGTAAGCCAGGCCTAAAGAAATATAGGTCCCATGGTTTCCCTTATTTGCAATAACTAGTATAGTTCTGAGACAAGCGGAAAAGATCAGATAAATTGATATTAGGTGAAATGAACCCCAAGATAAGGATTCAAATGTTCTTCCTTTCTTGTGTTTGTTTCTAACATATTTATAAGATGATTTCTTTGTTGCTTTGTATATCCCTCCCCCATGGTATAACCTGTGCTTTCACTGGATTTGATGTTGGTATAATTTATGGAAGGGAAGGGGAAAAAAACAAATCGTTTAATTAGGGATACAGGTGGACTCATTGCAGCAATGAGATGTACAAGTCGTTATGTCAAAATACAAACTTTACAACTTTGGCTGGGGGCAGGAGGGGGGAGATGGGAAAGAATTGGAAGGGGAAACAAAGGAGAAGGCTACAATGCTTGAAAAGAAATGTACTCATTACCTGGCCCATGTAATTGTAAACCCTCTGTACGATATTTTCACAATCAAAAAAGTTATTGGTAGAATTTGAAAACATATTTGAGTAATAAATAGTATAGAAAAATGTTAAGTTGGTTATTTTTTATCACTACATATCTTTTTGCCTAAGAATAAATCCCAGACTTACTCTAAGGTCCTAGAATAAGCAAAATGGCTTCCAGAGATCAGACCATTTCTTTCCACAGAAGATGACAGCAGCAGAAGGAAAACAGGTCCACAACCTGCAGAAGGAAGAGAGAGTTTAATGTCTCTTTAAATCTTAGGTTTCTATGATAAAGGAGGAACCCTCAGTATAGAGGACAGGTTAAGGACCTAACAGTTCCTGTGCTGTTCTATAATAGGAAGCAGACACCAGTTTCCAATCACTCTATAGGTGACCCGCCTAAGTGGTGATCTTGGCTGTGTCCAGAAGAGCTCTGTCCTGGTCAATGGAGACTCGGATTGCTCTCTAAGAGAATGACATAGAGGAAAGTGGTCACAAGGCCTGAGTCTGGGTTTTGTCAGATTTAGGTGATTTGTAACACGCAATAATGCCTTCTGACTAAGAATGTGAAAATATCATCAGGTTCCAGCACACAAATTTATGATAACAAGTGTAACTTGCACCATTTCCTAATGAAAGCCAACATTAATGCCTTCTGGACATATTCTCATCATTATTTGTTATCTAAAAAGTTATAAAATCAAGTTCATGATGAGGAAAAAACCAAGATGAAAACCAAATTTCAGGGGCATTTACAAAAAATGTTGTTCTATACATATCAAATGTGACAAATTATTAAAATTTAATGAAGCTGGGAAGTTAAATTGATTTCTTTTGTTCTACTGTTGCAACTTTCTTTTACATTTCAACTACTTAATAAAAAGAAGGTAGGCCAACCACCACGAGTGGCTCATATCTAGCTGTAACTCTAGCTATTTAGAAGGCTGATACATGAGGAAAGTGGATTGAAGCTGTCCCAGGTAAGAAAATCTGTGAAAATTTTATCTCCAATTAACAGTTCAAAATCCAGAAGTGGAAGATTGGTTCAAGTAGTAGAGTTTCATCCTTGAGTAAAAAAGCTAAAGGTCAGCTCCTTGAATTCAAGTCCCATTACACACACACACACACACACACACACACACACACACACACACACACACATACACTAACTAAAAAATAACCAGTGACCAGAAAACAGAAACAAGATAATATTTTTCTTTATTTTCTTTCATTTTTGTCATTTATTTTCTTTTCTCTCTTTGGGAAGGTAAAGGGGGCATAGAAATGGATGGACAAAAGATGAACATATGCAGTAATAGTACTCAGTTGAGCCTATTGAAAGTGCACTGTGCATCTTGTTGGTGGGGAAGGAGAATAAAACTGGAAGAGACAAATGGAAAGGATGACATTATCCAAAAAGAAATGCACTCATGGAAGTAGAGCTGTGGCTCAAGATGAGTGCCACTCTTCAGCAAAGGGCTCAGGGACAGTGCCCAGGCCCTGGATTCAAGCCTCATGAGTAACTATTAGAAAACCAAAGACCAAAGAAATGTAGTCATTACCACACTTATATAACAAACCCTCTACACCACAATAACAAAAATTATAAAATAAAAAATAATAATAATAAGGAAGTTAATAAAAAAAAATCCAGAGAGAAAAACTGAGAGAGCAAGGGAAGGGGTGACATTTTCCAAAAGAAATATACTCATACCTAACTTAAATGACAATAAACTCTGTGTAAATCACCTTTATCATAATAATATAAAAGGAAAAAAATACAAAAATATAGTGCTGGAGGCATAACTCAAATGGAAGATCAGACTAATATGTGATACCAAGTTCAAACCCCATTATGAATTTCCCATTCAAAAATGGCTCTTCTCATCACTTGTACTTTCCCTAGCTTATGAGCGGGGGTGCAAACAGTTAAAGAGTGAGGAATAAGTCATACATACAGGAGAAAGCTAATCTATCAGGCAGAGAACAGTACCTGTAAAGAGCAGTACTTGCTAGAACATAGGTTGACTTGAACACATGCTGATGGCATGTTTTTTGAAATAAACAAACCTCGTTGAGCTTGAATACAGCCTGCTCTGTATACTAGCTGGGGATTCAAAGTTAACTAGCTTCTGGACCTCAAATTCTTCATAGGTAAAGTGAGCATAACAATACTTATCTCACAGGATTATGTGAGATAATGTCATCAAACATGGAGCGGGTTGTGTCTTAGGTGTGTGTGCAACACTCAAACACTGCTGGGGGGAGTATATACTGGCATGATGTTTACCATATTACTTAACAGTAATACAACTACTACAGGCTCACACCTGTAATCCTACTTACAAAAGAGGCTGAGACCTGAGGATCTAGATTCTAAGTCAGCCTGGACAAAAAGTGGATGAGACTCATCTCCAGTGACCTCTAAAAAGGCTGGAGGTGGAGCTTTGGTTCAAGTGTTCGAGTGCTAGACTTGAGCATAAACCTCAGGAACAATGCCCAGGCCCTGAGTTCAAGCCCTAGGGCCAGCACAAACACACACACACACATAGACAAACACACACAATTTTGTATCTTCCTATTACTCCACTTAAACAATACATATCCTCTTTCAAGCCCACCAGTTGTTGTCATTGGTGTTGTTGTTGAAAGGGACATGCAGTGTAGCTCAGGGTGTTCTTAAACTTACAATCTCCTGAGTACTGGGATTGCAGGTATGACAACCATACTTGACTTGACTCAGTAACTCTACTTATAACATTTTTCTGAAAGAAATTCATTCAAATTCATGATGATATAATGGCTTAAAGCTATTCACACTAATTTTCCAGTGTACAAAATATAAATAAAATAGATGGATATGGTACTATGCTACTACAAGGTAATTCCAGCCAATACTAAGGAAACTGACACAGGAGAATAAGGATTTGAGGTAAGCCTGGTCTACACTGTAGGACTTCTCCAAAGGAAAAAAAAAGGATAAATATTAATCTACTGTGAAACATACAATATGTTAAATTTATATAATGGAACAAATGGATAATTTTAAGGGAAATAAAATCTTGGCAGAAAATTTAAATACATAAATGTTTGTGTGTGTGTATGTATATATATAAATTTAGAGAAGAAAATTTTCAAGTGGTATTATCTGCATCTGTCAGTCTACCTGTCACCCACCTACTTACTGACACATTGATTTCTATTTAGTGTTCACAAAATGCTGTTTTCGTACATAAGTACAAAAAAACTGTAAAACAAAATGTACAAAAATTGCAATATAATATTACAAAATTAGTTTAATCCCTACCATAATGATTTGGAGAAAATATGCATTAAGTTAATGGTGTGGAATACTGCTCAAGAATGGAAGTCTAAGAGAATGTAGTGTGTGTGTGTGTGTGTGTGTGTGTTCCATAAATAATGGAGTCTGAAGTATACTTATTACTCTTGCTTAGTCTTTTTGCTCAAAGCTGACACTCTACGACTTGAGCCACATCTCCACTTCTGGATTTTGGTTTCTTTGTTTTTTGTTATTGTTTTTTTTGGTGGGTCGTAGGGATTGAACTCAGCTTGGGCACTATTCCTAAGCTCTTCAGCTCAAGGTGAGCACTCTACCGCTTGAGCCACAGTGCCACTTCCAGTTTTCTAGTGGTTTATTGGAGATAAGAGTCCCACAGACTTTCTTGCCCAGGCTAGCTTTGAATCGTGTTCCTTAGATCTCAGTCTCCTGAGTAGCTAAGATTACAGAAGTGAGCCACTGGCACCCACCTTGGATTTTGGTTTCTTTCTTTTTTTTTTTTAACATACAATTGAAATTTATTCGACCTTACAAAGAGAAGTTTTGATACATGTTACATTGATGAAGCTTGAAGACATGCTAGTCACAGAAAGATAAAAACTATTTTTTTGAGGAATATATAGTTGGAGAAATATCTCAGATTATTCTTCATAGGCTGCTTTAAACCAGGATCCTCCGTTTTTGGCCTCTACAGTAGCTAGGAGATAAAACATGAGCCACTGTGGACAGCAACTACGTTAACATTTTTGACATTTGAATGAATTTTAAAGTAAGACATATGTTACTTTTGAAAATGGCAAGAACTAGTAATTAATGGTTAACAGAATTTAAAACAATCAAAGCTCAGAATGGCAAGTAGCTGAGAAGAGGATGGAATAAATCAAAATTGCCTATGACACTTTTCAGACTGTGCACAAAAATGATTGCATTGTTGGAGCCCAAGGACATCAGATAGCTGAGCTACAGCTTGCTGTCCTACTCATGAATCTAGCTACTGCTATTCACAAGATTCTAATGTTGCTGGGTGACACAGCTCAGTTTCAAGTTGGGAGCCTGAAATATTTCTGTTGATCTAGAAGGAGAAACATACCAGGAGAAGAAATGTGATTAGCAGTGCCAAATGTAAAAATTCATCCAGTCCAAGGAAGACAGAATAACTCTGTTTCTGAAAAGACTATTCTTTCATGAAGAATCTTGAGCTGAATATTGTGATCCATGTTTGTAATCTCTGAACTTGAGAGGCTGATTTAGAAGTTAGCTTGAGACCATCCTGTTTTAGGCCAACAGAAGGACACATAGAAAAACCCTATTTTAATACAACAACAAAAGACCAAACAATTGGGAATGTGGTTAGGTTTAGAATATTTGCCCAGCATGCATGAAGTATTTGATTTGATTCCTCAGTAGGACATAAGCAGAAAAACTGGAAGTGGTGCTGTGGCTCAATTGGTAGAATGATAGCTTTGAGCAAAAGAAGGTCAGAGAGATTGTTCCTGCCCTGATTTCAAGCCCTAGGATTGGCAAAGTTAAAACAAAAGTGCAAATTGCTGTTTGTTGGAATAAATATGTTGAAGATTTCTTTATATTCACTAGAACACTGTGCTGTTGGACATTCATAATGAACTTAGAGAAAAGTAAAATAAATTAATGAAATAATATCTGGCATTGGACAGGACATAGTGAGATCTAAAACTGATTGCTGCCTATGGCCACTTGATACAACCAATGTTACAGATATATTTGCCAGATTGTGTTATTTTAAAGGTACAATCATGGTTTTTTTTCTTTTTTGAAATAATTTTACTGCCAGGTGGTAGTGTCTCACACCTATAACTCTAGCTACAAGGAGGCTGAGAACTGAGGGTCTGTGAGACTCTTTTCTCCAACTAAAGGTTCAGAAAATGGGAAGTGTCACTGTTGCTCAAGTGGTAGAGCACTAGTCTTAAGCTGAAGAGGGACAGTGCCCAGGACCACAGTTCAAGCCCCACAACTGACAAAAACTACTACTACTACTAATAATAATAATAATAATAATAATAATAAATGTTATTTTATGGTTACTATTAAGGTGTCATGTATAAAGGCCCATTTCATAAATTTGTTTCTTTAATAAAAGTAACACAAATCTATCTTCATTGCCAAGAGCCAGGATTTGGTCATCTGCTTTCTCGCTGATCTCTGGGTGTAAAAGCAATCTGTAATACAAAGGAAACCAAACCAATTTTGACTATAAATACTTTTTTTTCTCTGCATATCATACAAAAAAAAAATGCTGACAACATGAAATAAAAAATCCCAAACTTTAAAAAATTCTTCTAGACAAGTTAAAGAATTACTGAGAACCAGTATTTTAATAATAATTTCAGAGAGTTTGAACTCAGGGCCTTGGTTCTATCTCTGAAATTTATTACTCAAGGCTAGTGCTGGCATATTGAGCCACAGCGCCACTTCTAATTTTCTCGTGGTTATTTGAAGAGAAGATTCTCACTGACTTTCCTGTCAAGCCTGGCTTTGAACTAGGATCTGGAGATCTCAGCCCTCTGAATAGCTAGAATTATGGGCATGAGCTATTGGCACCAGGCTAGACTAATTGCTTAACTCAAAGAGAGTTCGGTTAAAATTAAATGTTAATCATGTTTAACTTTGTAAAATAAAGTTAACTGAAATGCCTTGTACTAGAAATAAGGAATCAAATGTGCCCACTGTGTAGGTGGGTTACAAAGTTCTTACCACATGCTACATATTTTCCTTGTTTTCTATTGTTCCAAAATTGTTTGCTTTCCAGAATCATGCCTTATCTTTCCTTGCTGATTTCTTTAGCATATTTTATACATGCTCACAACTTCTTCAACTATCATTTACTTATGTGAAGAGCTTGCAAATATCTATGCTCAATCCAAACTCCCTATATGCACCTCTCATCCAGGTACTCAACTGCCATAAGTATTTGTGAAACAGTAATCCTGTCTTTCCATTAATGGATATTAATATGTCAGTAAAATTTAGGAAAATAAAGGAATAATATCAATAAATATAATTGATGGTTGTAATACTAATGCTACATATTACTACAATGCTGATTATTTTCTGAGCAATTTAATATAAAGCTCAAGGAAAACAACGAATTTTAGTGCTGATATTGGGGTTTAAACTAAGGTTCTTACCTTCTCACATATGCGTTTTCCCTCAATGGCAGTGTTTTACCCTTGAACCACAGATTCCTTTCCAAATTTATTTGGGGGATTATTTAGAGATAAGAAACTCATTGTCTTTCCTTCCTGGGCTGGATTAAATCCTGAATTCTCAGATATCAGCTCTCTGAGTAGCTAGAATTACCAGTGTGTGATAACAATGTCTAGTTTCAAGGAGAGGGCAAGGTACTGATTTCAAGCTCAAGAAACAGCACAAAAACAAAAACAAAAGTTATGACATGTAAATATACTGATAAACCAGAAACCCAAACAAACCAAATGTGGGTACCTAGATGGGCAAAGGAGTTAGTAGCATTATTATCACTATTATGTTTTCTGGCATTTTAAATAACTGAAATTATGGGTTAAAGGCATAGCTTAGTTGGTAGAGTACTAGCTAAAGAGCAACAGCATCAAACACCAAGTACAAGTCCCAGTCTCAGACTTTAAATAAACCTGAAATGTTTTTTCTTAAATGAAAAATGACTATAGGAAACCCCTGACACCTAAATATACGGTTCAAAGAAGAAAACTAGAAAATGTTCAGAAAGACAGAATTTTACATCTCAGTGATTACTGTACAGAAAGTAGATCAGATCATGTGTAACTTTATACTACATGCAGTGTGCTACATTCAGGGCTTAAAAATTGTACACATTTACACTCCCCAAAAATCACAACTTACCACGACACTGGGAATTCACATCTATAATTCTAGCCTAGTGCTTTGCTACTTAAGCCATAAACTACATTTCCAGCATTTTGGGGTGTTTAATTGGAGATAAGAGTCTCACAGATTTTCTTCTGCTGGCTAGCTTTGAAACAAAATCCTCAGCTCTTTGCTTACTGAGTAGCTAGGATTTCAAGCTTGAACTGATACTCTTTTATTCCTCTATTCTCTTCTATACTCCTCTATGCATATTTAAGAATCACTTTGTTAAGTGGTTTAAAAACCCTACTTTTGAACACAGCTGAGAAAATCAATGAAAATAAAAGCTGTGTCTGAATAGATCGATAAATGGATATATATTTTAAAAATTGATCAAAATACATAATAACAAAGCAGAGAAGAAACCAGTTGCCAATAACAAGAACAAATGAGTACTTTATCAGAAATCCTACAGTTGTAAAATTAAAAACTGCAGTAAAAAACAACTTCAGATTATTTATTCAAAGGTGAAACCTATAAACCCTACTTAAGGAAGAAAGAGAAAAACAAATGGAATTGACAAATATTTTGTTAATTTACATTTAAATGCATTCCAATCAAGAAAACTTTAGGCACAGATGAATTTATTATTGATTTTCCTAAAACTTTGAAGAGATCATTTTGATTCTACAATAATACTTCCTTAAAAAGTGAAGAAATAGTAGTTGCCCTCTTGAAAGGTTCTTTTAAAAAATGCCTGGCTGAATTTTGTCTGGAATTATATCCATGTACTGAGCAATTAAGAATTGTTTCAGGACATTGAGTCTTCTAACCATTAAGTACTTGATTCTTCGTTTACTTAGTCCTTATTTTTTGTATAAATATTGAAAGGTTTTATAAAATCCGTTTGGAGGGACTTTTCTCAAAGCAGAATGACAAATTGTAAGCATCTCAGGAAATAGAGCAGTGAGTATGAAAGCCATGAACAAATTAGCATGTCTTTAAAGAATTTTAATACATAGAGCATAAGTAAGAAAGAAAATTTTAGATGATAGACTAACTAAGGGAGGCCAAAAGGTGGGTGAGTGCCTCCATAGGAAGACGAAAGCTTGGGTTGAACCCTGAGGGAGAACTGTCTTATACAGTTCTGTCCTGTCAAGGTACTTGTCATGTATCAGGTGCCTGCACAGGGAGGCTGGCACTGCTTGCACAGCACCATGAATGTGGTCAGCTTGCCGTCATCCATGGTCAGCAGCAAAAACCAGATGAAGTGGAGCAGGGATTGGACAGAGGGCAGCCGTGCTTGATGGATGGTGCTTCTTGGCACACATGATGAAGTCCACAACCTGCTTTTGTTTTTCCAATACAGAAACTGCAGCACTGCCTGGGCCACGAGCATGTCCACTTGCCTTGGAAGCTGTGGGCCGTGGAGTCCTCCACCAGCATGTTGGCACATCCCACCGCTGTCTGTGGAGTTTAAGAAGTAATATCAAGATTCCCAGTAGTTCTCTCTTTCCACAGGCTCAGTGCCCAAAATGGATGGAGCCAGGGGTGGCCTTGTTTCCAGGAAACCCAACTGGAACACTTCAGGGCTCTGGAGTCCATCTAAATTAACATCCTAGCCAGACACTACATCCACTTATGCCTTCGTCGGAGACTAAAACACCACCATAATCAGTGCTTCTGTGCTGTTTTGCTGGCCATGAGGGAAGAACAGCAGTATGCTACTGAGAACATGAGCTCTTGGGCCTCAGAGGGCTTGTTCTGGGATATGTACCTGAAGAAGAGGGTCCAGTACTTCAGGTGTGCCCCATACTGGCTGCATTTCTCCATGCAGCTTTCTTTGCAGGTGATTGTGGGCTTCATTTTAGGAGACTGCCTGCTCCAACATCGCTGCTGCCAATGTGGCCCAAATACTATAACCTTTAGAAAGACTAGGTCAAAGCCTCAGAATATTAATACCAGGAATTGGTACATCAAAGAGCAGGGTAGGGAAAGGATAGACAAATGAAGGGAGGATGGGCAGAATGTAGTCGAGCTTATTGGGAGAGAGTGAGGATACAGAAGATACTGTATGAAAGGCAATGTACTCATCTGACTCATGCAATTGAAATCCCTCTACAAAACCTCTTTATAATCACTATAAACTAAATTAATTTTCTTAAAAGGAATTCATTGCATATACTACAAAACTAAGAAAAATAAGGGAACTGGTGTGTCAGAGGGGGGTGTGAATGTTGTAGGGGTGGGATGGATCAATATGAATTGTATTCATAAACTGCTTTGTTACATGGCACCTCCTTTGTACAATTACTTGAAGATAATTGACAAATAAAAATAATAAAGGAAAGAAGTAAGATAAGGTGAGTACAGGAGAAAGAAATGGTTGATATATACTCTGATATAGAATAGGAATTCCTATTAGGAATTCCCTGTAGAAGAACTCTACTGTTTTTTGTAATATTTCAGAAAAAGATGAGATTCATAAAGCATGGTTCATTATAATTTGTCAAAAATAATTTAAAAAGTTTTTAATAACCCAACAAAAGTAAATTCCTATATTATCTACATGAATACATTTAATTTATGATCATGGTTTGACAGAAAAATCCATGGAAATGTTTTATTTATTTATCTTTTGGTCGGATATGGGGCTTGAACTCTGGGCCTGGGCACTACCCATCAGCTCTTCAGCTCAAGGCAAGCACTCTACCACTTGAGCCACAATGCCATTTCTGGTTTTCTGGTGATTAATTAGAAATAAGCGTCTCATGGACTTGTCTTCCTGTGCTGGCTTTGAAGCCAAATCCTCAGATCTCAGCAAATTGAGTATCTAGTATTCCAGGGGAGGGCTACCAATGCCTGGCTAAAAATTTTCATTTCAATTAACCAGCAGAAAGCCAGAACTTGAAGCTTTGCTTAAAAGGTGGAATGCAGGCAGAAAGTGAAAAGCAAATACTAGCAGAGAGGCAGGCAGAGAATGAGAGAGAAAGAGAGGGAGGGAGAGAAAAATAAAGGGAGGGTAAGAGTAAGGGAGGGAGACGGAAAATGTAAAAACAGGGGGAAACAAAACAATGAGAGGAGACAGGCAAAAGCGGGTAATGAATGTGAATAATATTAAAATATGTAGTATGAAAATATGAAAATATAATGGAGCCCAATATTTTGTGAAATAATAAGACAATATGTCTAATAGAAATTTAAGTTTGAAAGCAAATATAAGGTTTATTTAGATAGTTGCTGGGGAAAGTATTACTTACATAGTATTCTAAGGCCCCAACCACAATCCCTGAAGATGCTCCTAGCCTAGGCAGGCCAATGAAGTGGCCACTGCCTTTTTTTACAGCAGAAAAAGAAGTGCCATTCTGAGAACCAGAGGATTATATTGGCCAGCCATCTGTGGCTCAAGCTTGTGATCCTAATTACTCAGGAGACTGAGATGTGAAGATCCAAGTCAGGACAAGCAGGAAAATCCCTGAGACACTAATCTCAAGTTAAATACCACAAATAGGAAATGGAGCTGTGCTTCAAGTACAAAGGCTCCAGGACAGCAGTCAGGCTCTGAATTCACCCTCAGGTTCAGAAAACACACACACACACACACACACACACACACACACACACACACACACACACACACACACACACACACAGAGCTAATTATATATTAGAAAACAGTCATATATCAACATTTAATCCTCACAATTATTAACTTCCACTGAATTTCACATTCTCTTAAAAGGGACTATCTTCTTGGCAGAATGTCCTTCATTTTTAAAAAGAATTTATAGCCAAGGAGTTCCGGGAAGATGGTGGAGGAGAAGCTGGAGGCAAAACAAGCTCTCACATAGAAAGCAGTTGTAGTGTTCCAGTGAACAGTCTTAAGCCAGAGAATCACACCAAGTGTGCCATCACATACAGAGAGTTAGGCCAGAGAGGGAAAATCCAGGCAAGCAGAAAGATCTGAGCACTTGCCAGCAGCCGCTGCCGCGGCTGCAGCAGCAACGGCTGTAGCCGCAATTCCTGCAACACAGAGAGTTCAGGACGAAGGAGCCAGACATGGCATGTGGGCAGATTCTACTCAACAAGGAGCAGACATCTTCATCCTGCAGGTCGCAGACCAGAGACGACCCAGGAACCAAGACTTGGCGTGAGTAGAAGCCTGACATCCTCACTCCTTCTCAGGGAGCAGAGGAGGGAAGGCCACCTCTTCCCCCCCACTACCAGAGATCTCCATCTTTGATGCTGACAAACACCCGGCTGAGCTGCTAGCTCTAACTCAGGCCTTGGGAGAAAACTAGAGTCATTTAGCAGGTCACAGAAACTAACCTGACCAGCCAGACTCAGCTCCACCCAGGGAAAAGTCACCCAGCTCAGGACCTTCAGCCCCAGGAGTGGCTTTCCTCACCGTGTAAACAGAGCCAGAGGCTGCCCCTCCCTTTAATAGCCTTGACAATCAATTGAAATTCAGTAAACATAAACTCTGAGAATGGCTCCAGGCTAGGCTCTGTGAGTGTCTCACAAGCTAGCCCACCAGGGAAAAGCTACTCTTTGCTGAAAGGCCTAAACTCTACCCAGAATCTAGCCTCATCAGAGCATCTCCAAACTTGAAGAAACAGCCATCTCCCTCTTTTGTTACTCAAAGCAGATCTCCCTCCCATTGAACTAACCTGGGAAGAGGATCACAAAATCCTGGGTAAAGCAGAAAATTTTTCTGCTTGCTCAAAGAAACTGACTTAAGAAACCAACCAACCCACAGGAAAATCAACCGCAAGCAGACCAGAGATTCCAGCAAGAGGCTGGTTACAGACACAAGGGACATACATGATCTTCCCACCCCTCCCAAAAAAATCAAAGAACATTTTTTTTTGTACCTTTTATAAAAATTTTTTTTCTAAAACATTTTTTAAAAATTTTACCTTTTGGACAATGTCTCTTAGTAACTTTTTTTCTTCCACTTATAATTTTTATTTTAGGGTAAATGTGTGTGTGTGTGCATTTTTCTTTCTTTTTTTTTCTTTTTTAAAAATTTTTATTTTGGGGGACTGGGAAGGTGGCTCAGTGGTAGAGCGCTTACCTTTCATGCCCGAGGCCCTGGGTTCAATTCCTCAGCACAACATAAACAAAAAGGAAAAAGCCAGAAGTGGTGCTGTGGCTCAAGTGGTATGTAGGGAGCCAGGGTAAACGCTGTTACAAGATGGCCCCCATTCCCTTGCAGCTTTGAGGTAACCACTCCATTTCAGGCGGTGCTTGGCGGGACAGTGGGTCCTGGGCTTTGCGCATGCGCGAGCCACTTAGAGTCCCCAGCCAATCCCGTGGCACCTGGTGACAGTGAAAGGCAGACGACCAATGATAGAAAGACCCGTGTTCCTATTCCCTATATAAGCAGCCATGTTTTGGGTGCACGCTCTCTCGCACTCAAGCTCTCCCATCAACTAAAAGGCTCTCCAATAAAGCGTGATCTGAGAAGACTCCTGGTGTGGTGTTCATTCTTCCTCACTGGTCGAGAAGGCGCGCGCCGCAGTGGTAGACCATTAGCCTTGAGCTGAAGAGCTGAGGGACAGTATTCAGGCCCCACGACCGGACCCCCCAAAAAAAATATTTTTTTTTTAGCTCTACTGAACTTTTGATTTTTTTCTTCCATTCTCATTCTTTGCACATTTTCTTCTCTTTGGTTCTTCTTTGTGTGACATAATTGCTGTTCTGCACACCCTCAATTGTACTCCTAGTCGATTATTACTCCTTATCCCCTGTTGTGTACACACTTAATCCAGAAATTTATTACTCAATTCAAAACCTCTTTAACTTAATTTCTTTAATAGCAGTACTACCTCTTTATACCTATACAATATTTTAAGTATTTTTAAGTTTTTCATGTCTGCTTTATAGGCCTTTCTCTCATTATATCTACGTTCTTCTCTGAATATTTTGTTTTCATTTTGCATAATTTTTAAGCATTGCACTTTTTATTTTTTAATTTTTGCTTTTCTATTTTTTTCTCTTTCTTCTTTCTTATTCTTCTTTTCTCTCTCTCTCTACTATCATCCTATCCAACCTATTTCCCGCTTTGAGATTAAGACTTAGTTATGTTAACTCTCTCTGTGCATTCCCACATCCCTCTATTCCTATTTTTACCCACATCTTTCCCTAAATCTAATAATTTCTAGTTTGCCAAATTCGTCTTTGTGGTTCGTAGCCCATTAAAATATAGATGTTTGATATTGAATAGATATATATGTTGAACTAGATTGTATCTACAGACTTTTGACTGTGCAACTACAGACTTTGGTTGGTATTTGCCTTAAGATAGTGTTCTAACACAAAACTGGTGTTATTTTCATCCCAAAAAGGCAGAGTAAGCCGGAAAAACACAAGAAAAATGGCAAGTCAAGGAATCTCAACTCCCATTCATGATAATCAGGGGACAGAACAGATAATGAATTATCCAGCGGAGAGTTGCCAAATACCTCTACAAACAATGCTGTCAAACATGGTAAATGAAAAGATTGAAAATTTCAAAAAGATTCTGTATGAGCATGATAGGGAGAGAGAGGAGGCAAACTAAAGGTTAATACAGGAAAAAACTGAAAATCTAAAAATGACTCTCTATGAGTATGATAGGGAGAAAGAGGAGGCAAACTAAAGGTTAATACAGGAATATCATGAGCGTGAGGAAGCTACTCAAAAGCTGATACAGGAATTGCCTGAGCAGCTTGAGAACACTCAAAGAGAAAGTCAGAAATGACGAGAGCAGGCTGAGAACACTCAAAGAGAACAACAGGAATCACACAAATGGGAGGAAGCTAATCAAAGAGTAATACAGGAATTGACAGAGCAGGATGAGAATACACAAAGATCACTAAGGACATTCATGGAATCCATTAACAAAGAGCTGATGGAAGTCAGGGAGACCACAAATGGAATTCTGAATGGACCCGGACAGAAGGAATGGGAGTCCAAGGAAACCATAACCAATCAATTAAGTGATTTGAGATGAACATTGAACACCAAATTAAGGAAGTAAAGAAGTTCATACAAGATCTAAAACAAAGCTTCAACAAAGAATTTGAAGCCATCAAAGCTGACCAATTAGAAGAAAAAAATAAAAAAAAAACAAAGTAGAAAGTCTTGACAGCAGGTTAGAACATGCAGAGGATAGAATCTCGAAGATTGAAGACAGCCTAGATATTATAGAGAAAGAACATACAACCATCCAAGACAAGTCCAAGAAATATGATAGATCTATTCAACACTTGGTAGAAACCATCAGAACGCCTAATCTGCAGATAATGGGTGTAGAGGAGCACCTAGAAACAGAAGTTAAGGTCTAGGAAATTTTTTTTACAGGATCCTAGCAGAGAACTTCCCAAACATGAAAAAAGATAGACCTATTCATATACAAGAAGCTTTTAGAATTTCAAATAGACCATACCAGAATAAGACATCCCACCGTCACATTATAATCCACACAGGATCAATTCAGACCAAGAAAAAGACGTTAAAGCTGTCAAGGAGAAAAGATCAATCGTGTATAAGGCGAAACCAATTAGATTCACCTCAGATTTCTCAGCAGAGACAATCAATGCAAGGAGAGCCTGGAATGATGTATGCCATGCCCTAAAAACAAACAACTATCAACCAAGAATACTGTACCCAGCTAAACTCTCCTTCATAACTGAAGGCAAAATAAAAACTTTCCATAGAATAGAAAAATCGAGGGAGGCAGGGAAGGGAGGTGAAGGGTAAACAAAGGAGGAGGCTGCAATGCTTGGTAAGAAATGTATGTATTATCCTGCCCATGTAATTGTAGCCCCTCTCTACAGTATGTTCTCAAATAAAATAAAATAAAATAAAATAAAAGAATAGAAAAATCGAAACAATATATCTCCACTAAACCAGCCCTACAAAAGATTCTTAAAGATGTCCTACACATAGAAAACCAACAAGACCACAATAAATGCCAGGAAACCACACCCAAACTGAGAATCCAAGAACCATAGGAAGAAAACAGTAGCTGCAGCCCCAAGAAGGTGGATTAAATGGCAGGAATACCCAAATAGTTCTCAGTCTTTTCTCTCAACATTAACCGTCTTAACTCTCCAATTAATCGATATAGAGTGTCTAGTTGGCTTAAAAAGCAAGCTCCTTCTATCTGCTGTCTTCAGGAGTAACATCTTGCCCATAAAATTAAACAGATTTTCAATGATAAAGGCAGAAACAAAATCTACCAAGCAAATGGTCCCCATAAACTAGCGGGAGTTGCAATCCTAATATCAAATAAAATAGACTTCAAATTAAAATTCGTGAGAAGAGATAAAGAGGGTCGCCACATACTAATTAATGGATCTTTCCTGCAGGAAGGTATTACAATTCTAAATATCTATTTGCCAAACAATGCAGCACCCAAATTATCCAGGAAACACTACTTTCCCTCAAATCCCACATAGATCCAAAGACATTAATTGTTGGGGATTTTTACATACCACTTTCCCCACCAGATAGACCAAGTCAGCAAAAACTCAACAGAGAAACCGCAGATCTAAACAGCTGCATAGATCAACTAGATTTAATAGACATCTACTGAATATTTCCCAGCAACATCAGAATACACGTTTTTCTCCACAGCACATGGAACATATTCTAAATTAGACCCCATTTTAGGTCACAAAGCAAACTTGTCCAAATTCAGAAACATTGAACTTATACCCTACATTCTCTCAGACCACAAGGGAATAAAATTAGAATTCCACACCAAAAGCCACCAAAGAAAGTCCGGTAACACATGGAGGCTGAACAACACAATGCTGAATCACGAGTGGGTCATGGAAGAGATTAGAAAGGAAATTCAGATGTTCATGCTATTCAACAAAAATGAACACACAAATTACCAACTCCCCTGGAACACAGCAAAGGCAGTACTCAGGGGCAAGTTTATAGCTCTGAGTTCCTACATAAACAAACTGGAGAGATCTGAAACCAACAATTTAATGAGACATCTGAACCTCCTTGAAAAAGAGCAGCAAGGTAAACCCCAATCCAGTAGACGGAAAGAAATAATTAAAATTAAATCAGAATTAAATGAATTAGAATCCAGAAAAAAACTATAGAAAGAATCAACAAAACAAAGAATTCGTTCTTCAAAAAAAATCAACAAAATTGACAGACCCTTAGCAAATCTTATCAGAAAAAGAACACACCCAAATAAATAAGCTCAGAGATGAGAATGGAATCATCATCACAGAAACAACCAAGATTCAGGACATTCTAAGAAATAATTCTCAAAACCTTATGTTAATAATTTTGAGAACTTGGCATAAATGGAACTTTTCCCAGCAAATATTGTCATGCCAAAACTAAATCAAGATGAGTTAAACCATCTTAACAGGCCCATTTCAAGCATTGAAATAGAAACAGCAATAAGAGACCTCCCATCGAAGAAAAGCCCAGGATCAGATGGTTTTACAGCAGAATTCTATAAGGCCTTCAAAGCAGAGCTCATACCAATACTCCTCCAACTCTTCAATGAAATTAAAAGAGAAAGTTCACCGAACACATTCTATGAAGCCATCATAACCCTCATCCCAACACCAGGCAGGTATCCATCAAAGAAATAGAACAACAGACGCATTTCTTTGATGAACATTGATGCAAAACTTATTCATCCAAAAAAATCATACACCACTGTGAAAAATCAGGGTCTATGTTGTGGGGGCAGAGTGATGCAGGCTCCACCCTCAGGACTGTGTTTGGTATTAGGAAAGCTCTTGGCATGAAGGGCTAGAGAGGGAAAATGTTCTCTCTCCCTGTCTCAAAACACATGTCACAGACTCCTGGGAGCTGAGGAAGTAGCTCTTTTGCTTGCTTAAGCATGGATGAACAGCTGGTCAAGCATTCGCCTGAGATTGGAGAAGTGGTTTGAGCTTGCTCTAACATAGTTTAGATAATAATATACCAAGACATTGTCTCATAGGTCAAGTAAAAATGTGTCTGTTGAAATTTTTTGTGTGAATGTCTTCTGACCAAATCTTGGCAAATATCATGCTTGCTTGTCTTTAAATACCCACTAACAATAAAGCACAGCATGCAGAGGCAATTGCTGTTTGCACTCTGCATGCCTAATCAAAATCTTGTACTAATTTGGCATAGAAGATTTTTTAAGCGCTACAATCAATTAATTTCATTTGTAGGAAAAATGGCAGAAAGGAATGTACCTGAAGATATAGTGTAATTTTCCCTTTTGATTAATTAAGAACTTTATGTTTAATTTCAACAAAGTTATTGTGAGAAATACCAAGATATGAGATCCAGTTTCTGCCAATAATTAGATTAAATTAAAAGGAAAGGTCCTCTGTTTGCAGTAACAATTGCAATATGGCATATAAAAATGTGGTCAACACATTTGTGTTTGGTGTAGTTAGCTATATTTATGTAGTGTTATAAAATTTTAATAAATTTCTTCAAGCACAAGGAAAAGTTTAATACATGTTAATGTTTTATACACAGCACATAATATACCAGGTTGTATTCAACGAATGTTTTCATTTTTCAATGTGTGTGTGTGTGTGTGTGTGTGTGTGTGTGTGTGTGTGTGTGTGCGCGCGCGCTAATACGTGGGCTTCAACTTGGGGTATTGTGCCATACCACCATTTCGGGGTTTTTTTTGTTTTATTGCTGCTTCAGATCCCTTTGAATCTAGATCCTCAGATCTCAGATTCCTATGTAGCTGTGATCACAGGTTTGAGCCACCAGCATTCTGAATGATGCTTTTGTCATGTTCTGTTTGCCTAGCATGAACGAAGCATGAAGGGTTCAATTACTCAGTACCACATAAAGAGAAAATCCCAGAAATGTTGGTGTGGCTCAAGTGGGAGGGTGCTATCCTTGAGCAAAAATGAAGTTCAGAGACAGTGCCCAGTCCCTTAGTTCATGCCCCAGGACTGCCAAAAATAAAAAGAGAGAATTTGTCAATAATGGATGAGGGAGGGATCCAGAGTCCAAATTCATCACTGAATTTTTCTTCCTCTATTTCAAAATCAAAATATCATTCTCAAAGAAACAATGGAGCAAAAAGATGATCCAGAAAGAACATATCTTATGAAGTAATACTAGAATTTCTTAGTCCAACAGTCCTGTAGAGATAATCCATTAAGTATAATTGTGTCTTGCAGTAGCACAAGAGCTCATTGTAATAGCACAAGTGATATCTGGAGATTTTGTGTGGGTGCTGTTCCTGAAACTTGATCAGAGAACTAATTGCTATTCCTATTTTTTTCCCACCAGGCTAGTACTATATTACTTAAGCCACAGCTCCACTTGTGGTTTTTTGGTGTTTAAATGAAGATAAGGGTGTCATGGACTTTTGCTGGTTCACCTGGTTTCAAAATATGATCCTCAAATCCCAGCATTCTGAAGAGCTAGGATTACAGCTGTGACTCACTAGCACCCAGAGAAGCAAATTTTTGAGTGAAAGGAATTAAGAATACAGATCATCCAGGAAGATTCACCCGCAGTACTAAATATATCGTCATGACCAATTTCTGAGCATACACACACATGCATCTCGGTGGTCTGTATCATCTTTCCCAAAAGAATAGGGCCTACTACGTGGCAAATTGTGGTGTCACAGGCCTTTAATCCCAGCTACTGCGAGGCAGAGGTATAGGAGGATTGGGTTCTGAGGTTAGCTTGAGTGAAGTTAGCACAAGAACCTATATGAAAAGCAAACGGTAAAAGTTAAAAGGGTTGGAGCCCTGCAGGGCTCAAGTGGTAAAATATCGACCTAGTAAGTGAAAGGCCCTCAGTTCTATGGAAAAGATGAAAAAGTATAGCATCTCAGTCCATTTTCTCATGATTTAACAAAAACCTTGAAACTGTATACTTCATAAGGAATAAGAGGTCTATTTCACTCACAATAGTGGTGGCTGGAAATTCTAAATAGCATGGTAGTGCATAGGAAAAGGCCCCTACGTGTATCACATCATGTAGTATCTCACACATCCTTCTTCATTTTTCCTGCCCTGTGATGGGCCTGGAGTCTGAAATCAGAGGTTGGATGCTGTCCCTGAGCTTGTTCAACTCAAGGCTAGCACTCTATTACTTGAAACACAGCTCCACTTCCTGTCTTTTCTGAGTAGTTTGTTGGAGATGAGTGTCAGAAAGTTTCCTGCTTGGGGCTTGCTTCACATCTCAGCCTCATGAAGCAGCTAGGATTATAGATGTGAGCTACCCATGTCTAGCTTACATGCGACAGTTTTGAAAACAAAAGTCAATTAGGCACTATAATCCTAGTGACTTAGAAGGCTGAGATCTGGAGAATGGTGGTTCAAAGCCAGCCCAGGCAGATATGTGTACAAGTTCATCTTCTACAAAGCACCGCAGGGCTTGAGCTGTGATTAAGGTGGTAGAGTGCCAGCTAAGCAAGCAAGTTGAGACCCGGATTTCAAAAACAATTATACAAAACAAAATAAAACAACCCTCCAGCCTATAAAAATTAAAATAGTGGGCTGAGAATGTAGTTCAGTGGTAAAGTTCTTGGCTTGCAGGCATGAGGCCCTGTGTTTGATTGCTCAGCACCACATAAGCAGAGAAGGCCAGAAGTGGAACTGTGGCTCAAGTGGTAGAGCATTAGCCTTGAGCTAAAGAGCTCAGGGATAAGTCCCATGCCCAGAGTTCAGGCCCCATGACTGAAAAAAACATTAAAATAGTACGGTAGTCCAATAGTAAAATAATGGTCATTAAGTAATGGCTTGAAAATTAAGAAACAAACAAACAAATACTCTCCATAAATCAAAACCTTCTACAAAATAATTTAAATGTCCTTTTTTTTTTTTTCTTATTTTGGGTCCGTTCATGGGGCCTGGGACTCTGGGCCTGGGCGCTGTCTCTCAGCTATTCAGCTCAAGGCTAGCGCTCTACCACTTGAGCCACAGCACCACTTCCGGCTTTTTTCTTTTTGCTTATGTGGTACTGAGGAATCGAACCCAGGGCCTCAGGCTTGCAAGGCAAGTGCTCTACCACTGAGCCACCTTCCCAGCCCCTTAAATGTCCTTTTAGACATATTTTCTTTTTTTTCCATCATGTCATGGGATTTGAACTCTGGGTCTTGGAACTGTCTATGAGCACATCAGCTCAACACTAATGCTCTGCCACTTGAGCCACAGAGCCACTTCCAGTTTTCTGGCAGTTATTTGGATAAGAGGGTCTCACTGCATTATAGGCATGCACAAGGTAGGCTTTTCTTGTTTGGTTTGAGTTCAGAGAGCCATATTTTTATTATGTAATTTAATACATTTTTGCCTACAACAAAAATCACAAGAAAAAGTCATCTAATAGAGGTATTCTTGGTTAAAGGGATCTTAGATGGTAATCTCCAAAATCTCATGATATATTTCACTCTTGGTTTTGACATCCTTTTGCCTTCTTCCCCAATCATTTTTTAAAATTGAACTCATGGTTTGAGATCTGTCTCTGTTTTCTTTTGTCCCCCCTCAAATTTAGTGCTTTACCACATGAGTCACAGCTCCTCTTCTAGATGTTTGGTCGTTAATTAGAGAGAATTGATCCATTATCCTCAGATCTCACCATCTGAGTAGCTAGGTTTACCCAATGAAGTTTTAGACAAAGCCATCACAGTGTCAATACCCTTGAACATATAACATACATCCTATGAACACGGACATTCTCAACATCATCACAGCACAACCACTGAACTCAGGGATTTTTAAAAAGCAATACATTACTACTGTCCACATTTTACTCAAACGACATTATCATATACTGCATCTGACTATTAAGTCTCACGGTTGCCTAGAACTGCCTACAGCATTTTCTGCTTTCCTTTTACTTTGACTTGAAACATGAAAATGAGGATTTACTTTGCTCAATTTCCCTAAATTTGAATCTCCTAGATGTTTTGCCTTATTTGCTGTTTATTTATTTTTAACTTAAAGTGATAGTGTGCTCATGTCAGTACAACCTTAGAAGTAGTATATACTTTTTATGTCTCCCTTTGCTTGGTTTACTTTGATCATTTGATTAAGAGAGATGTTATACGGATATTAGGGGGTAGCAATGAGAGGAGAAGGCCAAGTAGACAGGCTAAATGTAGTCAAAGTACTTTATATGCACATACAAAAATGATCAATCAGGGGCCGGGAAGGTGGCTCAGTGGTAGAGCGCTTGCCTTGCATGCATGAGGCCTTGGGTTCGATTCCTCAGCAGCAAATAAGCAAAATGGAAAAAAGCCAGAAATGGCGCTGTGGCTCAAGTGGTAGAGAGCTAGCCTTGAGCTGAAGAGCTGAGGGACAGAGCCCAGGCCCAGAGTTCACGACCCACGACCGGACCCCTCCAAAAAAAATGAACAATGAGACAGGGTTGGTGGCCCAACCCTGTAAATTTAGCTACTTAGCAGGCTGACATTTGATGATCATGGTTCAAAACCAGCCAAGTCAGGAAAGTCAATAAGATTTTTCTCTCCAATTAACCACCAGAAAACTTTAAGTGGCACAGTGGCTCAACTGTTAGAGCACTGTCCTTGAGCTGAAGAGCTCAGGGACAATGCCCACGCCCATAGCTCCAGCCTCAGGACTGACAAAAAATAATGAAGCTAGAAAACAGTTTCTGACAACTGTAATTCTTGTTAACTAGGAGGCTGAGATTTGAGGATCCTATTTCAAGGCCAATTTGAGCAGGAAATGTCCATGAGAGTCTTACCTCCAGTACACTACCAGTAAAAAAGGAAATTAAACTGTGGCTTACTTGGTTGCAAGCTAGCCTTGAGCAAAAGAAGCATAGGCATAGTACCCAGGCCCTGATTTCAAGAACCACGACATGCACAGAAAATTAAAACCAAATAAAACTTACTAAAATTGCTTTAAGAAGGGAGTGTGAGAAAAAATGGATAATTTTGATTCGAGTACATTTTATGTCTGCATGAAAATGTCAATGTATATGCTAGTAAAAACTCAAAAGAAGTTGTTGTAGGTTACCCACTGAAAAAGTATTACTGATTACATTCTGAAATATTTGGATTCATTAATTCAGTGGGTACTGATGTTTCTCCTCTAATAGTTATTAATGAGAAGGCTGGCAATGGTGGCTCATACCTATAATGCCAGCTACTGAGAAGGCTGAGATCTGAAGATTGCTGTTTTCAAGACAGCCTGGGAATGAAAATCCATGACACTTATCTCCAAAAATTATTCAAGAGTAGCCGGAAGTGGTTCTATGGCTCCGTTGGTAGAGAACTAGCCTTGAGCAAAATGAGCTCAGGGTCAGTGCCTAAGCCCTCAGATCAAGCCCCAGGATTGGCAAACACACACAAAGAAGTCTTATTACTTGTAAATAGGGACTTGTACATTTTTCCCATGAATTCAATTTCAGACATCACTGTGTACTGTGGGAGGTTTGAGTGCTCTGGGGTGCACATTTCTATTAGATTACATGGAAAGGGCATCTACACTAAATTTCCTCATTCAATTTGTACTGATCAGTTAGCATTCTATCATGAGAAAGAATTGCATTTCCCATTTATTTAATATTCACTTACTAATCAGTATAGACGTGGATTCCTACATAAATTATTTTCTATTTTTATTAACTTACTTGATTTTTAAAAGTTCTATCTTTTGCCTACTTTTTAAACACCTTAGTAAATTATGACTTAATGCTATAGATATATCTACTTTTGAATATTCTCATGAATTCACACTTATCCACAGCAACCACAAACAAAGTATAAAGTGTTTCCTTGACCCCCTAAAAGATCTCTTGTCTTTCTTTAGTAAAATTCCACTCCATACTGAGTCCCAGGCTATATAATTGATCGGCCATCACTACAGTTAATTTCACCTTTTCTTGACTTTCAAGTAAACAGAATTATACAGTAATATGTCATTATTGTGACTGGCTTCGTCTGATCAGCTTATTTTTTGAAACATAATTTTATTGTTATTAATTTTTAGTTTTTATGTGGCATGCTCCACTACAGTTTTTTTTCCCTTTATCTAATATCTGGTTCTATGTACTCAAACAAACACCATAGTAGAGCAACTGCACACACACTTGCACATACACACACAAACTATAGATGTATAGCACATATTAATATATAGTATGTTAATATAATATATATTATATAGAATGTGTTATACAATATATCCTATAATGTATATAGTATATACCATATGCAATACATATGTATATTATATATGCATTACATAATATGCTATATTATATATACTATAGTGTATATGAAACATTATGTACACTATTATATATTGTATATCATATAACAGTGCATGTTATATAATTATGTATTACATATAATATATTACATGTAATATAATATACAACTTATACAATATAATATATAATGAGTAATATATAATATAATAGGTATTATATAATATATATATATAATTTATATTATGTATTATATATTGTTCATAGCATATAAAACATCTTGTATATGGTTTATACAATATATTGTTATATATTATATACAATATATTGTATATTATAAATCATATATGTTATATATTATACAATTATGCATTTTATATATAGTATACACTCTATAGTACATATATAGTATACACAATATGTTATATTTCACATGATACATAATATAATATATACACTATACACTATATTATATATCATACATATCATATAATATACATAGTAATACATATAATTTATAATATATACAACATATAAAATATAATACATATTACAATATGTAACATATATAATATACATACATATACAATAGTGTTAAATTGCCTTGTACTGGTGGCTCACACATGTAGACATAGCTACACAGGAGGCTTAGATCTAAGGATTGTGGTTCCAAGCCAACTTTGGGAGGGAAGTCCATGAGATTCTTATTTCCAATTAACCACTAAAAAATTGGAAGTGAAGCTGTGGCTCAAAGAGGTGCAATGCTTGCATTACAAAATGTGTTTAGGAGCAGTACAAGGCCCAGAGTTCAAGTCCAACAGCCAAAGGGAGGACTAACATCTCACAGTCTTTCCTTCCTGGGCTAAGTTTCAAATTGCAATCCTTTGTTTTCAGTCTCCTGAATAATTAGTATTACTAGATTGAGCCTCCAAGTCTGGATTCTGGTTGTTGTTTTTTTTTTTAATTCTAATTATCTCCTGTTATTTATGGCTGTATTCAGGTTAGCTAACAGTGTTTTGCAGTCAGAAATGAGGGTTTTTTTTTTACCTTTTTTTCAAGTCCAAATAGTACCAGAACCATCAGTAGCAGCAGTCACTTCCAGCTAGCTTCTGTATCCTTAGTTCTGCTTGGCTCTTTGATGATGTCTTTCCTTTCCAGTTTAACAAAATATCTCTGATCCTTTCATTTCCCAAAATATTCCTGGACCTTTTCAGTGAAGAATGATATTAGCAATCAACCTCTGGGTAATAGGCAGTGTTTTCCTACAGCCCTGCCTCACTTTCTGGGGCCCTGCGTGAACATTTCTTGAATTGCTCTGCTCAACTCAACTACTAACGACAAGAGAAAGAGTATCAGCACACATTTTAGTGGCTCCATGCTTGAGTGCACTGGAGCAGGCCTGGAATGATCTTGCCTGGACATCAGCCATTTGTACATGCACAAGTCATCTATTCCTAAGTAGATGCAATCTAGATACAATGGGGGCCCTGCTACACAGAACACTCAACCTCGATGTACTCAGAAGTTTCACAGAGGCTATTTCCAGAGATTATCCCACACCTGCATTCAATACTAGGTGACAGAATAGTCATTGACAATGTGTAGTTACTCTGTTATTCTTAGAGGATAAAATGCTATTCAAAACAACTCTGGAACTTTATTTTCTCATGTCACATTGTGGGGAGCTAAGTGCCATACATCACTATTTCCTGTACATAGCAATATGGTACAGGATGGGCAGGCATTCCCATACCATGTTTCTGTTGGGGGAGGGGGAGGCAGTGCTGGTACTAGGGCTTCAATTCAGGAAATGGGTAATAAACTTTAACTTTTTACCAAGGCTGGCAATCTATCACTTGAGCTCCCCCTCCAAATCTGGCTTTTTAGTGGATTAATGGAGATAAAACTGGAAAGGAGGTAAAGGAAGTGATGGAGGATATGAGACTGTGATACATTGTATCCTCCTCTGGAAAGGCCACAACCTCTCTTATAAAACTAATGTGTGCTATTATATCAAGATACAACTAGAGGTCTAATTACCCAGCCATATTCTCTTGTTTTTGAGTTCCTAGAAAAATGACCATGTCCCTTGCTTTGTCCTCCACCCCCTTTTTGGTGCTAGGACTGGGACTTAAACTCAGGGCCTGGTTGCTGACCCTTAACTCTCGCTTATGGATAGTTCTCTACTGCTTGAGACACAACTTCACTTCCAGGTTTTCACTAGTTAACTGGAAGAAAGTGTCTCTCCAATTTTCCTACCCAGGCGGAATCTGAATTCCAGTACTCATATTTCAGCATCCTGAGTAGCTAGGATTACGACTGTGTGCCACAGATCCTAGCTATCTTCCAATAACAAAGGTTATCTTTAAATAACAAGGGTTTCACAGAATACAGTCTTTTTTCATGGCACCCAGGTTTGTGCAAAAATCTCAATGAAAATTCAACACCAAGTCACACATCCACACAGATGGTACTTCCCAATCTGCTAAGAACAATCTGGCTCAGACATCTAGAAATTTTACATGGCAGCCCTGGTTTGCCATGTCATTTTTATTTCTGGGATTGTGGAAGTTTCTGATTTACCAATTTTTTATTAAAAAATTGTTTCTGAAAGTAGCACTGTAGGTCAATTGGTAAAATGCTTGCCTTGAGCTGATGAGCTCAGGGAATGCTCCCAGGCCCACAGTTCAAGACCCATTAATGACAAAAAATGAAGAAAGTGGCTTGGGCAAAAAATTGTTTCTGGGAAGTGGCGCTGTAGCTCAAGTGGTAGAGCGCTCACCTTGAGCTGAAGAGCTATGGGACAACGCCCAGGCCCAGAGTTCAAGCCCCACGACCGACAAAAAAAAAAAAAAAAAAAAGAAAAATTGTTTCTGTGCCAGGAATGATAGTACATGCTTGTAATCAAAGCATGCAGAAACCCGAAAACAGGAAGATGTATACTTTAATGCCAGCGTACGAGACAGAGTGAGAGATTCATGTTAAAAAAAACAACAATAATATCATAACTCCCCAAACAAAAACAATAATTTTTGCAACCAACCAACATTTATGTGTTGAACTTAAGACAAGTGCTTTGTGACAGTGTATGTGGTTCATGCCACAATCCTAGCTACTCAGGAGACTGGGATCTATGGATTAACATTTTAAGCCAGCTGGGGCAGAAAAGGCTGCCAGAAACTTATCACCAATTAATCACCAAAGTGTGAAGGCCAGCCTTTTGTGAAAAAGCCAAGTGAGAGCATGAAGTCATAAATTTAAGCTCTTCTAATGGCACAAAAAATAAAGTTAAAACTAAGACAAAATAAAAAGCAAGACAACTGTTCACATGAATCCTGTCCATCTCACTCCCGAATAAGGGTTAGGAATGTGGCTTAGTGGTAAAGTGCATGACTAGCATGTATGAAGCCCTGGGTTCTATTCCTCAGCACCACATAAACAGAAAAATCTGGAAATTGTGCTGGGGCCTACATGGTAGAGTGCTAGCCTTGAGTAAAAGAAGCTCAGGGACAGTGCCCAGGCCCTGAGTTCAAGCCCCAAGACTGGCAAAAAAGAAAAAAAGAAAATCAGAATGAAATGTGTAAAAATGTTTTATGAGAATATAAAAAATAAACAGTTTGTTTATCCATGTGATTTGAGGCATCTGTACCTGGTAGTGGAAGGTAAACATATACAATGCTATCACCATATTGAAAGAATGATATCTCCTTGTAGATGAAAAAAATTTATCTGCATCCACATTGAATAACCATGAAGTATAATGTTTATCCTCTTAGCTTTAGCAGTAATCAGATTTTTATTGAAATTCCAGCTCTGGAATCTTAAAAAAAAATAATTGTCAAGGTGATTTACAGAGGGGTTATAGTTATCACTACATTTCTTTTTGTCTAAGTATAAAATCCAGACTTACCCTAAGGGTTTTGAATATGCAAAATGGCTTCTAGAGCTCACATCCGATGACATCAGGGGATGAAGCACATGTCCATAACTTGCAGAAGAAAGACTGAATTTGATGTCTCCTTAGTTCTTAGGTTTGAATGCACAGGGAGGAACCAACTTTGAGGACAGTTTAAAGACAAAACAGTTCTGTGCTATTCTATCAAATTAAGCTGATTATTTTCTTGCAATAGTACACAGAAATGCAAACCTACATATTATCTTATATATAGGTTAATACCTGAAAAACTTGGAGAAAATGGGTGTTGAGCATATAGCATTGATTACTACTAAAGGATGAGATTATAAGATAAACGTGTTTTGTGTGTGTGTAGTGTTATCTCTGTGTGTGTGTGTGTGTGTGTGTGTGTGTGTGTGTGTGTGTGTGTGTGTCACAAGTGAGTAATGGAGTTTGAACTAGACCTTTCAATCATTTGTAGTGTTTTTGCTCTAGGTTGTTACTCTATCCCTAGAGTCACATCTCCACTTCTGCAATTTGATTGGTTAATCAGAGATAAGTGTGTGTCAGATTTTTCTGCCTGGGCTGGCTTTAAACCAGGATCTACAGATTTCAGCCTCCTATGCAGCTAGGATTAAAAACAAGAGCCCCTGGTGACTACTGACTATTTTCTACATTAACCATTATTTTGGCATACTTGAAGTAAAACAAATGTTATTTTTGAAAAACGGAGAAATAATAATGTTTAAAAGAACTAACAAACATATCTAAGAATGGCAAGTGGCTGAACACAGGATGAAATACAGTTTTTAGATTGTGTGCAGAAACAATTGCATTGTTGGAACCTGAGGCCATCAGGCTCCCCAAATACCATTATAGATAGCAAATGCCAGATTGTGATAAAAAGTGTAATTATGGTTAGTTTTAATTTTAGCCTGGCACTGGTAGCTCAGGGCTATAATCCGAACTCCTAAGGAAACGGAGATCTGAAGATCATGGTTCAGAGCCAGCCCCTTCAGGAAAGTCCTTGAGACTCTTATCGCCAATAAGCTATCAGAAAACCAGATGTGGCGCTGTGGCTCAAGTGGTAGAGTGTTTACCTTGAGCTGAAGAGTGCAGGGACAGCATCCAGGCACAGAGTTCGAGCCGCATGACAAAATAATTATAATAACAACAAAAACAACAATACTTTTATGATATTTCTAAGGTGTTGTATAGAAAGACTACCATTTCATACTTTTTTTTCTTTTTTAAAGGTAACAAACATGCCCATCTTCATTGCCAAGATCCATTATTTTGCCATCTGCCTTCCAGCTAAAGTCTGTACACACAATTTGAACTAGAAAGCAAAGCAAACCAATTTTGACAATAAATATGTTTTTCTCTATACATCTTATAAATCAATTCTGACAACATAAAATTTTTTTAAAATCCCTATTGCTAAACACATCCTAATTTCATGGTAGCCATTCTTGTAGGTAAGTTGAATTACTAACACAAATATTCTAAGAATAAGTTATTTAATGGGACAGAGGCCAGTTAGTATTAAGTATCAGTCATGTTTAACTTTCTAAAATACACTAATTTGTATAATAAAAAGTAAAATATGCCCACTTGCAGCTGAGAAGATGGCTCAGCGGTAGAGTCCTTGCCTTTTATGCATTATGCCCTGGATTCGATTCCTCAGCACCACATAAGTACAAAAGACGAGATGTGGCACTGTGGCTCAAGTAGTAGAGCACTAGACTTGAGCTCAAGAGGTGAGGGCCAGCCCTCAGCCCTAGAGCTCAGGCCCCATGATTGACCAAAAAAATGTATATATATATGCATGTATATATACATATACATATATATATATATGCCCACTTATCTTGATAGTATATATTTCAATGTCCTTAACAATAGCTATATATTTTTGTTGTTTTCTATTCTTCAAAAGTTGTTATTTTCCAGAATCACCTGTGGCTAATATTTTATTATTCCCCAAGACGGTGTGGACCTTTGCTTGCTGGATTCTTTAGCCTACTTCATACATGCCAAGCTTATTCAACTATCATTTATGTATATGAAAAACTTGCAAATACTTATTTCCAATCAAAACTCCTTGTATACACTTCTGATCCTTAAAATCTTGTTAAACAGGAATTATCTCCTTATATTAAATATTAGTATATAAGTAAATTTAGGAAAATAAAGGAGTATTATCAATAAATATAACTTACTATTGCTATAGTAATGTTAACCATTAATTAATACAGTGTTGATCTTTTTAATTTATTACAGCGCTGAATGGAATGAACATTAACATTTTGTGTGCCACTTGAACTCAGGAATTTGCTTCTCATTCTACCTTTGCCCTCAAGGCTGGTGCTCTACTACTTGTCACAGCTCCACTTTCCCATTCATTTAGGGGATTAATTAGAAATACGTTTCTCACAGACTTTCCTGCCTGGGCTGGATTAGAAACTTGACGCTCAATCTCAGTCTCTGAGGCAGCCAGTATAATAGGCATGAACCATCAATGCCTAGTTTCTATGAGACTGAAAGGTACTGATTTGAAGCCCAGTACACAAAAACAAAAACATAAAGATGGCATTAAGTACACTGAGAGAATATTAAATCAAAAAAAAAATTATATGTGGGTTTCTGGGTGAAGGAAATCTGAGAATTATTATCACTATTATCTTTTCTGAATTTTTAAAATAAGAAATTAGGGTTGAAGGCATGGCTCAGTTGGTAGAACTAGACAGTAAGCTAAAGGCAGTCAGACACTGAATTTAAGTCTGAGTGTTGGACCTTAACTAAACAAATAAAGAAAATAAAGAATAAATTGTTTCTTAAGTGTAAAATGCCTCCAGGAGACTCCTGTAGGAGTTTATGCTTCAATGTGATGACTGCTGTTGAGGAAAAACTGAAAATGCTCAGGCAGACTGAAAATTTTAGATTTATGTGATGACCATATACATGGCAGATCTTAGCATCTGTAATTCGATACTACATGAAGTGGGCTGCATTAATGACATAAAAACTGTTGTACACATTAATATTGCTCATAAAAATATCTTGCTTCCCATTCTTTCTCTGGAGAGTTGATTCATTTTTCCACCAAATGCTACTAAATATATACAGTCTTTCAACAACTCCAAAAATTTTTACTTTATCACTTAAATTTAGAATATTGTGTATCTTTTTGTCTATTTTAGAGAATTAAAATAACTTTTATTATGTTCTTTTACTATTTATTTTGTTGAGGCATATTTTCACAAAAAAAGATGGGAAAACACTTAGCAGATCACATGATTTAAATACAGGTAACATAGTTGGGCACCTGTGGCTCATTCCTGTAATCCTAAAGAGGCTAAGATCTGAGAATTGTGGCTGACCTTAGCTCTAACTAACCTTAGCTCTAATAACAAACAAAGATGAAAGTAGAGCTATGGCAAGTGGTAGAGCACTAGCCTACAGTAAAACAAAGCAAAACAAACAAAAAGAGGACTGGCACACACAAGAAAATCTAAGTGACAGAAATAGAGAGCTTCTGGGCATCACATCAACTTCCTAATGGGATGTGCACATGGGAATTTAAAATATTTTTGTTTTTAAAATAAATTAAAAATTTTAATCACAATGAAGAATTTTCATATGGTCAAACAAGTCCTAAATCGGGGAATGAGAATAGCTCACTTTATGTTATCATGGGCAGAAATACTTTGCGGTTGGATTTGAAAATCCTATTACAGTTTCTTTTTGCCATGGCATCATTTTAGTTCAAGATAAAATACTTGGCCTAAGGAACATTTATGTTTAAGATATGAAATCTCATCATAAATCACTGCATTTGAGGACTGATTCCTATTGTGTGTAAATTCTTCATGCATGTCACTCAATGATAAAGTCCCATAAAATAGCACCTTCATTCACTCATACACTTTCAACAAAACATAAGCTGTCTGCCTAGAATGTTGGATACCTTTAGCGTGGAATGTAGCTTGCAAGGGAACAGAGGAACTGTAGGGGAGACTTCAGACCACAGCAAATCACTTTGGTTGAATTGGTCTCATTGAGGAGAATGCTGATGTCAAAGGCTTCACCACTAAGCTTTTCAAAGGAGATGCTGTAGGACAATCCCTTCCCCTCCATAGCTATATAAAGTGAAGCAAGTTCTGTCTCCTCCTATTCCTATGGCAGAAAGAAAGCTCATCACTTTTCAACAACTTAAGGATTTTTTTCAGAGTATGACAATCAGAGTAGAAGAATCAAAAAACAATCTGAAGTATTCCAATACACTGGAATAAACTATTCTTTCCATCCTATACACAGTTTTAGGGAGATTAAAAGAGATATACTTAATTGTATGATAATTTCTAAGAAACAACACAATTACTTTAAACATTTTCTGGGATATCAAAGCTCTAATCTGAAAAGAAAATGTTCCTAAGGCAAAAAAAGAATTCTAACTCGTAACACACCCCCACTACCAAAATTATTTTTTGGTCATTCAGATTTATCAGCAGATACATGAGAGGGTCTAGGATATTAGACAGCATCAGCATTAAGACAAATAAATCATATCAAATATATTAGATCATAGCCTAATCATCACTGCTTTTGGAAAGCATTCATTTCTTGAGATTCCTATACTTTCCTTCAATGTATCTGTCTAGCATTCTCTTTTTTTTTCTGGTCCTGGGGTCTGAGCTTTTATTCAAAGTTAGTGCTCCACCACTTGAATCACAGTGTCACTTCCAGATTTTCTGTGATTAATTGGAGATTAGTGTCTCATGGACTGCAGGTGTGAGCCATCGGTGCTCAGGCATTCTCAGAAGTAGGGCTGTGACTCTAAGTAGTAAAGCACTAGCTTTGAGCAAAAGAGCTCAGGGACAGTGTCCAGGGCCTGAGTTATAGCCATATATCCAGTCAGATAAGTTGATGTTAGTCTAAATGAACCTCATGATAAGAAATCAAATGGTTTTTCTTTCTTGCTATTATTTCTAACATGTTTATAAAATGATTTTTTTGTTGCTTTGTAGGAAGGGGAAAAAAACAAATTGCTTAAATAGGGATACAGGTGGACCCATTGTATCAATGGGATGCCATGTCAAAAACGAAATTTACAACTTTGGTGCAAGGGAGGGTGGGGTGGGAGGGGGGAGTAGATGGGAAGGGATAGTAAGGGGAAACAAAGGAGGAAGGAATAATGCTTGATAAGAAATATACTCATTATCTTGGTCATGTAATTGTAACCCCTCTGTATGGTATTTTCACAATAAAAAAAGTGAAAAAGAAAAATAAAAGAAAAAAGAGGTAGAATCTTTAAGACATGATTGTGAGGAGAACTCTGCCCGCATAGACAGATGACTTATTATGTAAATGATCTTGTTTAAAAACAAGTACTGTCTTACCTTCTGATTCTCTCATTCATGCTTTTTTGCCTTTCCACCATCCTTCATGGGGAGACACAGCAAAAAGACCTCAGTTACATATGTAAACACCATGCTCTAGTGCTCTGTTTGACATTTCTTTGCGACAAGGTTGATTTTTGGCTAGAAGAGACTAAGAACAGAATGTATTAAGCAAAGATCAGGACACTGAACAAGATACCTGTGTACAATGGAAAATATCTTCTCTATCATTGCTTTAGAGGTCAGGAGAGCTTATAGGTAAATAGTTTCTCTTAGATACTCTAATTTATCACTTGCTACTACTGCTTTCATGGATCTCTGGGTACACGGCACACCACGAGTGCAGTCACTGACTTAGAACTTTTCTAACACCTTCTACTTTTAATTCATTAGGATTAAAGTGAAAGAAAATCCCCACATATTTGTTAAAAAATGGTGCATATCGTTACCTAATGAGATGGGTGGCAGTGGTGGACCCCAGAATAATGTGTACACAGTCTTCTTATGATATACCCTGGAAACCTGTGGAAGTGGAAGATGGTGCAGAACAAAGAGGGAGATTTAAATGATAAAAAGAAATAGTGGAAAATAGACAATATTTTACAAAATAACTTTATTATAAACTCAGTTATTCATAGAAAAATGTCACTTAAGAACCTTCTTCAGTTCATTGCAAAAAAAAGCACTTAATATATGAGGTAAGACAAAATATAGAAAAACTAGCACTAAATATACCTTACCTAGAAAACATTGTCAGTTCTCATTCATCTGGCCAGTGTGGGATTTCATTTATTTATTTATTTATTTTTGTCAGTCGAGGGACTTGAACTCTGTCTGACTTGAACTCTTCAGATCAAGGCTAGTGCTTTACTACTTGAGCCACAGTACCATTTCTAGTTTTCTTAGTGGTTTATTGGAGATAAAAGATCCATGAATTTTCCTGCCTGTGCTAGCTTTTAACTGCGATCCTCAGATATCAGCCTCCTGAGGAGCTAGGATTACAGACGAGAGCCACTACCTGCTGGTTTAAGATTATTTTTCTTATCTGTCCCTTGATGCAGCCATTTCAAAATTGTCTAACAATGCTGTAGCATTACTGAAGTATAAATATTATGACAATTAGAAATCGAAGAAGCTAATTGTACCTGTCAAGACAGTCAATGATAATTATTTCAAGTTATTGCTTGGACATATATCATCACTATTCAAATGTGTTCTTAATTTGACAAGATTTGAGTATAGACCGATTTTCCAAACTGACTTTTCTAGTGATGTGTGTCAGTAAGGCATGCTTTAGACAAAATCACTATACTGTATGAATTAAAATACAAAGTATCTTGCAAGTTTGTTTTAGAACTCTAAATCATTGACTGAACTAGCTCTGTCATTATTTTTATGATTCATAGGAATCATTCTAGAAAATGAATCAGATTTTCTCAAGCTAAGACACAGAATAAAGTATATGACTTGGGTACCGAAAAACAAAGTAATATCATTTTTCCAATTACTTAACATTATTAGTGTTAGTGCTGAAAATTCACCTCATAAAATGTTAGTAATAGAACTACTCAGCAATTTTGTGATGATACAGAGATATGTAACCCTATATAGTTTTGAGTTGTTTACCTCTCTGGGAAGTTTCCCATACTTGTTCTTTTTTAATTTAAAAGAAGATTCTTGAAAACTTAAAAAAAAAGATGACAATTCGCATCCTGTAATAATAAGCTGATGAGATCATGGTTGGAATCTAGCAGAAGAGGGAAAGCCAATGAGACATTATCTCTAAGTAACCACCAAAAAGACAGAACAGGACCTGTGGTTAAAGTGGCAGAGCACTAGCCTTGAGCACAAAATTTTAGAAATAGTGTCCAGGGCCAAAGTTCAAGCCCTGAAAAAGTACCCCCTCCCCAAACACAAAATCATACACAGGGCTGGGATTCAGCTTAGCAGCTTACCATGCATGAGTTTTGATCCCTAAAACAAGGAAAGGGAGGGATTGGGTCAGGGAAGAGAGAGGGAGGGAGAAAAGGAGAGTGAGACATAACTGCATATAGAAAAGTGGGTAGCTCTGCATAATAAATGATATTCACTAGGGTACATGGCCAGGCAAACATTTTCTGTAAAGGAAGAGAGTAACTACCTCCATGCCTTGGGAACTACATGATATTCTTTAAGTATTCCATTCTTCTGTGGCAGTGTCACAGGGGACATAGATAGAATGAATTCATTAAAACTTTACTAACATTTACTGAAACTTGAATTCTATTTTTATTTGAAATATGGCTAGTGTAACTGTGTGTCTGAATTTTTAATTTTATGTAATTTTGCTTACTGTAGGTATTGTCACTTACAGCTTTGTGGATGGCTACTCAGCTGAGTAGAACAAGTTTGGCCTCTGATGAAGTCTTAGAGCACCTCCAATGTAATACAGGAATACAAGCCACGTAAGTCACTCAGCTTTTTGGTAGTCACAGTAAGAAACAGTAAAATAAGAAAATAAATAAAAACTACAATTAAAAACACCAAAGGAGCTTTAATCAAAATTCAGCAAAATTTATCTAGTATTTAAAGTTTAATCCTCAGATGTCAGCATTCTGAGTAGCTAGGATTACAAATGTGAACTACTCTCATGTGTTTGTTAGTTTTTAAAATATCAAGTCAGCATTGTTACTTACCTGGCAGGGGAGATACCACGATCATGAAAGTGGTTTTCTGATGGAAAGACTTATCTATTACATTCCAGATGTGCTGACTCCTGTGATTACATCAAATGTGAGAAATTTGAGTGCATAATTTGTGGTAGTGGAGGACTGTGTTAGTGCTCTACCATGGATAACTAACTAAATAGACAGATAGATAGATAGATAGATAGATAGATAGATAGATAGATAGATAGATAGATAGATAGATAGATAGATAGATAGATAGATAGATAGATAGATAGATAGACAGCATTGTATTTTATATTGGCCTCATCTCCTTTCCTGCACTCAGTAGTCACTTGATCCTAAGGACTACTGTAAAGGATGAGGTACTTCTATGCCTACTTTGTAGTTGCTAGGAACTACAAGAGTAGAGAAATCAGCTAGAACTCACCATGAGAGAATAAATGAGGAAGTTGGGTGCAGGTGGCTTATACATGTAATCCTAACTACTCAAGAGGCTGAGATCTGAGGATTGCAGTTCAAAGCCAGCCCAGGTATGAAAGCTCATGAGATTCTTATCCTCAATTAACCACCAGAAAACCAGAAGTGGGCTCTGGCTCAAGTGGTAGAGCACTTCATTTGTCCTGAAGAGGTCAGGGACAACACCTAGAGTTCAAGTCCCATGACTTACAAAAAATAAAAAGAAAGAAAACAAATGGGTGACCAGAGCCAAAGTCTCATACCTGTAATTGTAGCTAGTCAGAAGGCTGAGATCTGAGGATCAAGATTCAACACTAGCCTGGGCAGTAAAATCTATGAGATTCTTATTTCCAATTAACCACTGAAAACGATAAGTGACAATGTAACTCAAAGCGGTAGAGTACTAGCCATGAGCACAAAAGATCAGGCACAGGATCCAGGACCTGAGTTCAAGCCCCACAACTGACCAAAAAAAAAAAGAAGATCAAAGAAGAAAAAGGAATGAGAAGCCACCTTAATGAAATAGCTAGGCAAGTACAATATACAGAATAACTCCTCCCTTCTTTCTTTTCTTCCTTCTATTCCTTTACATCCTTTCCCATTCTATCCTAAAATTTAAACTCAGATTCTCATGATTTTAGGTAGGTACTCTACCTGATGAGCCATACACCTGCTTTTATTTTGCTTTAGTCATTTTTTTTCTTTTTTTTGGGGGGTGGGTCGGAGGTCCAGTCATGGGGCCTGAACTCTGGGCCTGGGCGCTGTCCCTCCGATCTTAAGCTCAAAGCTAGCGCTCTACCACTTGAGCCTCAGCGCCACTTCCGGGTCTTTTTTTTTTGTTGTTGTTTATGTGGTGCTGAGGAATCGAACCCAGGGACTCAGGCATGCAAGGCAAGCGCTCTACCACTGAGCCACCTTCCCAGCCCTCATTTTTCTTCTGTTGGTTATGTGACTTGAATTCTGTGCCTGGGTGTTGTCCCTGAGCTCTTCAGCTCAAGTCGAGGGCTCTACTGTTTGAGCCACAGTACCACTTCTCGTTTTCTAGTGGTTTATTGGAGATAAGAGTCTCATTGTGCTGCCTGGGCTGGCTTTAATCTGTGATCTTCAGATCTCACCTCCAGCGTAGCTAAGATTACAGGCAAGAAACACCTGCGCCCGTCTCGACTTTAGCCACTTTTGTGCTAGGGTTTTATGTCTATGACCAGGCCAGCATGGACGACAATCCTTCTTTTTACCTTTTCTGAATAGATGAAATAAGAAATTCAATGCATTGGGTTCAGATTTTGATTGAGATCCAATATTCTGAATGTTTCCAGGGCTAACATCAAATCATAATCCTCTCTGTATCAGCCAAGACCCAGCAGATAGCTTTACAAATGTGAGCTACCATCCCTGGCTCAAATTTCTGATGATTAAAACATCTGAACAAAGTTTTTTTTAAGTTGTGAAAATACAGTAGAGAGGGATTACAATTACACCGGCAAGATAGTGAGTACATTTCTTATCAAGCATTGTAGCCTTCTACTTTGTTTACCCTTCTCATCCCTTCCCATCCTACCTCTCCCCCGCACATACAATCCTTCCCCCCCCCCCCGCAAAGTTGTAAAGTTCGTTTTTGACATGACAACTCGTTGTATTTCTCGTTGTTGCAATAGGTCCACCTGTATCCTTATTTAAATGACTGGTTTTTCCCCTTCCCTTCCACAAATTATACCAACATCAAATACAGTGAAAGTATGGGTTATACTGTGGGGGAGGGACATACAAAGCAACAAAGAAATAATCTTATAATTGCATTAGAAACAAATGCATGAAAGAAAAAAAAACATTTAAAATACATATCTTAGGGTTCATTTTCCTAACATCACCTTATCTGATCTTTTCTGCTTGACTCATACATATACTAGATATTGCAAATAAGGGAAATCATGGGACCTATGTTTCTTTGGGCTTGGCTTACTTCACTTAATATAATTTATCCCAAGTCTTTCCATTTCCTAACAAATGGGGCAATGTCATTCTTTCTGATGGAGGCATAGAATTCCATTGTGTATACATACCACATTTTCTTGATCCATTCATCTGCTGAGGGGCATCTGGGTTGGTTCCAGATCTTAGCTATGGTAAATAATGCTGCAATAAAGATAGTTGTGCTGGTAGCTTTAGTGTGGTCTTGTTTGTAAACATTTGGGTAAATGCCCAAAAGTGGGATTGCTGGGTCATAGGGGAGCTCTATGTGGAGTCTTTGAGGAACGTCCATAATACTTTCTGAGGTCGTTGAACAAGTTTACACTCCCATCAACAATGAAGTATGGTTCCCTTCTGTCCACATAGCCTCCAGCATCTGTTGTTATTAGAGTTCTTGATTTTTGCCATTCTAACTGGGGTGAGGTGGTATCTCAATGTTGTTTTGATTTGCATTTCTTTTATGGCTAGGGAGGTTGAGCATTTCTTCATGTGTCTATTGGCCATTCTTCTTTCTTCGTCAGAAAAGTTTCTCTTTAAGTCATTAGCCCACTTATTTATTGGACAGTTGTTTCTTTGAGGATTTGTTGTTGGGGGATTTAATTTTTTGAGTACCAAGTATAGTTTAGATATAAGACCCTTGTCCATTGTATGGCTAGTGAAGATCTTCTCCCAATCCGTGGGCTTTCTATTGGTCTTGCTAGCTATGTCCTTTGCCATGCAGAAGCTCTGCAACTTCATGCAATCCCAATTGTCCAACCTTTTTTGATTTTTTGTGTTTCTGGGTCTCTACCAAGAAAATTTCGTCCTGAGCCAAGGACACCTAGGGTTTCTCCTATTCCATCCTGTAATGTTTTCAGAGTGTCTGCTTTGATTCCAAGGTCTTTGACCATTTGGAGTGGGTTCTGATGCAGGGTGATATATAAGGATCTAGATATTTTTCTACAAGTAGTTAACCAATTTTGCCAGCACCATTTACTGAAGAGGCTGTCTTTCTTCCATTCTATTTTTTTAGCTCCCTTATCAAAGACTAGATGGCTATAGGTCTGTAGGTTCATTTCTGGATTTTCAATTCTATTCCATTGGTCCTGAGGTCTGTTCTTTTGCCAGTACCAAGCTGTTTTGATTACTATAGCTTTATAGTAGACTTTGAAATTTGGTATTTATATTCCTCCAGCAGTGTTCTTTCCATTGAGGAGCGTTTTTGCTATTGGGGGTCTTTCATTGTTCCATATGAATTTTTGGCTTGCCTCTTCTATTTCCTTGAAGACTGAGGTATTTTAGATAAGTATCGCATTGAATTTGTAGATAGCCTTGGAAAGTATTGCCATTTTCACAATGATAATCTTTCTAATCCAGTAGCATGGGAGTTTTTCGCATTTTCTAAGTTCTGTTTTGATTTCCTTTTTCAAGTTTTTAAAGTTTTCATCATAGAGGCCCTACACTTCTTTGGTTAAGTTAATTCCTAGGTATTTTATTTTTTGAGGGGTTATTACAAATGGAGTTGCTTTCTTAATTTCAGCCCCATTTTTCTCCTTGTTGGCATACAGAAAAGCCATTGATTTGGGGGGGTTAATTTTATACCCTGATACTTTGCCAAAGTTTTGATTCAGCTTGAGTAATTTGGGAGTGGAGTCTATGAGATTCTTAAGTACAAGATCATGTCATCTGGAAACAGGGAGACTTTTATTTCTTCTTTCCCTATTTGGATCCCCTTTATGTGTCCATCTTGTCTTATTGCTGTAGCTAGGCATTCTAATACTAGGCTGAAGAGAAGTGGAGAGAGTGGACATCCTTTTCTTATTCCTGGGTTAAGAGGAAATGACTTTCTTTTTTCACCACTAAGTATAATGCTGGCTGTATGTTTGTCATATACAGCCTTTATTGTTTTGAGGAATGTTCCATGGATTCCTAATTTTTCCAAAACCTTCATCATAAAGTGGTGTTTGATCTTGTTGAATGCTTTTTCTGCATCGATTGAGATAAGCATGTGGTTCTTATCCTTGCTCCTGTTGATGTGATGAATAATATTAATTGATTTGCTTATATTGAACCACTTTTGCATCCCTGAAATTAATCCTGTTTTCTCATGGTGTATGATTTTTTTGGATGAATTTTTGAAGTTGATTGGCCAAAATTTTGTTGAGAAGTTATGCATCAATTTTCATCAAAGAAATGGGTCTATAGTTCTCTTTCTTTGATGAGTCCCTGCCTGGTTTTGGGATGAGGGTTATGATGGCTTCATAGAATGTGTTCAGTAGTGAATTTTCTCTTTCAATTTCATTGAAGAGTTGGAGGACTATTGGTGTAGGCTCTGGTTACAAGGCCTTGTAGAATTCCCTGTAAAACCATCTGGTCCTGGACTTTTCTTAGCTGGGAGGTCTCTTATAGCTGTTTCTATTTCAATGCTTGATATGGGCATGTTAAGATGGTTTAACTCATCTTGGTTTAGTTTTGGCATGTCAATATTTGCTAGGAAAAGGCCCATTTCTGCCAAGTTCTAAAACTTATTAGCATAAAGTTTTGAGAAGTATTCCCTTAAAATGTTCTGAATCTTGGTTTTTTCTGTGGTGATGTTTCCATTCTCCTCTCTGAGTTTATTCTCTCCTTTTTCTGATAAGATTGACTAACGGTCTGTCAATTTTGTTAAATTTTTCGAAGAACCAACTCTTTGTTTTGTTGATTCTTCCTATAGTTTTTTGGATTCTAATTCATTTAGTTCTGATTTAATTTTAATTATTTCTTTCCGTCTACTGGATTAGGGTTTATTTTGCTGCTCTTTTTCAAGGAGGTTTAGATGTGTCATTAAATTGTTGCTATCAGATCTCTCCAATTTGTTGATGTAGTATCTTAGAGCTATAAACTTGCCTCTGAGTACTGCCTTTGCTGTGTCCCAGAGGAGCTGGTAATTAGTGTGTTCATTTTTGTTGAATAGCATGAACATTTGAATTTCCTTTCTAATCTCTTCTATGACCCACTCGTGATTCAGCAGTGTGTTGTTCAGCCTCCATGTGTTACCGGAATTTCCTTGGTGGCTTTTGGTGTTGAGTTCTAATTTTATTCCCTTGTGGTCTGAGAGAATGCAAGGTATAACTTCAATGTTTCTAAATTTGGACAAAGAAGAGAATATTAGACAGGTACATTGAAGGAAAGTATAGGAATCTCTGTTATGCTGGCAAGTGCTCAGGGCTGTCTCCTTGCCTGTATTTTCTCTCTCTAGCCTAACTCTTTGTCCTGTGAAGGCACACTTGGTGTGATTCTCTGGCTTAGGACTGTTCACTGGAACTCTATAACTGCTTTCTATGCGAGAGCTTTTTTAGCCTCCAGCTTCTCATTTGCCATCTTCCCGGAACTCCCTGAACAAGGTTTTAATAATTTGAAATGTTGAATTTGGGAACAATGGGTGCTCTTACCTGCCTAATTTCAAATTGCACCAAAATCCTAAATATTAACTTTTGATCCTAGAGTACATTAAATAAGCAGATAAAGTTTAAAAAGCAATTAACTTAAGAAAAAAGCTAAACAGGATACATCCTTACCATTGTAACTTTGGACTTAATACCTTGTCAATCATTGCTTGCATCGTAGTTGTTTGTCTGGGCAGTGTATTCCATACACAGATCATGCCACCCCCAAGGTTGAGGGCTAAGCATCCTATATCCACAGGAGTGAAAACCAGACTGTAGGCAAACACACCAAAGGAAGGTATGTTCAGTAGCATTGTAGATGGCAATGTCCAAACATATGACCTGAAGTTTTAGGGCAGCTTAAATAGAACTTTTTCCTGAGGAATAATACTCTATTAAGGCATATCTCTTCTTCTGGGTTTATCACTGCTTAATTGGAGACAAATCTCATGGACTTTCCTGCTTGGGCTGGCTTGAAATCATGTTCCTCAGTTCTCAGCCTTCTAAGCAGCAAGGATTATAGGCATGAGCTACCAGTGTTTAAATTAACTATTCCTTTAATAAAAATCAAAATGGCTACATTTTGATTGAATCCTTTTCTGAGCCTTAGAAATTTTCTTACTCGAAGCAGAATAACAAATTGACATGTGGGAAACAATCTACCATATTAAACCATTTTTCAGAAGAGTATCTGGATCATCAGTTTGGCTCTTGTCCTGCTATTCTAATGTGGACTTATCTGCCTGGGCTGGATTCGAAACACAATCCTTACATCTCAGCCTCCTGAGTAACATTATAGGCATGAGTCACCTATACCTGGCACCATCCACATTTCTGTACATGCGAAAAAACTCAGTGGTATACTGTCCACCTCTTTAACCAAAAGTAGGTAAGAAACCAAAATTGAATTTGAAATTCAGTTGAATATGAGCCTATATTCTTAACAACTGCGTTCTAAATTATTTGATCTTTGCACGTCTCGTAGTAGATATAGACACATGTGTCGGGTCTTCGTCCATTCCATGAAAGATGGACAGGGTCCGGGGAAAGGTAAGTGTGGCAGCTAGCCCGTTCCCCAGCCTCCCTTAGCCCAGGAGACAATCAGACTCAGTGGGGAGTCAAGTCAAGCAGGAACTCATTTATTAACATGGAGCATGCCCTTTTTAAAGAAAAAGACTGTGTGGGAGGGGAGGAAATGGAACCAACTAATCACTGTAAAGGCCATACCTTATATGCCCCTAAGCTTCCATGAGTTGATTACGCACTGAAAATAAACAATTCTGGCTCAGCCCACTCAACTTCCTCTCAGGTCCATCTTTGCTGCCTGTGATTTCACACACATGTTATCATTTTTCTATTTCAAATGGTCCATGAGAGATAGCTGGGCATGGTATGCTAAGACTGTAATTCTATCACTTGGGAGGCTGAAGCAGAAGCACAGTAAGTTCAAGGACATCTTGGCTATGTAGTGAGATGCCATTTCAGAAGGGCAGAAAGTAAATAGTTCCTGACTATATAAGCTTCGGCAATTAATTTCCCATCTTCTGTGTCTACAAAGGGAAGCCTAAGACTCTCCAAGGCCAAACAGAAAACATGAGCCAATGACTAACACAAAAACAACTGGATACCAGCTGGGTCAATTCATTTTGGGCCAATAGAGTGTCACCCAAAGGCACTCTTGAACAGTTGGGTCTATATCCCCTCTTCTTCTCTTCAGAAAGGGTCATTTCAAAATCATCATTACTGGAAATTAAAAGACATCAGTGATATTAGGATTTCCATTCTAGCATATTTACAAGTCAGTGAACACTTAATACATTGACAACTATAAAATTAAGTGACTAGCAAGTGGAACATGGTACCTGAAGACACTAATAGTTCATAGTACATGGTCTGTGAATTAGAGCTTATTAAATTTGCTACCATAGTTGCAGCAGGTGCAGTAACAGTTGGGGGAGGGCAGCAACAACCTTGGCTCCAGACTCTTGACCTCCGGAGTGCATCATGGAACATAGCAGCCCTTCACAAAGGTTGGGAGAAAGAGAGGCTGCCATGGAATGCTAGGATCATGCCTCTGGTGTGTCATGAGACCATCATCTCACTTCTGCTTCCTGGCTAGGTAAGTAGAAGCCGCATGCCAGTGTCACCTCACTCCTGCTTCCAGTCTGGGGGAGGTAGAGGGAGCCCGTGTGCCCTTGTCACCTCACTCATGCTTCTGGTCTGGGTGGGTAGCAGCCGTGTGCCTGCACCACCTCACTCCCAATTCTGGTCTTGGTGAGTGTGGGCTGCATGCCCATTTCACCTCACTCCTGCTTCCACTCTTGGTGAGTGGGGGCTGCGTGCATGTGTCAACTCACTCTTGCTTCTGGTCTGTGTGATTTGGGGAATAGGGGCCATGGTGCCTGTGTCACCTCACCACTGCCTCCCGTCTGGGTGGGTAGGGGCCATGTCCTTGCATCACCTCACTACTGCTTCCTGGCTGGATAAGTCTGGGCTTGGTGCCCTTGTCACCTCACTCCTGATTCCAGTCTGGGTGAGTAGGGGAATAGAGGCCATGTGCCTTCATCACCTCACTACTGCTTCTGGTTTGGGTTGGTCTGACTGGCTGTGAGCTAATTACTAAATCCAGATGCTGTTTACCAGCATGGACTGCGGCAAACACCAGAAGGTAGACTTTCCCAGTTCTCATAAGAAAGCATGACATTAAGGGATTATGATGGCACCTTGCTAGGTTTGAGAACCATGTTATTAAATTGTGTGTGTGTGCATGTGCACTGGTCTTGGGCCTTGAACTCAGGGCCTGAGGTCTGTCCCTGAGGTATTTGATCAATGTAGAGCTCTACTTCTTGAGCCACAACTTAACATATGGCATTTTTTTGTGGTTAATTGGGACTAAAAGTCTCCCAGATTTTTCTGTCTGGGCTGGCCTTGAAACATCTGTATTTGCTTGATTGCCATCCAGAGAGAACTGTGCTTGGCAAGTTGGAGGAAAACGAATTGATCTTTTCCAATGAGCAGTGGTGAAAATACTCAGGTTCTAGCCCAGCATTCGTGGATCAGACCATTAATTCTACCAATTCAGGAAAGTGAAATCTGAGAATTGCAGTTAGAATTCAGTGTGTGAAGGACAGAGTCCTTGAGACTCTTTATCGCTAACAAACTACCACAAACCCGGAAGTGGCACTCTAGCTAAGTGGTAGAGCACTAACCTTGAGTGAAAATGCCCAGAGACAGCACTCAAGACATGAGTTCAAGTCCAATGACCACAAAAACCAAAGAAAAGAAGAAAATAAATTTGGGTTCTTCACTAGAATTTTATCATTATAAATATCACTTTCTCGTTATATTTAGCTCTGTCATAGATGTATGAATCTTAGGGGAATAAGAAACTTGGCTAAAAAATATAGGAAGCATTGGTTTTGTGTGTGTGTGTGTTTGCCAGTCCTGAGGCTTGAACCTAGGACATTAATCTCTTGATTGGTTTCCTTCCATCAAGGCCGGTACTCTGCCACTTCGTCCACAGCTCTACTCCCAGATTTTTTTAATTGTTAATTGGAGATAACAGTTTTGATTATTTTGAATCATGCTGTAAAAAATGTGTGTGCAAATACCTCTACTGTAAGGCTGACTTACATTTCTTCAGGTGTATATGTAGGATTTCTTGTGTGGAACTTCCACACTGATTTCTGTGGGGCTGCACTGATTCACTTAATTGCCATCATTGTGTAGGGTATCTTTCCCCACCTCCTTGCAAGAATTTCTGTTTTCTTTTTAATAGGCATTGTGATTAGGCAGACATGAACTTCAACATAGATTTGGTTTGCATTTCCTTGATTAGTAAAAGTGTTGAATATTTTCATTTATTCCTTAGACACCTATATCAATTTTGGGGAACTATCTAGTCAATTCACTTGCCTATTTATTGATAAGATTATTTGTTCTTAGGGTGTTTAATTTTTTTGTCTATTCATTCTATATATTAAGTTTAGGCTTATTTTACTTAATCTTAACAAAAGATGCCTTGTGAGCTTTAAATTATTTAAATGACGATTGATTTAAAAATGAGAAGGATGTGGCTCACAGAGCAGAGTGCCTGTCAACAAGTACAAGTTGTGAACTCAGAATACAGTGTCTACAAAAAAAAAGAGATATATTCTATCATTTTAGAACAATAAAAGCTAATAAGCTACATTTTCTCAAAATATGTAATTCTAAATATTTCATTATTCTTCGTGGTAAAACTATTGCAAATTTTAGCACAAACTAACAAATTTAGGTTCTACTTTTTCCTTTGTAATCATTCAAGCCAGCAAAACTGAAGAAAATACAAGTTTGGCTAGGTGCTGGTGGCTCCTGTCTGTATTCCTATCTACTCAGGAGGCTGAGACCTGAAGATTGCAGTTCAAAGCCACCCTGGGCAGGAAACTCCATGAACCTTATCTACAAGTAACCACCAGAAAACTGGAAGTAGTGCTGTGGCCGAAGAGGTAAAGTGCTTTCCTTGAGCTGAATAGCTAAAGGACTGCCCCTAGGCCCATAGTTCTAGCCCCACGACCGACAAAACAACAACAACAACAACAACAACAACAACAACAACAAACTTTGTATAAAGAGAAAGAATCTCCAAGTTTTTATTCAAGTTTTTTTTTAATTCTTGTGGCAAATGTTTTCATTGCGTAGAAAGTGGACAGATTATATCTATCATTGTGAAAAACTTGCTACTATGTGGTTGCTTTTCTCCAATTTATTATTTCATCCATCTAACATTGTTGAAGATGAAAAATTCATCAAGGACAAGACATACTATTTGGAAAAACTGGTGAGTCGAAATGACTATTACTTTCTAGTTTGGCAAAGAAGCTGTGATTTTCCTTCCCTCCCCAGGATTTGAACAATGAAAAAAAATAGTCTTGATTTTTCCAAAAAGTGAGGAATACAGCTCATATTCAAATAATTAGAAGATAATGAAATGAATGTTTAGGACACATAATATGCTTAATTTTGAACCTTCCTCTCAAGAAACTTCCAAGAAATTTAGCACACATTGGTTATAGATATTGATATCAAAGAGCCACTGCAGGTGCTTCATACCTATAACTGGCTATTCAGAAAGATGAGATCTGGGATTAAAATTGGTGCCATCCTGGAAAAGCAATAATTGCATGGATGATGTACCCTGCTGTTAGATCATATGTCTCTTCCTCCCATCCTCATTGTGAAGCTGTCTCCCCAGATCACCATCCTTCTGATTCATTGATATTATCATTGGGATTTCTGGTTTTCTCCTTCAGCAAGAAATTTGCATGGAGAAGGCCATTCACAGCTGCATTCACATGTTTCTCCAGTTGCCTAAAACAGTGCCTGGTCCTTAGTGTTTAGTAGCCTTGTGTAGAGATGAGCCTTAGTGCTTAATAGCCTTGTGTAGAGAGGAGCCTGCTCTCCTCATGCAATCTCAGAATTCAGTCAGGAAAGCTCATCAAGCTGTGGTCTTGTAGTTAATAATCATTTCTTCTAATTATATTTTTCCTCCTTGTTGGTCTTAGTCCACATAAGGGTGATATCAGTGGCTGACACTTATCCATTGTGATGGAAAAAGAGGCTGTGACATCATAGAAGTTTATTGTGAAGCTGCAGGACGATCCCACCACCAAAGCACCCAAAATGGCAGACTCCTACATCCACGAATACATTCAACGAACCATCATTCACTCTCTGCAGGGTTCAGACTCAGTGTTTCCCTTTCCTGTTTAAATTAAAGAAATATTCAAGACTTGCCTTTTTTGATTTGTCATTGAATTATTGAAATGTCCTTCCAAACAAAAAAAATAAGAATGTCATTTAGTGGAATGTAAATATAAGGCATGAAAAAAAAAACAAGCATAAATGTTCCTAGGGAAAACATCAAAAGTGGCAGCTGCTACAAAATGTTGGTTCTTAAAACCAGGACTGGTATCTCACACCAGTATTCATTGTATAAAATACGCTAATGAAAGGTTTCTTTTTGTGCCAGTCCAAGGGCTTGAACTTGAGACCTGGGCTCTGAGTTTTTTGCTCAAGTCTAGCAATTTACTACTTCAGTCATATCTTCACTTCTAGTATATTTGGTAGTGTAGTGGAGATAATTTCTCAGATTTTTCTGCCTGTGCTGGCTTCAAATTGTGATACTTGATGTCAGCCTCCTGAGTAGGATAACAGGCATGAGCCACCAGGACCTAGCTAAAAGTTACTGTTGTGAGATACAACAATTTAGTTATGTAAGAGATAAAAAGCAACAAACAAGTGAAACATTAGAACAAAATTGAAACAAATTATATAGAAGACATAAAAAAGACAAACAACAAAGCCCTGAGTTAAGGCCTAAGGACCACCACAAAAGAAATAAAGAAGTGTAGAAGAAAAGAAATATCCAGTGACAGTTTTAAATTAATCAATCACTGGTGGCTTACACATGTATTAACTACATAGGGGACTAAAGTCAGAAAATACCATTTAAAGGCAAGCCCAAGCAGGAAAACCCATTGGCCATTTTTCTGTGTGTGCCAGTCATGGAGTTGAATTTGTTTTACTTTACTCAAGGCTAGAATTCTATCAATCTCAGCTTATTGGTGGGATCACCACCAGCTAACTGTAGAAAAAGAGTATCATGGAATTTCCTTTGCAGTCTGGCTTCAAAACGGTGATCCTCAGATTTCAGCTTCCTGAGGTATTCTTTGATTTGCATGAGACTCTTATCTCCAACGAACCACCAAAAAAATAAAGAAAAGAAAAAAAAAAAAAAAACATTTGGAGGTTGAGCTGTGGCTCCAATAGCAGAAATGAGACTGATTCTGGGACAGCACACACATCTTGAGATCAAGCTCCAGGAACAGTACAAACAAGAATAAAATAAATAAATGTAAAGAAAGGTGGAAGAATAAAAGGGAGAGCCAATTTTAGAGGATAAAATGAATACTGAAGTAGCTTACACTTGTTATTATAGTTACTCAAGGGTTATACATCTGAGACTCACAGTATTCAAGCCCAGCCAAGGCAGGTGAGTCCATGGACTCATCTCTAATTAGCCACATACAGTTTTTTTTTTAAATCCACAAATTGTGCTGTGGCTCACGTATTAGAGTGCTAGTATTAAAAATGTACTGGGACAGGGCTGGAAAGTTGGCTCAGTGGTAGAGTGCTGCCTTGCATGCATGAGGCCCTGGGTTCAATTCCTCAGCAACAAATAAGCAGAAAAAGCCAGATGTGGCACTGTGGAACAACTGGTAGGGCTCTAGCTTCAAGCTTAAGAGCTGAGGGACAGTGCCCAAGCCCAGAGTTCAGGCCCCACGACTGGCAAAATAAAAAATTGGGACAATACGCAGGCTCTGATTTATAGCCCCAAGCCCAGCATACATATGGAAATAAAAAAATAGAAATTAAAAAATGTATTGGAAAATCCAATTAAATTTTCAAAATGAGCCATGAGTTTTTGTTTCATGTGTGTAATCTAGATATTAAGATAAATGAAATCTGAGGCTTATGGTGTCTCATCGTCAAATCACCAGCAAAACAAACAACAAGAAAACAGAAGTAAAGGTGTGATTGGAGTTGTAAAGCACCAGCCTTGAGTGAGAAAGCTATAAACCAGTGTCCTGAGTGCCTCAGAGATCCAGCCTCCAGATCACAAAAAATGATAAGAAAAATAGAACCTGGGGCTGGTGACTCATGCCTGTAATTCTAGAACCCCAGGAGGTAGAAATGTGTGGATCCAGTGTAAAGGCCAAACTTAACAGGAAATCCCAGAAGACAGTTCTTTATGGAGGTCCTGTGGCTGGAACTGTACTACTCCCATATTTTTGGCAGTTAATTGGAGGAAAGGATCTTAGACTTTCCTGCTCAGTGTGGCTTTGAATCATGATGGTCAGACTTCAGCCTCCTGAAACAGTCCAGGCCTTGCATGAGTTCTAGCTCCAAGACCATCACACATAAAACAATGAAATGAATAAATGTAAAGAAGGGTAGAAGAAGAGAAGAACCAATAACCAAGGCTTCAATGAGCCAATCATTGTTGGCTCATAACTCTAATTCTAGTTACTCAGGAGCCTAAAATCTGAGGATAATATTTAAAGACCAGACCAATTAGGGAAGTCCATAAGACATGTGTGTGTGTGTGTGTGTGTGTGTGTGTGTGTGTGTGTGTGTGTGTGTATCTGTGTGTGAGTCCTGTTGCTTGAACTTGTACTGGTTTTCTCACGGCTGTACTATTCTCAGTTTTTTCGTGGAAATAATTGGATATATCAATGACTTTCCTGCCTAGGCTGGTACATACTATGGTCCTCAGATTTCAGCCTCATGAATCTGGACTGGCTCTACTCATTTCTAATTAACCACCAAAACAGAAAAAAAAATAAACTCTGGAATTAAGCTATGGTCAACTGACAGAACTGGGAAATAGAATCTGGTACAGCACTCAGACCCTGAGTTCAAGGCACAGTACAAAGAGAAGAAATAAAAGAAAAGGAGAATAGAAGTACAAAACCTCTATCAGTGATAGAGGTTGAAATGAATCAAAGATTGGTTGCTCACACAAGGTACGAGGTACTCAGGAGGATGGAATCTAAGGATCACAGTTCATGACCAGCCAAGGCAGGAGAGTCCATGAGACTCATCTATTTAATTTGCCACCCAAAATAAGCTACAAGTTGTACATTGGCTCATGCGGTTGAGTGGTAGTCTTAAACAGAAAACCTGGAACAGCACCTAAGACCTAAGTTGAAATGCTAGACACACATTTCACAAAACCAAACAAACCCAAACTAAAAATGAAGGGAAAAGAGAAAGCCAGTTTCAACATGATCATGGGTTTTGGTTCACATGTGTATTCCCAGCTATTCAAGGTTCAAAGCTAGACTTGGCAAGAAAGTACATGATAATCTCATAACCAACTACCCAGTGTAGATATCATTGTAGTTGTAAAACACTGTATTTGTTTAAAAAGCTAAAAAACAAACTTGTTTGCTGACCCAGAGATCAATTCCTGGTACTAAAAAATGTGTAGGAGAAGAGAAGAAATCCAATTGTAAATTGAAGCATAAGCCTGGTGCTTGTTGATCATGGCTGTAGTCCTACTCAGGAGGCAGAAATCTCAGGATCAACTTTCAAGGCCAGGTCAAGAAGCAAAGTCCAGGAGACTTTGTGTGTATGTGTGTATATGTGTGTGTGTGTGTGTGTGTGTGTGTGTGTGTGTGTTTGTATCTGTGATGTTGTGTTTGTGTACCATACTTTGCTAGTGCCCTAGCATTCCCAGATTTTGGGTGGTGAATTAGAGATAAGAGTGTCATCGATTTCCTGCCCAGGCTGGCTTTGAAACATGGTCCTCAGATTTCAGTGACCTGATTCAGCTGGAATTTGATCTATGTCTTAAGTGGCTGAACTGGGCAAATATTTTCTGGGACTCCACCTAAACCCTGAGTTCAAGCCCCAGGACATGCACAGAAGAGATAAAGAAGAGTAGAAGTAACCAAGGAAGAGTGAGTGACAAAGTCTTAAATGAATCTAGCATTGTTGGCTCATAAATGTTCTACTAGCTATTCAAGTGGCTGAAATCTGAGGATGATGGTTTATGTCCAGCCCTGACAGGAGAGTCCATGAAAATCTTTGGCCCCCAAAAAAGGGCCAAAAATAATAGTGTGTCTCATGTAATAGAGGATAGCCTTGAATAAAAACTTCTGGGACAGAATGTGAGCCCCAATTTGTAGACCCAGTAACAGCACACACATGCAAAAAAAGTAAACAACAGTAGATAGTGGCAAGCACATATTAAAGTTTTAAAATGACACAAGGGTTGTTGGTCCTGTGTATAATCCTAACTACACATGGGGCTGACATCTGAGGATGTGGTATCAAGTCAGCCTGGTCATAAACCTGGTTCAGATGCTTATCCAAGCTACCTAGCTCAAAGCCCTGAGCTGAAGCTGAAGTGGCAAAGTAGCAGCCTTTATTTAACAAGCTAAGAAACAGTCCTCAGAGCCTGAGGTCAAGCTGCAGGACCACTAAAAATTACAAATAAAAACCAATAAATAAAAAGGACAGTGGAAGAAGAGAGACTGAAATCTGAGGATTAGTGTTCAAGGTAACACAAGCAAGAAAATCCATGAGACTTTGTGTGTGTGCATCTCTGTGCCATCCTTAGGCTTGTGTGTGCCATCCTTGAACTTGTGCTGGTTTGTTCAAGGATAGAGCTCTACCACTCCCAGCTATTCAGTGGTTAATTGGAGGTCATAGTCTCATGGACTTTCCTTCCCAGGCTAGCTTGATTTATGCTAGGCTTTGTCTCAGTCTCTTATCTCCAATTAATTGTCAAAAAAAGAAAAAAACTTGGGAACTGAGTTATGGCTCAAGTGGCAGAATTGGGCAATCACTTTCTGGGACAGCAACCTGGCGTTGAGTTCAAGCCCCAGGACAATCACAGAAGAATTAAAAGGAGGGTAGAAGTGCAGAAGGAAGATCCAATGACAGAGGTCTAAATAAATCAAGCATTGGTAGCTCACTGATGTTCTATCAGCTACACAGGAGGATGAAATCTTAAGATCACAGTTGAAGGCTAGCCCAGGTAGGAGAATCCTTGAGACTCTTATGTCTCATTTGTCACCAAAATATGCCACTAGCTGTGCTCTGGCACATGTGGTAGAGTGCTAGTCTTAAACAGAAATCTCTGGGACAGCACACAGACCCTGGTGCTGATGCCCTAGCACATAACTTACAAAAAAAAGAAAAAAAGCACAAATTATAAAATATGTGAGAACAAGAAAATTACAGTTTGAAAACGAGCCATGTGTTACTGGTTTATGTGTGCATTCCTAGCTACTCAGAAAGATGAAATATGAGGATCACAGCTAAAAACCAGCCTGGACAGGAAAGGGATTGAAATTCTTTTCTCAAACTACCCAGTAAAAGCTGGAAATGAAGGTGTTTTGTAGTTGTAAATTACTGACATTTCGTGAAAAAATTGGGAAACAGTTCCCTGGTCCCTAATTCAGCCCAAAGTCGACCAAAAACAAAACTGAAAGAAGAGAAGAAATGACCATTTGAGAGTTAAAAAATAAGCCTGGGGCTGGTGGTTCTTGCTTATTATTATACCTATAAAGGGAGCTGAAATCTGAAGATACATTTTAAGACCAGCCCAAACAGGAAAGTCCATGGGCCTTTTTTTACGGTGTGGGCCAACCTGGGGCTTGAATTTGAGTAGTTAGTTGACGCAAATAGCCTCATGGACTTTCCTGTCCAGGACAGCTTCAACTTCAATCCTCAGATTTCTGCATCCTGTGTCTTGCTGGGCTTTACATGAGACTCATCTCCAATTAACCACCAAAAGGAAGAAAAATAAAACCTGGTGATTGAGCTGTGGCTTCAAGGGTAGAAATGAGAAAATAATTTCTGGGACAGCACCCAGATCTTGATATTAACTTCAGGACCAACATACATACAAACAATAAAATAAATAAATGTAGAGAAGTTAGGATAAGAAAGGGCCAATTTCAGAGTTTAAAATGAGCCAAGCATAGGTGGCACACATCTGTGATGGTAAACACTCAGGAGGCTCAAATCTGAGGATCACAGTTGAAAGCCAGCCCAGATAGGAGAATTCATTGACTCAAATCTAAGCAGCTGGGAAGGTGGCTCAGTGGTAGAGCGCTTGCCTTGCATGCTCAAGGCCCTGGGTTCGATTCCTCAGCACCACATAAGCAAAAAGAAAAAAGCCGGAAGTGACGCTGTGGCTCAAGTGGTAGAGCACTAGCCTTGAGCTGAAGAGCTGAGGGACAGTGCCCAGGCCCAGAGTTCAGGCCCCACGACCGACAAAAAAAGAAAAATAATAATAATAAAAAAAAAGAAAAAAAAAGAAAAAAAAATATGGCAAAAAAAAAAGGGGGGGCTGGGAAGGTGGCTCAGTGGTAGAGTGTTTGCCTTGCATGCATGAGGCCCTGGGTTCAATTCCTCAGCACCACATAAGCAGAAAAAAGCTGGAAGTGGCGCTGTGGCTCAAGTGGTAGAGCACTAGCCTTGAGCTGAAGAGCTGAGGGACAGTGCCCAGGCCCAGAGTTCGGGCCCCACGACTGGCAAAAATAAAAAATAAATAAAAAATAAAAAATAAAACAAAATAAAAACTAATAGCCACAAGTTATGCTGTGGTTCATGTCTTAGTGTGCTAGTCTTGAATAAAAAACTTCTGGACTGCAAATGGGCTGATTTTTAGACTCAGGACCAGCATACATAATAAAATAATACAAATAAGAAGGTGTAAGAATGGCTGGGAATGTGGCTTATTGACAGTGTTTGCCTACCATGTTTGAATCCCTGGGTTTGTATCCTCATTACCTCATAAATAAAAAAGGCTGGAAGTGGCACAGTGGCTCAAGTAGTAGAGTTCTCACCTTGAGTAACAGAAGTTCAGGGACAGTGCCCAAGGCCTGAATTCAAGCCCCAGGATTAGGAAAAAGAAGAATGGTGTGAGAAAATCCAATTAAATTTTCAAAATGATCCATGCATGAATGTTTGGTTGGTATGTGTTATCCTACTTACTCACAAGAATGAAATTTGAAGTTTGTTGTTCATAGCCAGCCTGGAGAGGGAAGTTCATAAGTCTCCAACTAACCAGCAAAAAACTCCAGAAATGAAGCTGTGGTTGTAGTTGTAAAGCACCAGCTTTAAATGAATAACTTATTGAAACAGTGACTTGGCTCAGAGATCCTACCTCAGGATCATAATAAGAAAATTAAATGCTTGGAAGGAGAGAACCTAGGATTGTTGGCTCCTGTCTGTAATTCTAGAAATGCAGGAGACTGAAATATAAGATCCTGTGTAAAGTCAAACCTAATCAAGAAATTCCAGGAGACTGTTTTGTTTGTGGTGGCCACACTGGGGATAGGTTTTTGTTGATTGAAGGGGGATAAGAGTTTCATGGACTTTCCTGCTCGGGCTGCTTTCAAACCATGATGGACAGATTTCAGCCTCCTGAATCAGGCCAGGCCTTGCATGAGCTCGAGCTCCAGCACCAACACACACACACAAAGAATGAAATAAATGAAAAGAAGGGTAGAAGAAGAGAAGAAAGACCAAGTAACAAAGGTGGCTCATATCTGTTATTCTATATAATCAGGCTGAAATTTGAGGATACTCTTTAAAGCTCAGCTCAGGTATAGGTGTTGATAAGACGTGTGTGTGTGTGTGTGTGTGTGTGTGTGTGTGTGTGTGTGTGTGTGTGTGTGTGTGTGTGTGTGTGTGTGTGTGTGAAAGTGTGTATGTGTGTGTTTGCCAGTCCTGGTTTTACTTGCACAATTTTGCTCAATGATCTACAACTCAGATTTTAGTGGTTAGTTGCAGAAAAGAGTGTCATGAACTCTCCTCAATTTTCAGCCTCCTGAATCTGGCCTTCCTCTACATGATGCTTTTCTCTCCAATTAACCTCCCCCACAAAGCCAAATGTTATGGTTGGTCCCATGTGTGCCCTGAGACAACATCTGAGCTTCAATTTCTACACCCAGGACAAGTAAAATTGGAAAAAGAAAAAGAAAAAAAGGTGGAAACAAGCACATATTAAAGTTTAAAATGATCCAAATGTTGATGGTCATGTGTGTATGCCTTACTACTCAAGAGGCTGACAACTGAGCATTGCAGGGTCAAGTCAGCCTAGGAAGGAACATGCTTTAGATTCTTATCTCTAGCTACACGGCACAAAGCCTTGAGCTGTGGCTGAGGTGTTAAAGCATCAGCCTTGAGTTTAAAAGCTAACATATAGGCCTTAGAAGCAGAGGTCAAGGCACAGGACAAATAAAATTTTCAAAGGAGAGGGGATGAAGAGAGGCTGAAATCTGAGAATCATGGGTCAAAGCTAGCTCATGCAAGAAAGTCATGAAGCTTTCTATCTAGGTGCATCTGTGTGCTATCTTGGGGCTTAAAATTATGTTGTATTGTTCAAGGATAGAGCTCTACCACTCCCAGCTTTTCAATGATTAATTGGAGCTAAGAGTCTCATGGGCTTTCCTGCTCTGGCTGGGTTTGAACCATGATCCTAAGAATTCAGCCAACTGATTCATGCTAGGCTTTGCATAAATCTCATCTCCTATTAACTACCAAGAATTAAAAAAAAACCTGGAGTTGAGCTGTGACCCAAGATGCAAACTGGGCAATCACTTTCTAGCACCTAGGCCTTTACTTCAAGCACAAAGACAAAACACGTATAGCCACAAGTTATACTTTGGCTCATGTGGTAAGCCACTAGTCTTGAAGAAAAGCTCTGGCATTGTATCAGGCCCTGATATGTAGGCCCAGGACGAGAACATATACAAAAATAAAAAAAAAAAAAAAACAAGAAAAATTTTAAAAATAAAAAGTGAAAAAAACGTATTAATATTTTTACATGACTAATGGGTTTGTGCTTCATGTGTATAATCGGAGCACCAGAGGAAGCTGAAATCAGGATCATGATTTGAAGCCAAACTATTCAGAAAATATATTTGAAACTTATGTCCAATAAACCAAAAGTGGAGCTAGGGTTGAAGTTGTAAAACATCATCCTTGAGTCAAAAAGCTAATAAAAAGAAGGGCACTGCTGGCTCTAGTCTGTAATCCTACTACTCATTGGGCTGAGATATGAAGATCACGGTTCAAAGCCAGCCTGATCAGGAAAGTTCATGAGACTCTAATCTCCAATTAAACAGCAGAAAATCTGAAGTGGCTCTGTGGGTGAACTGGTAGAGCATTTGCCTTAAGCTGAAGAGCACAAAGACAGCCCCCAGGCTGAGAATTCAACCCCTACCCTCCTTCAAACTAACTAAGAAACAGCAATGTGGCCCAAAGATCAGGTCTATTGGACAAAATAAAAAAAAGTATTGAGGTTGAAGGCAACAAAGAGATGGTTAAAAATATTAAAATAAGCTGGATACCAGTGGCTCATGCCTGGAATCCTAGCTACTCAGGAGGTTGATATTTGAGGATTAGAGTTCCAAGCCACCCTGGTCAGGAAAGTTCATGAGACTCTTATCTCCAATAAACCACCAGAAAACTGGAAGTGGTTCTGTGACTCAAGTGGTAGAGTGCTTGCCTTGAGCTGAAGAGCACAGGGACAGCACTTAAGCCCAGAGTTTAAGCCCCAAGAATGACCAAAAAAATTAAAATAAGTCAGCAGTTGGTTGCTCATGCTTGTAAATCCTAACTACCCAGGAGGTTGAAATCTAAGGGATGCAGTTCAAAGCCGCTCAAGCTTTTGTTTAATTACCAGTACTAGGGCTTGAACTTGCCCTGTTTAACTCAAGGCTAGAGCTCTACTACCCACCACTTTTTAGTGATTAATTGGAGATAAGATCTCAGACTTTGCTGCTAAAACTGGCTTCAAACCAAGATCCTCAGATTTTAGCTTCCTTAGTTGTGCTGGGCTTTGCATGAGACTTTTCAAAAGAATGAATCTGGAAGTTGAGCTCTGGTTCAATTGGCAGAACTGAGAAAAATCTCTGAGACAGTGGCCAATCCGTACATGCAGAAAAAAAAAACGATAAAAGCTTTCAAAAATAAATAAAAGTAGTTGTAATATAGAAAAAATAAAAAAAAAATTAAGATGATATAAAGGAAATCCATTTTTGTTAATGAGGCAAACGACAACATAGTACAAAGTTTCAAAATGACATACTGAGAGTAAGGGAAAAAGAAAAATTTTTAAAAATCCTGTAAATATTAAATACAACCCGATATGACCAAAATATAATGTGATCAAAAACTTATCTCTCTCTTATCTCTCACTTTTAATTGCTTACAAATAATTGTCACTCCTGTTTCAGCAGATACCACAGTCATTTAGACATGACCTCTCTATGCAGCCTTGAATGTGTAAGGATCTTCCTCCTTTTTGACTCTTGAGTTAGAACTGCAAGCATTGCTCACATTTTAATATATGAAGTTTCCTTTATAACTCAAAATTAATATTCAAATAATGGATTTTCTGTAATGTATGACTAAACATCAGAGATCCTCCAGAGATCCTCTGAGGAATACAATCAAAACTGTAGAAAAGGAAGGAAGATTTAGCATTTTTTTAGATGTGCTGGGGTTGAATGCAGGGCCTCATGCTTGCTAGGGAGGTATAAAATTCAGTGACATTAATTATATCCACACTGATTTGTAACCATTACCTCTATTTGTGAGCTGTCTTTTTGATACTGATGGGATCCACACAATCCTTGAGTAATGTCACCCCAATGACCTGCCCCCGAAATTTTAATCTTCCAGTTTCTCTTATGGTTTAGCCAATATGTTTCACATAAATAGTAGATTATTTTTGGTGTCCATCCATGACAGACATATTAAATTGCAGCCTTTCTGTGGATAAGTCATAATCCATTTATGCATACCTCATATTTTATAAACCTGTTCATCTGATAGACACTCCAGGTATTTCCAACTTATGACTATTGTAAACGTTGTTGTTATCATTGGCATATTAGCTATTAGTTTTTTCTTTTCAGTTCTTTTTATTATGCCATGAGCAATGGAATTGCTGGGTAATGTGGTCATACTATGTTTTTTTAGAAGAATGTGTCAAATTCTACCATAATTGTTATATCACTTTTCATCACCACAGAAATGTACAAATGGTCAATAAAATGTACAAGAGTATTTCAAATCTTCCACAGCTGTGCCCTAAAGGATCATTTTTCTTACTTTTTACTTGTTTTTATTTAGGTCACACAGGCCTGGAAGTATGAAGTATTGTCTAGAGCTGAAGTGAGAACAATACCAAATGCCACTCCCCTAGCCTCCAAAAACATTTAATCCGGTATTCATTTTTTTCTAGAGATAAATTTTAGTGATTATTTGCATTTTTACTCTTAAAATAAGGTTTTGAATGTTAAAATGACTTATATAAATGTAACACCTCTATGTACTTCTTTTTAATAAGAAAAAATTATATTTACAAAAATTATAAAAGGAAAAAAAAGATTCCCAGCAGGAAAATACATTAAAATTACTGTCTGATTCTGACCCAAGCAAAATAATAAGAGCTCATCTAAAGTAAAATGAAGAACAAGGGCTGGGGCAGGATTCAAGGGATAGAGCACTTGCTTGCCCAGCACCAGCTTCTGAATAAAATAAAGTATTAAAACTTAAGGAATCATGCAGATAATAGTATGATGGATAACATAGATGTACACACCTGTAATCCCAACAGTTGGGAGACAAGGCAGGAGAATTTTGAAGTTAAGATCAGACTTGGCTACATAATGAGACTGCATAGAATAAAATAAATCAAACTATATTTTTAAAGACAAGGAAGTATTTCAAGTGTAATTCAAGTAGTTTTGTATGTAAAAGGAACTGATAAAATGCACAAAAATTATGCTTTGATAACTAAAACTTTCAGTTACACTGCAGTACAAGGTGCCCCTTGGCTGGAATCCCTCCTGAGGAAACCTAAGGCAGTTGATCCACCTGTCTTCTTGGCTGGACTGAGGGTGTTGCTGGGCAAAGTGTTTTGATCTCCATTCTTGAATCCCACTTACAACTTTTTTTTAGCAGACCACCTACAAATCTCTCCCATCTCAATAACAGGGACTTCTGGGTTCCAAGTGAAGTTATCTTTGATCTCTTAGGGCTCTCCTCCCCTTTGTCTAGAAATGCTCTGTTCCTGGACCCACATTCAGTAGCTTGTTCTAAGAAGAATTGTAGCTATTTTGCCAGCCACCTCTATCCACTGCCATTTCCTCCTCAAATTAGTCTTTGGTATCAGTTTGTGTCTACTCAGAAGTTAGAGCCAGTCTGGGCTGGCTTTGAACCATAAACCTCAGATCTCACCCCCCTGAATAGCTAGTATTACAGGTGTGAGCCACTGGCACCCAGCCATCATTTCTTTCTTCCAGGAAAATGTAGCAGGGTTGAATAGCACAGCAGCACATATATTCAATAGCAACTGCCCCAGGGTGAACCAGATGCTCAGACCAAAATACTGACCTTGATATTGTCTTTGGTATCCAACAAGATATTGTTGGACTTAAGGTCTCGGTGTGTGATTCTGTTCTAGTGTGAACAGTACTTAAAATTTGTGTGAAGAGCCTCTTGGTTTCATCCTCATATAGGAGGCAGGATTTTCAGATCCATCCCAGGATGTATCCACTACTGGCAAGTTCCATGAGGAGATACACATACTCTTCCTTCTCCATCACCTGGTACAACCTCATGATGTTTGTGCCATATCGTCTTAAAAATGTCCACCTCATTCTTTAACTGATAACTAGAGAACTCTCCCTTCAGGAGTATTTTATCCCCCACTTCCATGTGTTTGAGGCGAGGATAGGCCAGCTTCACTTATCCATTGGTACCATGGTCGATGAACTCTTTCATCTGGTATTTTTGATGATCTCCTCCTTCAAGGATCTGGAGGATGATTCTTTTTATTCTTCCATCCTTCTGCTATGATGGCAGGTAGCAAGTCTACCTAAATTTAACTAAATAAAATAATGGAAAACCCAGAAAAAGTAAAAAGAAATACCAAAATCGAAACGACAACTCACCCCCAACCAAAAAAATCATGAATTTAGTTTTGAGACAGTCAAGTGGGTCACCAATCAAGAGCTCCTAAAGGTGTTAACTGACATAGGTTGGAGCACAGTGGCTTCCTATATATCCTTCATGACCTCTCAATGGAGCTATCACAGCCCGGCATAGTGACATCATAGAGGAAATGGGCCAATCAGAGTCTGGGCCAGTGAGGTCAGAGAAAAATTGGACCAATCATAGCTTGCCAGCATTGCTACTCTAGCTCATAAGCTTCAAAGACTGTTGCTAAGGAATCCATGTGGACTTGAGGTTGCTCTGGTCATTATTATGCCATTCCTGAAACCACTAGGACAGTGGTCAAAGTCCTCTGACCTTATAGAACACTCCTGAATCTCATAATTGCTTCTGTGGAGACACTAACCAATAGCCTCCATTCTTGATGCCCACCTTATCCTATATCTTGTTCCAGCAATGAAATGGCAAAAAGGCCTCTGTCCTTCTCAAGGACTGCTATCCTACAACTTTCTTCTGAGGGGACAAGGTCCAGACTTGCTTTGAGCCACAATCCTCACAATTCACTTTCCTGAGTAGTTAGGATTATATGCCTGAGCCATCGTTATGTACTTACCTCATCTCTCACATTTGGAGGAAGTATATATATTTGTTAGAAAGGTTGGTATAAGATATGTCCTTTTACCACCTTAAATTTGTTGTCCTTGCTGTCTAATAGTTAATTTAGTGTCTGATGAGAAATTTGTCATAATATCATTGAAGATCACTTGTGTGTGATGAGTTTTGTCTCTGTGCTTTGGGAGGGTTTCTGTCTTTGACTGTTTAATTGGAATGTGTCTTAGTGTGGACCTGTGTAATTATGTTAATTGACTTCTTTAAACTGCTAGATTCCTGCATAGAAGGGTTCATGCTTTCAATCAAATTTGGGAAGGTTTTGGTCATTCCTTCAAATACTAAGTATTTTTTTTCTCCATGTATGTTATACATATACACATTATACATACAATACATATTCTCCATTTATGATAGGTTTTTAGTAAGGAGTAGTTTTATTCATCGTTCTGGCTGGCACCAGGCCATCTTGGTCCTCCATGCGGTGGGGAAAGTCCCGGGAAAGAGAGGTGGGAGAGCTGGGAAAGAGAAAGAGCTGGGAAAGAGAGAGATAAGGAAAGAGAGGAGAGCTGAGAAAGAGAAGAGAAGGAAAGAGTTGAGAAAGAGCTAGAAAAGAGCAGAGTCACGTTGTATATGTGAATATACATATATAAACCTATATGTATATATTATATATACATTTATATACATGTTTTTTCACATAACTTCCTCTTTTGTGAATGTTCATGTTAGAAAGTCTAGATTGATCCCAGTTACTCCATCAGAGTTAGAGTTAACAGTTTTCCATTTTATTTCTTGGTGAAAATATGCATTTCTCGCCAAGGATATATAAAACGGTACAAATCAGAGCTAGCCTATTGTCTCTCTCTCTCTCTCTCTCTCTCTCTCTCTCTCTCTCTCTCTCTCTCTCTCTCTCTCTCTCTCTCTCTCTCTCTCTCTCTCTCTCTCTCTCTCTCTCTCTCTCTCTCTCTCTCTCTCTCTCTCTCTCTCTCTCTTTCTCTGATTTCCTGTCTGTCAGGTCTCTGAACACAGGACCATGGCTTTACAAGTTCTTCTAGTGTGTGATGCAATCTTCTAGTGTGCGCACTGTCATGTTGTGCTTCAAAGGCCACCACACCTGCACCTGGAAGAGGAGCTGCTCCAAAGTCAAACTGCATAGGTGTGCCTGCCTCTTTTTTTATGTTAGAGCCCCCATAGCTACTGCAGTGGACTTAGTAGATGCCCATGTGTCAGGACTGCTGACTGCTGACTGTGGACAACTAAAGCACAGCCTCTTTTTTTTTTTAACCAAAGTCAGAGGTCTGCGTTGGATCCTGGGGGCACTGCCTTGTTGGTGACTGTGCTGGTAGCAAGGCTGTGGACTGCAGAAGCCTCACTGTGGCCTGACTTCTGGAGCACAACATATGCCAAAGGATTCTCTGGGCTCTATTCAGAATACATGGGCAAGTTTAGGAAGCAGAAGCTGAGCTCAGTGGGCCCCTCAACACAGGGTGGGCAATGGACCTTGAAGGGACAGGCCTGTCCAGGTTGGCAGGGGGACAGGTGATAAGCCTATATTAGTAGTTTGCCGGCTTCCAACTGAAAAGTTAGACTCACATGCTACCCAGAAATATCCTCCGAAAACTGGATGCACCAGAGAGTCCCATGCTGGTGAGGGGCAAAATCCCAAATACCAGAGTAGACAGACCAAGAGCACTTGGTAATCTTGGTGGGCAATTCAATGCTGTCACTGGCAGGAGGAGCTGCGGGTTCCCTAACATTGCAGGTCCCCTAACATTGCAGGTCCAGGGAAGCCAGAGCTCAAGCAGACACCAGGATTGGCCAGCTACACACTAGACAGGCTGGAAGGTGAAACCTTCCTGGATAGCTTTGCAGAGTCTGCAACTTGGGCCACCTGAAGGCACAAGAAGCTGCCTATCATCTACTCAACAAAGAACTCGGGTACAGCCACTTTCCCAACGTGGAAATGAGTATTCAGCTCACTAGAGGATGCTGTGTTCAGTTTGGGTCTAGGAGGAGTGGCAGGCCTGCTGCTGGAGGGAGCAGATGCCCCTTCCAAGGCTTCTGGGGGAAAGGGAGGCCTTGGAAATGGACTGATGGGAAGGCTGCTGTGTCTTCCCCAAAGAGAACACCTCCAGCTTGTTTGACTGTGTCTTCCCCAAAGAGAACACCTCCAGCTTGTTTGACTGTTCGCTTGCTTAGGGAGTCGCCCCTTGGGGACAGTAATATTAGGAGACAGTGTTCATGAGATTATCCCCAAATTAAGCAAACCCCTGAGGATGCAAAAGTGTAAGGATTGCTGAACTGCCTACAGCAGGTGGAGGTGAGGCCATGGCTGCTTCTGTCTTGAAGGACCAGGAGGCTTTGTCACCAGAGGACAAGTGAGTGGATGCTGGCATGGAGCCTGATAATTTTTGGAAAATTATCAGAGTGCCCTACTTGGCTTTCATGTCACTCAGCAGGCCTAAAACTGGGTGTAAAGCTGGAGTTTGGGCTGTAAAGCTGGGCATCACAGCTCGATCTTTTTGAAGGGCTGAGGAAACCTTCTGGCAGGTGTTGGAACTTTATGAGATATGAGTACATTATTTGATTAGGTGTGGTCCTCTGAACTTAATCTTTGGGCTGTTATAGGGTTGAACCCTCCCTCCCTGCTGTCCTAGTGCTCTCAGGATGTGGACTGGTGTCTGGTGGGTAGAAAATGGCAGTGTGTTTATCCCTTGAGACTCACTGTGAAGGACTATTGTTGGCAGGGAGGATTGTGTCATTAGGATGTCAGTGTGTTCTTTGAGTAAGGGAATCTACACACCTCAGAGCACATTTTGGCTATCTCTCTGAACATTTGGTTTCTTTGGAGTACTAGTCTCTGAAAGGCCTAAGAGTGCTAAGGCTCCAGAGGCTTTCCTGATTTCCAAACATATCCAGGGCTTGTGTTTTTGGTCTTACAAAGCTCTAACTTCCTCCCTTAGTCATGTTCTATTGAGTCTTTTGGCTCTGGCATAAATGAGAAAAGACAGGCAGGGCTGACTTGTTGCTAAGGAAAAGCAGACAGGGCTGTTTTGTTACATAGTTTCATTTTATTCTTCAATGTTGGTAAATACAGTCATCAGATTAGACTTCAGGAGCTGCCCAAGATCATTGCTCCATCCCTTTTCCCTGCTCTTACCATACTGCCTTTCCATTTAAATTTATTTTCTTTTTCAATTTTTGGATTGGTGATTGAATCTAGGGCTTCAATAAGCTAAGCATAGAGATGTGAAACTGTAAGCTTAGATTTTGGGGTGGCTGAGACTGCAAAAATTCTATTTTCAGGTCAATCCAGGCAGAATTCTGTGAGACCTCATCTGAACAGAAGAAGTTGTGCACAGTGGTGAGCACCTCTCATCCCAGAAGTGATGGGAGAGGAAAGTTGCACACCTGAGCAGGAAATGAGACACTGTCTCAAAAACAAAGCAAAAATTATACAACTCTGTCTCAATATTAGAGTGTGAATCTGGAAAACATAAGGCCCTGAGTTCAAACCACATTACCATAAAAAGAAGTCAATCAGTTATGTCTGGAAAGCTTATTAAAACTAGTCTTTTTTTAAAATAAGTTTTTATTGTGAAAATACTGTACAGAGGGGTTACAATTACATGGGAAAGATAATGAGTACATTTCTTATCAAGCATTGTAGCATCCTCCTTTGTTTCCCCTTCCCATTCCTTCCCATCCTCCCCCGCCCCCACCCAATTCTCCTCCCCCTCCCTCTCCCTCCCCAAACTGGTAAATTTCGTTTTTGCCATAATGAATTGTACATTTCATTATTGCAATGGGCCCACCTGTATCCCTATTTAAACAATTTGTTTTTTCCCTTCCCCTCCACACATTATACCAACATCAAATACAGTGAAAGCAAGGGTTATACCATGGGGGAGGAACATACAAAGCAACAAAGAAATAATTTTACAAATGTGTTAGAAACAATTACATGAAAGAAATAAAACATTTTAATACATATCTTAGGGTTCATTTCCCTAACATCAAGTTATCTGACCTTTTCTGCTTGACTCAGACATATACGAGTTATTGCAAATAAGGGAAAGCATGGGACCTATGTTTCTTTGGGCCTGGCTTACTTCATAGTTAAGATATGGAACCAACCCAGATGCCCCTCAGTAAATGAATGGATCAAGAAAATGTGGTATATATACACAATGTAATTCTATGCCTCCATCAGAAAGAACGATATTGCCTCATTTGTTAGGAAATGGAAAGACTTGGAAAAAAGTATATTAAGTGAATATTAGTCTTTTTAAAAAATGTGTTTCGATATTCGGGTTTGAACTCTGGGCATTGACATTTTACCTTATCGAAAATTTTCACATGAGTGTACTTTTTTTTGGGGGGATACATGTTGACTCAGTGTAACAATAATTTGTACAAAACACTAAGTTGTGAGGGTGTAGGTAGTTTTGTGCAGGTGGGAGGGAAGGGATTGTAGAGGGAAAACAAAGGAGGAGGCAATGATGATCAATAGGAAATGTACTCAGTACCTTGGTCATGTAACTGTAACCCCTCTGTCCAGCATTTTTACAATAAAAAACGTACAAAAAAGAGACTAATCTTATATGATTGAGCCACAGTTCCACTTCTAGTTTGTGTGTGTGTGTGTGTGTGTGTTTGTGTGTGTGTGTGTGTGTGTGTGTGTGTGTGTGTGTGTGTGTGTGTGTGTGTGTGTGTGTGTGTGCCAGTATTAGTTTTTTGAACTCCAGGACTGGGCCCTGGGCACTGTACTTCAGCTCTTTTGTTCAAGGGTAGTATTGTACCACTTGGCTCACCACTCTCCTACTGACTTTTTGCGGTGAATGTGATAAAAGTTTTGTGGACTGTTCTTGCCCCAGCAAACTTTGAACCGAGATCCTCTGCTCTCGTGAATGGCTAGGGTTATGGGTGTGAATCAGCAGTATATGGTAGAAGTGGTCTTAAGCAGAAATAATGTGGGTGTGCTGGCCTTCTGCAATTTGGTGGTGTGCTATTTTTTTAGAAATGAATTACTTTACTGGGAGGCCAGAGGTTACCCTGGAAGCTAGGAAGGCAGAGGAAATGCAATCCCCTATCTCCAGAGGCAGGACCTTTTTGCATGATGGCTGTAAGTCCATCATCTTCCTTTATCAGACCAGATATCTATGCTAGCCTGAAGGTAACATTGTTTTTCATCAGCTTTGTCTTGGTTGCATTAAATAAGAAAATTACTTGATAACTATCACCAAGTTTCACCAGAGAAAGGGGGAATGAAGCTTTAAAGTGAGGCATTAGACACTACAGGAATATACCAGAAGGGGCAAGGAGAAATGAGAGTTCATAAATACAGATTTTTATTTAAACAAAATAGGAAGACAACATGAATATATGTCAGTACTGGAAAAATGTGCTCAAAGCTTTCTAATAAGCTAGCATTTAAAGGAAGTATTTTTATTATGCAGGACTGCTCATATTACCTATGTAGATTGTCTAATCCCTTCACTGTCCTCCCAGGGGAAGACACTGTCCCTCCTGCTCAGAGCAGAGCATCTAAGATAACATCTATCTACTACTGGGCATTGGAAGACCAGTCAAACAGCTGGTGAAGTGTGAACAAGCTGCTCTAATCCTGTTTCCACCCAATTCTAACCTTTGCTGTACAGAGTTCACAGATTAGGGGAGATGCTTGAGAATACTGCTGGACCCACAAGTATTTGTGTGTGTGTGTTTGTGTTTGTGTGTGTGTGTGTGTGTGTGTGTGTGTGTGTATGTGACAGTACTCATATGTCAACATGGGGCTTTTTTTGGGTCTCACAGGTGTTTACTCCTTCTTTCCCAAGTCTATTGAAAATATTTGTCTTTCACTGCCTGAAATGCAGCAGAGGAGGAAATGGTCCGTGAATTCTCAACTGGTAGATCAGATGGGTCCTTCTATGTGTTCTGATTTATACTAATGCTAGTGCTAATACTAACCCATGGCTGGGAATATCAGCTGGTACTTTTTGTGTATTTTGGCCCCAATTTTTTTCCCATGGGTTAAGCAAAAAAATTCTCAGAAAAATATCATGACATAGTGTTAAGTATAACATGCTGTATACACACACACACACACACACACACACACACACACACACACACACACACACACACACACACATTTGGCAGCAGTCTTCATTATGTAAAGTGGACCATGAACTGTACAGAAGATCAATGGATGCCTCTCAGGGACCAGATCCTACAGCCAGCACCTTGGAGGAGGGACTCACAGGAGTATGGCCAACAAGTTGGACACAAGATGATGTAGATCCCGTGCCATTGTTGGCTACCGGCCTGATCTGGAGGGACACAGATTTTGTTATCCTAGCACTCTCCCCCATGGCCTGGCCTGGCCGGTCAGCACCCCAACCCCACCTAATCTTAGGCACAGGAAGAACAGTTTTGTCCTTTTGGCCACACGTTCATCTGACACATAAGGTTGGCTTCATAGAATTTCCAGTGGACAGAAGGAAGATATCTAGAAGATACATTAACTGAGTTCTGAAAGGGCAAGAATTTAATGTAGTCTCACATTTGCTTAATAGTGTGGTCTATTGACTCCTTGATCTTTCCCCAAGGCAGTGGAGCCTCTTATTTAGGATTCTCACAATCCTCCCTTAGAAAAATAATCTACTAGAGTCAGAAACAAAGAGGCAATTAAAAAAATCTATATATAATGTTAATTTTTATTCTTGAATTACTAAAATGCATGCAGAATCTGTCAGTCCAAGAAGCATAAAATGGCAGGTGTTGTGAGCTTGATCTCTGTCTCTCTATTGTGGCTCTCTTGCTCCAACCTGGGTGACCACTGTTATTAGTTAGTTATGAATTCCAGCATATAAACTAAATGTGTGCAAAGGACAGGCTATTAAAAGGAGACTTCTTGTCCATAGCTACCTGAGGCCCCCCAAAGTGCTAGCTTAGAACAAGGCCAAATTTTCATTCACACTACAGAGATTCAAACTTCTACACTCAGGTTCACAGCCCTGAGCCAAGTCTATGCTGCAACCACCTGACTGAAAGTGATAGCTCAAAAATTCACCAAAGAAGAAGTCTGCAATAGCTGGAAGTCTGGCCTCTGTCTTTCCCAATAGGTCACAGCATCCGGAATGAGACTATGGAGTTACAAGGCCTTTCAGAGATTACTAGACATTGGGGTTTAATTTTTGTAATACCAAGTTTTGCTTCAGATCAAATATTGGGCCTGCACAGCAGCAGCTCAAGTGGAAGTGATGTCCAGAACTTGTGTAAATGTCTCAGATCATTGGAATTTGTTTTTACTGAATTGTCATTTTTCTTACAATCCACACCTGTGGGCGAATGGGGACTTTCTTACAGCTAGCTGACAGAAGACACAGCACTTGATCTACTTTCTAGCTAGTTATGCAGTCATATTCTGGAATATGGCTGTTGTAGTCTTAGATTTACAATTCCCCTTTCTTTTAAAAAAATGTATGTATGTATTTATTTATTTATTTATCTATTTATTTTTATTGTGAGAATACCGTACAGAGGAGTTACAATTAAATGGGCAAGATAACGAGTACATTTCTTATCAAGCATTGTTGCCTCTTCTTTGTTTCTGCTTCCCTTCCCTTCTCATACTCCCCACTCCCCTCACCCGTTCATCCCTCCCCCCCAACCAAAGTTGTAAAGTTCATTTTTCAACATAATGACTTGTACATCTGATTATTGCAATGGATCCACCTGTGATTTCTGTATTGCTTTGTATGTCCCTACCCCACGATATAACCCATACTTTCACTGTAATTGATATTGGTATAATTTGTGGAGGGGAATGGAAAAAACAAATCGTTGAACTAGGGATACAGGTGGACCCATTACAATTCCCCTTTATATTCCCCTCCCTTTCCCCACACTCTCTGTCCTTAAGTGAACAATTCAAATGTAACTTGTTGAAAAAGAAGTTGGAAAATTGTCATAACATTAAACAGTAGTGTCCACCTTTCAAGTCTGCCAATATTGTTAACACAGTTGGAGAATAAGGCAGATAAAAAGTAAATGCACATACAGATGCATACACTGACACCCACACCTACACCAGAGAGACACATAGATACACAGAGGCATGCACAAAAAATCACAGGACATATAAGCCTTGTTCTCTTAATAATTTAAATAGACAAAAATATGTGATGCAGGTAGGAAATCACTAGTGTCTGTGCACACATGTGCACACACATGCACACACACACACACACACACACACACACACACACACACACACACACACACACACACACACAAACACACTGCCAGTCTTATAGCTTAAACATAGGATATGTGTAATGTCCCTGAGATTTTTTTTTAATTTTTATTTTTTTATTGTGAAAATACTTTACAGAGGGGTTACAATTACATGGGCAAGATAATGAATACATTTCTTATCAGGCATTGTAGCCTCCTCCTGTGTTTCCCCTTCCCATCCCTTCCCATTCTCCCCCGCCCCCCAATCCACCCCACCCCCCCACCGAAGTTGTAACATTCATTTTCGACATAACGACTTGTACTTCTCATTGTTGCAACGGGTCCACCTGTATCCTTATTTAAACGACTTGTTTTTCCCCTTCCCCTCCACAAATTATGCCGACATCAAATACAGTGAAAGCAGGGGTTATACTGTGGGGGAGGGACATACAAAACAAGAAAGAAATAATCTTATAAATTCGTTAGAAACAATCGCATGAAAGAAAAAAAAAACATTTGAATACATATCTTAGGATTCATTTCCCTAACATCACCTTATCTGACTATTTCTGCTTGACTCAGACATATAATAGATATTGAAAATAAGGGAAACCATGGGACTTATGTTTCTTTGGGCCTGACTTATTTCACTTAATAAAATTTTTTCCAAGCTTTTCAATTTCCTAATAAATGGGGCAATGTCATTCTTTCTGATGGAGGCATAGAATTCGATTGTGTATATATACCACATTTTCTTTTTTCTTTTCTTTTCTTTTTATTGTTTTATTGTGAACATTCTGTGCAGAGGGGTTACAATTACATGGGCAAGATAATGAGTACATTTCTTATCAAGCATTGCAGGCTCCTCCTTTGTTTACCCTTCATATCCCTTCCCAGTCTCCCCCCGCCCCCCCCCAGTCCTCCCCCCACAAAGTTGTAAGGTTCATTTTCGTCATGACAACTTGTCCTTCTCATTGTTGAAACGGGTCCACCTGTATCCTTAAACGACTTGTTTTTCCCCTTCTTTTCCACAAATTATACTGACATCAAATATAGTGAAAGCAGAGGTTGTACTGTGGGGGAGGGGCATACAAAGCAATGAAAGCTACCACTTCACTCATTTGCACCACAGCTCTACTTTGGCTTTTTGGTGGCCAATTGGAGATGAGAAAAACCTGGAATTTTTTGCCCAATTTGCCTTCAAACCACAATACTCACATCTCAGCCTCCAGACTGGTTGAACAATTTATATTCTCACTAACAGTGATAGAGTTCCCTTTTGGCCACATTCATGACATCATTTGTTCCTAATCACTTTGAAAAAATTTTTATTGGCCTTACTTACTGGGGTGAGTTGGAATTACAGTGTTGTTTTGGTGTACATTACCTTTATGTTCAGTTGTTGAAAATTACTTCATGTATATATTGGCCATTATTACTTCTTCTGACAAGTATCTCTTTAGGTCATTACTTCGTTTAATAATTGGGGTGTTATTTGAGGGTTTCTTGCGGGCTAATTTATGTGCTCTACGTATATTTTTTTTCTATTAGTTCCTGTCTGATGCAAGCTCATACAATTCTTCTCCCATTCCGTGGGATTTCTATTTAGCTTGTTATGTCCTTTACCAGGCAGAAACGTTCAAGTTTCTTGCAATCCCATTTATCTACTTAGAAAGTTTTGCCCTATGTTCTAGGAGCCAGGGTGTTTCCCCTGCCACTTCTTGTAATAGTTTCATGGTATCTGATCTTATATTGAAGCCTTGGGATATGTGGACAGCATTAATTTGATCTGCCTACAATTCCTTGGTACACAGAGACTGCAAAGTGGTACCCTTTCTAAGTAAGTTGAGGTGGTTCCTGGTGGTTTGGAAGGAGGATGACTTCCCAGAAGTTTGAATATGGAAATCATAGGTGTAAGCTCAGGCATTACTATTTTTAATTACATATTTATTTGTAAGTACATTGAATCCTGATCAATATTACGTTTTTCATCATCGCCCCATCCCTGAAACTCAACTCCTTCCCTTCAATTTTCCTAGTTTCATTGTATATGCATTGAAAATTATGACTTCATTCAGTTCCTCCCCACCTTCGAATTTTCAGTTTCTTCATATTCATTTTATTGTACTTAGATTTTCCAAAGAATTACACCATTTAAAGTTTTCTTACATATACTGTACTTTGTGCAATGTGTTTATGTATATGTGCACAAAACCCTGCATGTGTTTACTTGTATATTTAAAAAGGGAACATATCTTCCACATGTGAGAGAATACATGCAACCTGACGTCAGAAAAATATTTCCAGGTCCATCCACTTCTTTACAAATGAGGTAAAATTCTAATGGATGAATAAAATTCCTCTGTGTATATATATCATATCTTCTGTATCCATTCATTTATTTGAAAGCATTTATGCTATATCTATACCTTGACAATGAACAAAGTTATATAGGTGGCTTTACTTTATCCTGATTTGTAGTCTTTTGGGTAAATGGCCAACACTGGTAGTTCTGGACCACAGGGTAGTCCTAGTTGTTTTTTGTTTTGGTTTTTTGTTTTCTCAGTGTGGTTCAACAAGTCCACATTCCCACCAACCCTGTTTTATGTTCCTTTACCTGAACATTTGTGACAGCATCTGTTGTATTTTTCTTGTGCGTATTGCTAGTAATGATCATTTTAAAGTGAGATGGAATCTCATGTATTTTGATTTGCATTTCCTTTATGGCC